>NC_064860.1:47130431-47440599 GCF_024139225.1 Suncus etruscus | reverse complement strand
AAAAACACAAAGATCACTGCACAACTGTTCAATTCTCAAAAAGAACATTCAAAAAAAAAAAGAAACTTTAACAACACAGGTGAATTATATAATGAGATGAAGAAATAAATAAACTAAGCAGAATTCACAAAGAATTAAAACAAAAACAAATACAAAACAAACGTTAATGTTACTAAGAAGAATCATGAAAAAACAACATTTGCAGCTCTCAAATGAGTAATTCTGCACAGGAAAAGCAATGTCAAATGAAGAAGTGGGAAAAACACAAATATCACTGTACTACTGTTGAAGCCTCAAAAAGAACATTCAGGAAAGAAAGAGAAACTTAAAGTTCACAGGTGAATCAAATAATGTGATGAAGAAATGCAAAAAACTAAGCAGAATTCACAAAGAATTAGAAAGAAACAAAGACAAAACAAACGCCAAAGTTACTGAGAAGAATCATGAAGAAAACAACATTTGCAGATTTCAAATGAGTAATTCTGCACAGGAAAAGCAATGTCAGTTGAAGAAGTAGGAAAAACTCAAAGATCACAGCACTACTTCTCAAGCCTCAAAAAGAGCATTCAAGAAGGAAAGAGAAACTTAAAGATCACAGGTGAATCAAATAATGAGATGAAGGAATGCAAAAAACTAAGCAGAATTCACAAAGAATTAAAACCAAAACAAAGACAAAACAAACGTTAATGTTACTGAGAAGAAACATGAAGAATACAACATTTTCAACTCTCAAGTGATTAATTCTGCACAGGAAAAGCAATGTCAATTGAAGAAGTAGGAAAAACACAAAGATCACAGCACTACTGTTCAAGCCTCAAAAAGAGCATTCAAGAAAGAAAGCCAAACTTAAGGAACACAGTTGAATCAAACAATAAGATGAAGAAATGCAAAAAACTAAGCAGAATTCAGAAAATTAGAACAGAAAAACAGGCAAAACAAACGCCAAAGTTACTAAGAAGAATTATGAAAAACACTATATTTGCAGCTCTCAAATGAGTAATTCTGCACTGAAAAAGAAATGCCAAATGAAGAAGAGGAAAAACACAAAGATCACTGCACAACTGTTCAATTCTCAAAAAGAACATTCAAAAAAAAGAAAGAAACTTTAACAACACAGGTGAATTATATAATGAGATGAAGAAATAAATAAACTAAGCAGAATTCACAAAGAATTAAAACAAAAACAAATACAAAACAAACGTTAACGTTACTAAGAAGAATCATGAAGAAAACAAAATTTGCAGCTCTCAAATGAGTAATTCTGCACAAGAAATGCAATGTCAAATGAAGAAGTAGGAAAAAACACAAAGATCACAGCACTACTCTTCAAGCCTCAAAAAGAACATTCAAGAAAGAAAGAGAAACTTAAAGATCACAGGTGAATCAAATAATGTGATGAAGAAATGCAAAAAAATAAGCAGAATTCACAAAGAATTAGAAAGAAACAAAGACAAAACAAACGCCAAAGTTACTAAGAAGAATCATGAAGAAAACAACATTTGCAGCTTCTAAATAAGTACTTCTGCACTGGAAAAGAAATGTCAAATGAAGAAGAAAAAACACAAAGATCACTGCACAACTGTTCAAGCCTCAAAAAGAACATTGAACAAAATAAGTGAAACTTAAGGAACAGAGTTGAATCAAATAATGAGATGAAGAAATGCGAAAAACTAAGCAGAATTCACAAAGAATTAGAACAGAAACAAAGGCAAAACAAACGCCAAAGTTACTAAAAATAATCATAAAAAACACTACATTTGCAGCTCTCAAATGTGTAATTCTGCACTGGAAAAGAAATGCCAAATGAAGAAGAGGAAAAACACAAAGATCACTGCAAAACTGTTAAAGCCTCAAAAAGAACATTCAAGAAAAATAGAGAAACTTAATCAACACAGTTGAATCAAATAATGAGAATATGAAATGCAAAAAAACTAAGATGACTTCACGAAGAATTAAAACCAAAACAAAGACAAAAAAACGTTAAAGTTACTAAGAAGAATCATGAAGAAAACAACATATGCAGCTCTCAAATGAGTAATTCTGCACAGGAAATGCAATATCAAATGAAGAAGTAAGAAAAAAACAAAGATCACTGCACAACAGATCACGCCTCAAAAAGAACATTCAAGAAAGACAGAGAAACTTAAAGAAAACAGTTTAATCAAATAATGAGATGAAGAAATGCAAACATATAAGCAGAATTCACAGAGAATTAGAAAAGAAAGAAAGGCAAAACAAACGCCAAAGTTTCTAAGAAGAATAATGAAGAACACAAGATATGCATCTATCAAATGAGTAATTCTGCACAGGAAAAGCTATGTCAAATGAAAAAGTAGGAGAAACAGAAAGATCACTGCACAACTGTTCAAGCCTTAAAAAGAACATTCAATTGAGAAAGAGAAACTTAAAGAACACAGATGAATTAAATAATGAGATGAAGAAATGCAAAAAACTAAGCAGAATTCACAAAGAATTAGAACAGAAACAAAGAGAAAACAAACACCAAAGTTACTAAGAAGAATCATGAAAAAAACAACATTTGCAGCTCTCAAATGAGTAATTCTTCACAGGAAAAGCAATGTCAAATGAAGAAGTAGGAAAAACACAAAGATCACTGCACTACTGTTCAAGCCTCAAGAAGAATATTCAAGAAAAAAAGAGAAACTTAAAGATTAGAGGTGAATCAAATAATGTGATGAAAAAATGCAAAAAACTAAGCAGAATTCACACAGTATTAGAAAAGAAACAAAGACAAAACAAACGCCAAAGTTACTAAGAAGAATCATGAAGAAAACAACATTTGCAGCTTTCAAATGAGTAATTTTGCACAGGAAAAGCAATGTCAATTGAAGAAGTTGGAAAAACACAAAGAACACTGCACTACTGTTCAAGCCTCAAAAAGAACATTCAGGAAAGAAAGAGAAACTTAAAGTTCACAGGTGAATCAAATAATGTGATGAAGAAATGCAAAAAACTAAGCAGAATTCACAAAGAATTAGAAAG
Organism: Suncus etruscus; assembly: GCF_024139225.1. Classification (NCBI taxonomy): domain Eukaryota; kingdom Metazoa; phylum Chordata; class Mammalia; order Eulipotyphla; family Soricidae; genus Suncus; species Suncus etruscus. Next base: position 47,437,596 of record NC_064860.1, on the reverse strand, counting down.
AAACAAAGACAAAACAAATGCCAAAGTTCCTAACAAAAATCATGAAGAAAACAACATTTGCAGCTTTCAAATGAGTAATTCTGCACAGGAAAAGCAATGTCAATTGAAGAAGTAGGAAAAACACAAAGATCACAGCACTACTGTTCAAGCCTCAAAAAGAGCATTCAAGAAAGAAAGCCAAACTTAAGGAACACAGTTGAATCAAACAATAAGATGAAGAAATGCAAAAAACTAAGCAGAATTCAGAAAATTAGAACAGAAAAACAGGCAAAACAAACGCCAAAGTTACTAAGAAGAATTAGGAAAAACACTATATTTGCAGCTCTCAAATGAGTAATTCTGCACTGAAAAAGAAATGTCAAATGAAGAAGAGGAAAAAACACAAAGATCACTGCACAACTGTTCAATTCTCAAAAAGAACATTCAAAAAAAAAAAGAAACTTTAACAACACAGGTGAATTATATAATGAGATGAAGAAATAAATAAACTAAGCAGAATTCACAAAGAATTAAAACAAAAACAAATACAAAACAAACGTTAATGTTACTAAGAAGAATCATGAAAAAACAACATTTGCAGCTCTCAAATGAGTAATTCTGCACAGGAAAAGCAATGTCAAATGAAGAAGTAGGAAAAACACAAATATCACTGTACTACTGTTGAAGCCTCAAAAAGAACATTCAGGAAAGAAAGAGAAACTTAAAGTTCACAGGTGAATCAAATAATGTGATGAAGAAATGCAAAAAACTAAGCAGAATTCACAAAGAATTAGAAAGAAACAAAGACAAAACAAACGCCAAAGTTACTGAGAAGAATCATGAAGAAAACAACATTTGCAGATTTCAAATGAGTAATTCTGCACAGGAAAAGCAATGTCAGTTGAAGAAGTAGGAAAAACTCAAAGATCACAGCACTACTTCTCAAGCCTCAAAAAGAGCATTCAAGAAGGAAAGAGAAACTTAAAGATCACAGGTGAATCAAATAATGAGATGAAGGAATGCAAAAAACTAAGCAGAATTCACAAAGAATTAAAACCAAAACAAAGACAAAACAAACGTTAATGTTACTGAGAAGAAACATGAAGAATACAACATTTTCAACTCTCAAGTGATTAATTCTGCACAGGAAAAGCAATGTCAATTGAAGAAGTAGGAAAAACACAAAGATCACAGCACTACTGTTCAAGCCTCAAAAAGAGCATTCAAGAAAGAAAGCCAAACTTAAGGAACACAGTTGAATCAAACAATAAGATGAAGAAATGCAAAAAACTAAGCAGAATTCAGAAAATTAGAACAGAAAAACAGGCAAAACAAACGCCAAAGTTACTAAGAAGAATTATGAAAAACACTATATTTGCAGCTCTCAAATGAGTAATTCTGCACTGAAAAAGAAATGTCAAATGAAGAAGAGGAAAAACACAAAGATCACTGCACAACTGTTCAATTCTCAAAAAGAACATTCAAAAAAAAGAAAGAAACTTTAACAACACAGGTGAATTATATAATGAGATGAAGAAATAAATAAACTAAGCAGAATTCACAAAGAATTAAAACAAAAACAAATACAAAACAAACGTTAACGTTACTAAGAAGAATCATGAAGAAAACAAAATTTGCAGCTCTCAAATGAGTAATTCTGCACAAGAAATGCAATGTCAAATGAAGAAGTAGGAAAAAACACAAAGATCACAGCACTACTCTTCAAGCCTCAAAAAGAACATTCAAGAAAGAAAGAGAAACTTAAAGATCACAGGTGAATCAAATAATGTGATGAAGAAATGCAAAAAAATAAGCAGAATTCACAAAGAATTAGAAAGAAACAAAGACAAAACAAACGCCAAAGTTACTAAGAAGAATCATGAAGAAAACAACATTTGCAGCTTCTAAATAAGTACTTCTGCACTGGAAAAGAAATGTCAAATGAAGAAGAAAAAACACAAAGATCACTGCACAACTGTTCAAGCCTCAAAAAGAACATTGAACAAAATAAGTGAAACTTAAGGAACAGAGTTGAATCAAATAATGAGATGAAGAAATGCAAAAAACTAAGCAGTATTCACAAAGAATTAGAACAGAAACAAAGGCAAAACAAACGCCAAAGTTACTAAAAATAATCATAAAAAACACAACATTTGCAGCTCTCAAATGTGTAATTCTGCACTGGAAAAGAAATGCCAAATGAAGAAGAGGAAAAACACAAAGATCACTGCAAAACTGTTAAAGCCTCAAAAAGAACATTCAAGAAAAATAGAGAAACTTAATCAACACAGTTGAATCAAATAATGAGAATATGAAATGCAAAAAAACTAAGATGACTTCACGAAGAATTAAAACCAAAACAAAGACAAAAAAACGTTAAAGTTACTAAGAAGAATCATGAAGAAAACAACATATGCAGCTCTCAAATGAGTAATTCTGCACAGGAAATGCAATATCAAATGAAGAAGTAAGAAAAAAACAAAGATCACTGCACAACAGATCACGCCTCAAAAAGAACATTCAAGAAAGACAGAGAAACTTAAAGAAAACAGTTGAATCAAATAATGAGATGAAGAAATGCAAAAAACTAAGCAGAATTCACAGAGAATTAGAACAGAAACAAAGGCAAAACAAACACCAAAGTTACTAAGAAGAATCATGAAAAACACAACATTTGCAACTCTCAAATGAGTAATTCTGCACAGGAAAAGCTATGTCAAATGAAGAAGTAGGAAAAACACAAAGATCACTGCACAACTGTTCAAGCCTCAAAAAGAATATTCAGGAAAGAAAGAGAAACTTAAAGTTCACAGGTGAATCAAATAATGTGATGAAGAAATGCAAAAAACTAAGCAGAATTCACAAAGAATTAGAAAGAAACAAAGACAAAACAAACGCCAAAGTTACTAAGAAGAATCATGAAGAAAACAACATTTGCAGCTTTCAAATGAGTAATTCTGCACAGGAAAAGCAATGTCAAATAAAGAAGTAGGAAAAACACAAAGATCACAGCAAAACTGTTCAAGCCTCAAAAAGAGCATTCAAGAAGGAAAGAGAAACTTAAAGATCACAGGTGAATCAAATAATGTGATGAAGAAATGCAAAAAACTAAGCAGAATTCACAAAGAATTAAAACCAAAACAAAGACAAAACAAACGTTAATGTTACTAAGAAGAATCATGAAGAAAACAACATTTGCAGCTCTCAAGTGAGTAATTCTGCACAGGAAAAGCAATGTCAAATGAAGAAGTAGGAAAAACACAAAGATCACTGCACTACTGTTCAAGCCTCAAAAAGAACATTCAAGAAAGAAAGAGAAACTTAAACAACACAGGTGAATCAAATAATGAGATGAAGAAATGCAAAAAACTAAGCAGAATTCACAAAGAATTAGAACAGAAACAAAGGCAAAACAAATGCCAAAGTTACTAAGAAGAATCATGAAAAACACAACATTTGCAGCTCTCAAATGAGTAATTCTGCACAGAAAAAGCAATGTCATATGAAGAAGTAGGAAAAACAGAAAGATCACTGCACAACTGTTCAAGCCTCAAAAAGAACATTCAAGAAAGAAAGAGAAACTTAAACAACACAGGTGAATCAAATAATGAGATGAAGAAATGCAAAAAACTAAGCAGAATTCACAAAGATTTAGAACAGAAACACAGACAAAACACACACCAAAGTTACTAAGAAGAATCATGAAAAACACAACATTTGCAGCTCTCAAATGAGGAATTCTGCACTGGAAAAGCAATGTCAAATGAAGAAGTAGGAATAACACAAAGATCACTGCACTACTGTTCAAGCCTCAAAAAGAACATTCAAAAAAGAAAGAGAAACTTAAAGAACACAGGTGAATCAAATAATGAGATGAAGAAATGCAAAAAACTAAGAAGAATTCACAAAAAATGAGAAAAGAAACAAAGGCAAAACAAACGCCAAAGTTACTAAGAAGAATCATGAAAAACACAACATTTGCAGCTCTCAAATGAGTAATTCTGCACAGGAAAAGCAATGTCAAATGAAGAAGTAGGAAAAACAGAAATATCACTGCACAAGTGTTAAAGCCTGAAAAAAACATTCAAGAAAGAAAGAGAAACTTAAAGAACACAGGTGAATCAAATAATGAGATGAAGAAATGCAAAAAACTAAGCAGAATTCACAAAGAATTAGAACAGAAACAAAGACAAAACAAACGCCAAAGTTACTAAGAAAATTCATGAAAAACAACATTTGCAGCTCTCAAATGAGTAATTCTGCACAGGAAATGCAATGTCAAATGAAGAAGTACGAAAAACACAAAGAACACTGCACAACTGTTCAAGCCTCAAAATAAAGACAAAAACACAACAAACTGAAAAATGAAAAGAAGATTGATGAAGAACTCAAATTTTTCGAATGTAATTGTCAAAGGAAGCAACAGGAATAACACACAGATTACTACAGTATTGTACAAGCTTCAGCATAGAACATTCAACAAAGAAGAAAACTTAAGAAACACAGGTGAATCAAATAATGAGAAGAAGAAATACAAAACACGAAGCATATATACAAAGTACTACTAGAATAGAAACAAAGGCGTAACAAACTTAAACATGAATAAAAATCTTCATGAAGAACACAAATTTTCAGCTCGAAAATGATTCAGTTTGCAGGCAGGAGCAAAAGTCCAAAGAAACTGTAGGCAAAACACAAAGATCACTGCACAGTTATTCAAATTCAGGCAAAGTAAAGATAAAAATGAATCAATAATGAGATGAAAACATTGTTCAACCTGCTGCAAAGAACATTCAAGAAAGGAGAAACATAAAAAATATTTGATTAAAATAATGAGATGAAGAAATACAAAATACAAAGCAGTATTCAAAAGTATTATTAGAAAAACAGAGGCACACCAAAATCAAAAACGAATAAGAAGATTCATCAAGAATACAACTTTTTCAGTTCTGAAATGAGTAATTATGCACGTGAAAAGCCAAAGTAAATAGAATGCAATAGGTAAAACTCACAGTTGGCCAAGCTCCAGGAAAGAACCTTCAAGGAAGCAGAAGAAACTAGAAGAACGCAGGTGAATCATATAATGAGATGAAAACATTGTTCAACCTGCAGCAAAGAACAGTCAATATAGAAGGAGAAACTTAAAAAACACAGGTAAATCAAATAATGAGATGAAGAAAGAGAAAATACAAAGCAGTATTCAAAAGTATTAGAAGAGAAACAGAGGCACACCAAAATAAAAAACGAATAACTAGATTCATGAAGTACACAACATTTTCAGCTGTTAAATGAGTAATTATGCATGTGAAAAGCACAGGTGAATCAAAGAAGGAGTTGAAGAAATACAAAATACAAAGCAGTATTCAAAAATATTAGACGAGAAAGAGAGGCACACCAAAATCAAAAACGAATAAGAAGATTCTTGAAGAACAAAACTTTTTCAGCTCTTAAATGAGTAACTATGCATATGAAAAGCCAAAGTAAATTGAATGCAATAGGTAAAAATCACAGTTGGTCAAGCTCCAGGAAAGAACCTTCAAGGAAGCAGAAGAAACTAGAAGAACGCAGGTGAATCATATAATGAGATGAAAACATTGTTCAACCTGCAGCAAAGAACAGTCAATATAGAAGGAGAAACTTAAAAAACACAGGTAAATCAAATAATGAGATGAAGAAAGAGAAAATACAAAGCAGTATTCAAAAGTATTAGAAGAGAAACAGAGGCACACCAAAATAAAAAACGAATAACTAGATTCATGAAGTACACAACATTTTCAGCTGTTAAATGAGTAATTATGCATGTGAAAAGCACAGGTGAATCAAAGAAGGAGTTGAAGAAATACAAAATACAAAGCAGTATTCAAAAATATTAGACGAGAAAGAGAAGCACACCAAAATCAAAAACGAATAAGAAGATTCTTGAAGAACAAAACTTTTTCAGCTCTTAAATGAGTAACTATGCATATGAAAAGCCAAAGTAAATTGAATGCAATAGGTAAAAATCACAGTTGGTCAAGCTCCAGGAAAGAACCTTCAAGGAAGCAGAAGAAACTAGAAGAACGCAGGTGAATCAAATAATGAGATGAAAATATTGTTCAACCTGCAGCAAAAAACTTTCACGAAAGAAGGAGAAACGTAAAAAACACAGGTGAATCAAATAATGAGATGAAGAAATACAAAATACAAAGCAGTATACAAAAGTATTAGAAGAGAAACAGAGGCACACCAAAATCAAAAACGAGTAAGAAAATTCATGAAGAACACAACATTTTCAGCTCTGAAATGAGCAATTATGCATGTGAAAAACCAAAGTAAATAGAATGCATTAGGTAAAACTCACAGTTGGCCAAGCTCCAGGAAAGAACCTTCAAGGAAGCAGAAGAAACTAGAAGAACGCAAGAGAATCAAATAATGAGATGAAAACATTGTTCAACCTGCAGCAAAGAACATTCAAGGAAGTAGGAGAAACTTAAAAAGCACAGGTAAATCAAATAATGAGATGAAGAAATAGAAAATACAAAGCAGTATTCAAAAGTATTAGAAGAGAAACAGAGGCACACCAAAATAAAAAAAGGAATAACTAGATTCATGAAGTACACAACATTTTCAGCTGTGAAATGAGTAATTATGCATGTGAAAAGCCAAAGTAAGTAGAATGCAATTGGTAAAACTCACAGTTGGTCCAACTCCAGGAAAGAATCTTCAAGGAAGCAGAAGAAACTAGAAGAACGCAGGTGAATCAAATAATGAGATGAAAACATTGTTCAACATGCAGCAAAGAAGTCAAGAAAGAAGGAGAAACTTAAAAAACACAGGTGAATCAAAGAATGAGTTGAAGAAATACAAAACACAAAGCAGTATTCAAAAGTATTAGAAGAGAAACAGAGGCAAAACAAAGATAAAAATGAATAAGAAGATTCAAGAAGAACACAACATTTTCAGCTCTTAAATGAGTAATTATATTTTGTGAAAAGCCAAAGTAAATAGAATGCAATAGGTAAAACTCACAGTTGGTCAAGCTCCAGGAAAGAACCTTCAAGGAAGCAGAAGAAACTAGAAGAACGCAGGTGAATCAAATAATGAGATGAAAACATTGTTCAACCTGCAGCAAAGAACAGTCAATATAGAAGGAGAAACTTAAAAAACACAGGTAAATCAAATAATGAGATGAAGAAAGAGAAAATACAAAGCAGTATTCAAAAGTATTAGAAGAGAAACAGAGGCACACCAAAATAAAAAACGAATAACTAGATTCATGAAGTACACAACATTTTCAGCTGTTAAATGAGTAATTATGCATGTGAAAAGCACAGGTGAATCAAAGAAGGAGTTGAAGAAATACAAAATACAAAGCAGTATTCAAAAATATTAGACGAGAAAGAGAGGCACACCAAAATCAAAAACGAATAAGAAGATTCTTGAAGAACAAAACTTTTTCAGCTCTTAAATGAGTAACTATGCATATGAAAAGCCAAAGTAAATTGAATGCAATAGGTAAAAATCACAGTTGGTCAAGCTCCAGGAAAGAACTTTCAAGGAAGCAGAAGAAACTAGAAGAACGCAGGTGAATCAAATAATGAGATGAAAATATTGTTCAACCTGCAGCAAAAAACTTTCACGAAAGAAGGAGAAACGTAAAAAACACAGGAGAATCAAATAATGAGATGAAGAAATACAAAATACAAAGCAGTATACAAAAGTATTAGAAAAGAAACAGAGGCACACCAAAATCAAAAACGAGTAAGAAAATTCATGAAGAACACAACATTTTCAGCTCTGAAATGAGCAATTATGCATGTGAAAAACCAAAGTAAATAGAATGCATTAGGTAAAACTCACAGTTGGCCAAGCTCCAGGAAAGAACCTTCAAGGAAGCAGAAGAAACTAGAAGAACGCAAGAGAATCAAATAATGAGATGAAAACATTGTTCAACTTGCAGCAAAGAACATTCAAGGAAGTAGGAGAAACTTAAAAAGCACAGGTAAATCAAATAATGAGATGAAGAAATAGAAAATACAAAGCAGTATTCAAAAGTATTAGAAGAGAAACAGAGGCACACCAAAATAAAAAAAGGAATAACTAGATTCATGAAGTACACAACATTTTCAGCTGTGAAATGAGTAATTATGCATGTGAAAAGCCAAAATAAGTAGAATGCAATAGGTAAAACCTACAGTTTGTCAATCTCCAGAAAATAACATTCAAGGAAGCAGAAGAAACTAGAAGAACGCAGGTGAATCAAATAATGAGATGAAAACATTGTTCACCATGGAGCAAAGAAGTCAAGAAAGAAGGAGAAACTTAAAAAACACAGGTGAATCAAAGAATGAGTTGAAGAAATACAAAACACAAAGCAGTATTCAAAAGTATTAGAAGAGAAACAGAGGCAAAACAAAGATAAAAATGAATAAGAAGATTCAAGTAGAACACAACATTTTCAGCCGTGAAATGAGTAATTATATTTTGTGAAAAGCCAAAGTAAATAGAATGCAATAGGTAAAACTCACAGTTTGCCAAGCTCCAGGAAAAAACCTTCAAGGAAGCAAAAGAAACTAGAAGAACGCAGGTGAAATAAATAATGAGATGAAAACATTGTTCAACCTGCAGCAAAGAACAGTCAAGAAAGAAGGAGAAACTTAAAAAACACAGGTGAATCAAAGAATGAGTTGAAGAAATACAAAACACAAAGCAGTATTCAAAAGTATTAGAAGAGAAACAGAGGCAAAACAAAGATAAAAATGAATAAGAAGATTCAAGAAGAACACAACTCAGCTCTTAAATGAGTAATTTTCAGCTCTTAAATGAGTAATTATATTTTGTGAAAAGCCAAAGTAAATAGAATGCAATAGGTAAAACTCACAGTTGGTCAAGCTCCAGGAAAGAACCTTCAAGGAAGCAGAAGAAACTAGAAGAACGCAGGCGATTCAAATAATGACATGAAAACTTTGTGCAACCTGCAGCAAAGAACATTCCAGAAAGAAGGAGCAACTTAAAAAAACACAGGTGAATCAAATAATGAGATGAAGAAATACAAAATACAAAGCAGTATGAAAAATATTAGAAGAGCCACAAAGGCACACCAAAATCAAAAACGAATAAGAAGATTCATGAAGAACACAACATTTTCAGCTCTGAAATGAGTAATTATGCACGTGAAAAGCCAAAGTAAATAGAATGCAATAGGTAAAACCTACAGTTTGTCAATCTCCAGGAAATAACCTTCAAGGAAGCAGAAGAAACTAGAAGAACGCAGGTGAATCAAATAATGAGATGAAAACATTGTTCAACCTGCAGCAAAGAACATTCAAGAAAGAAGGAGAAACTTAAAAAAACACAGGTGAATCAAATACTGCGATGAAGAAATACAAAATACAAAGCAGTATTCAAAAGTATTAGAAGAGAAACAAAGGCACACCAAAATAATAAACGAATTAGAAGATTCTTGAGAACACGTTTTCAGCTATCAAATGAGTCATTTTGCATACAGAAAGCATCAGAAAAATAGAGCCATGGGATAAACACACAGACCACTGCAGAACTGTTCAAACTTCAGGAGAGACCTTTAAGGAAGAAGAAGAAGAAGAAGAAGAAGAAGAAGAAGAAGAAGAAGAAGAAGAAGAAGAAGAAGAAGAAGAAGAAGAAGAAGAAGAAGAAGAAGAAGAAGAAGCTTAAACAACGCAGGTGAATCAAATAATTTGTGAAAACATCCAAAAAACTAGGCGGTATTCACAAAATAGAATAAACACAAAGGCACAACAAACTCAAACATTAAAAGAAGATCCATGAAGAACTCAACCTTTTCAGAAATTAATAGTCAAAGGAAGCAACAGGAATAACACACAGATTACTGCAGTATTGTACAAACTTCAGCATGGAACATTCAAGAAAGATGAAAACTTAAGGAACACAGGTGAATCAAATAATGAGAAGAAGAAATACAAAACACGAAGCATATTCACAAAGTACTACTAGAATAAAAACAAAGGCATAACAAACTTAAACATGAATAAAAAGCTTCATGAAGAAAACGACATTTTCAGCTCTGAAATGATTCAGTTTGCAGGCAGAAAGCAAAAGTCCAAAGAAGCTGTAGGCAAAACAGAAAGATCACTGCACAGTTATTCAAATTTCAGCAGAGAACTTTCCAGGACGAAGAAGAAACTTAAACACCGTAGGAGAATCAAATAAGTAGAAGAAAAAATACAAAAAAAAAATCAGTACTCACAATCGATTAAAAGAGAAACAGAGGCAAAATAAAGATAAAAATGAATGAATAATGAGATGAAAACATTGTTCAACCTGCAGCAAAGAACATTCAAGAAAGAAGGAGAAACTTAAAAAATATTTGATTAAAATAATGAGATGAAGAAATACAAAATACAAAGCAGTATTCAAAAGTATTAGAAGAAAAACAGAGGCACACCAAAATCAAAAACGAAAAGAAGATTCATCAAGAACACAACTTTTTCAGCTCTGAAATGAGTAATTATGCACGTGAAAAGCCAAAGTAAATAGAATGCAATAGGTAAAACTCACAGAGGGTCAAGCTCCAGGAAAGAACCTTCAAGGAAGCAGAAGAAACTAGAAGAATGCAGATGAATCAAATAATGAGATGAAAACATTGTTCAACCTGCAGCAAAGTACAGTCAAGATAGAAGGAGAAACTTAAAAAACACAGGTGAATCAAAAGATGAGTTGAAGAAATACAAAATACAAAACAGTATTCAAAAATATTAGAAGAGAAAGAGAGGCACACCAAAATCAAAAACGAATAAGAAGATTCTTGAAGAACACAAATTTTTCAGCTCTTAAATGAGTAATTATGCATATGAAAAGCCAAAGTAAATTGAATGCAATAGGTAAAAATCACAGTTGGTCAAGCTCCAGGAAATAACCTTCAAGGAAGCAGAAGAAACTAGAAGAACGCAGGTGAATCAAATAATGAGATGAAAACATTGTTCAACCTGCAGCAAAGAACATTCAAGGAAGTAGGAGAAACTTAAAAATCACAGGTGAATCAAATAATGAGATGAAGAAATAGAAAATACAAAGCAGTATTCAAAAGTATTAGAAGAGAAACAAAGGAAAACAAAGATAAAAATGAATAAGAAGATTCAAGTAGAACACAACATTTTCAGCTGTGAAATGAGTAATTATATTTTGTGAAAAGCCAAAGTAAATAGAATGCAATAGGTAAAACTCACAGTTGGCCAAGCTCCAGGAAAAAACCTTCAAGGAAGCAAAAGAAACTAGAAGAACGCAGGTGAAATAAATAATGAGATGAAAACATTGTTCAACCTGCAGCAAAGAACAGTCAAGAAAGAAGGAGAAACTTAAAAAACACAAGTGAATCAAAGAATGAGTTGAAGAAATACAAAACACAAAGCAGTATTCAAAAGTATTAGAAGAGAAAAGAGGCAAAACAAAGATAAAAATGAATAAGAAGATTCAAGAAGAACACAACATTTTCAGCTCTTAAATGAGTAATTATATTTTGTGAAAAGCCAAAGTAAATAGAATGCAATAGGTAAAACTCACAGTTGGTCAAGCTCCAGGAAAAAACCTTCAAGGAAGCAGAAGAAACTAGAAGAACGCAGGCGATTCAAATAATGACATGAAAACTTTGTGCAACCTGCAGCAAAGAACATTCCAGAAAGAAGGAGCAACTTAAAAAACACAGGTGAATCAAATAATGAGATGAAGAAATACAAAATACAAAGCAGTATTCAAAAATATTATAAGAGCCACAGAGGCACACCAAAATCAAAAACGAATAAGAAGATTCATGAAGAACACAACATTTTCAGCTCTGAAATGAGTAATTATGCACGTAAAAAGCCAAAGTAAATAGAATGCAATAGGTAAAACCTACAGTTTGTCAATCTCCAGGAAATAACCTTCAAGGAAGCAGAAGAAACTAGAAGAACGCAGGTGAATCAATAATGAGATGAAAACATTGTTCAACCTGCAGCAAAGAACATTCAAGAAAGAAGGAGAAACTTAAAAAACACAGGTGAATCAAATACTGCGATGAAGAAATACAAAATACAAATCAGTATTCAAAAGTATTAGAAGAGAAACAAAGGCACACCAAAATAATAAACGTATCAGAAGATTCTTGAGAACACATTTTCAGCTATCAAATGAGTCATTTTGCATACAGAAATCATCAGAAAAATAGAGCCATGGGATAAACACACAGACCACTGCAGAACTGTTTAAGCTTCAGGAGAGACCTTTAAGGAAGAAGAAGAAGAAGAAGAAGAAGAAGAAGAAGAAGAAGAAGAAGAAGAAGAAGAAGAAGAAGAAGAAGAAGAAGAAGAAGAAGAAGAAGAAGACGACGAAGAAGAAGAAGAAGAAGAAGAAGAAGAAGAAGAAGAAGAAGAAGAAAAAGAAGAAGAAGATGAAGAAGAAGAAGAAGAAGAAGAAGTAGAAGAAGAAGAAGAAGAAGAAGAAGAAGAAGAAGAAGAAGAAGAAGAAGAAGAAGAAGAAGAAGAAGAAGAAGAAGAAGAAGAAGAAGCAGCTTGAAAAATGCGGGTGAATCAAATAATTTGAGAAAACATCAAAAAAAACTAGGCAGTATTCACAAAATAGAATAAACACAAAGGCACAACAAAATCAAAAATGAAATGAAGATTCAGTAAGAACACAAACTTTTCAGCTCTCAAATGAGTCATTTTGCACACGGAAAATAATAATCAAACGAAGCAGCGGGAAAAAGACAGATCATTGCAGTATTTTTCAAACTTCAGCATGGTACACTCAAGAAAGAAGAAAACTTAAGGAACACAGTTGAATCAAATAATGAGAAGAAATACAAAACACAAAGCTTTTTCACAAAGTATTACTAGAATAGAAACAAAGGCTTAACAAACTTAAACATGAATAAGAAGCTTCATGAAGAACACAACCTTTTCAGCTCTGAAATTGGTCAGTTTGCAGGCAGAAAGCAAAAGTCCAAAGAAGCTGTAGGCAAAACACAAAGAACACTGCACAGTTATTCACATTTCAGCAGAGAACTTTCCATGAGGAAGAAGAAACTTAAAGACCGTAGTTGAATCAAATAAGAAGATGAAGAAATACAAAAAAGAAATCAATACTCACAAAGTATTAGAAGAGAAACAGAGGCAAAACAAAGATAAAAATGAATAAGAAGATTCATGAAGATCACAACATTTTCAGCTCTGAAATGAGTAATTATGCATGTGAAATACCAAAGTAAATAGAATGCAATAGGTAAAACTCACAGTTGGTCAAGCTCCAGGAAAAAACCTTCAAGGAAGCAGAAGAAACTAGAAGAACGCAGGTGAATCAAATAATGAGATGAAAACATTGTTTAACCTGCAGCAAAGAACATTGAAGAAAGAATGAAAAACTTAAAAAACACAGGTGAATCAAATAATGAGATGAAGAAGTACAAAATACAAAGCAGCATTCACAAAGTATTAGAAGAGAAACAAAGGCAGACCAAAATTAAAAACGAATAAGAAGATTCATAAGAACACATTTTCAGCTCTCAAATGAGTCATTTTGCACGCAGAAAGCATCAGAAAAATAAAACCATGGGAAAAACACACAGACCACTGCAGAACTGTTCAAGCTTCAGGAGAGACCTTTCAAGGAAGAAGAAGAAACTTGAAGAACGCAGGTGAATCAAATAATTTGTGAATACATCAAAAAATATTAGGCAGTATCCACTAAACAGAATAAACACAAAGGCACAACAAACTCAAAAATGAAACGAAGATTCATGAAGAACACAACCTTTTCAGCTCTCAATGAGTCATTTTGCACGCAGAAATTAATAGTCAAAAGAAGCAGCAGGAAAAACACAGCGATCAATGCAGTATTGTTCAAACTTCAGCATGGAACACTCAAGAAAGAAGAAAACTTAAGGAACACAGGTGAATCAAATAATGAGAAGAAATACAAAACACAAAGCATTTTCACAAAGTACTACTAGAATAGAAACAAAGGCATAACAAACTAAAACATGAATAAGAAGCTTCATGAAGCACACAACCTTTTCTGCTCTGAAATGATTCAGTTTGCAGGCAGAAAGCAAAAGTCCAAAGAAGCTGTAGGCAAAACACAAAGAGCACTGCACAGTTATTCACATTTTAGCAGAGAACTTTCCACGAGGAAGAAGAAACTTAAAGACCGTAGTTGAATCAAATAAGAAGATGAAGAAATACAAAAAAGAAATCAGTACTCACAAAGTATTAGAAGAGAAACAGAGGCAAAACAAAGATAAAAATGAATAAGAAAATTCATGAAGAACACAACATTTTCAGCTCTGAAATGAGTAATCATGCATGTGAAAAGCCAAAGTAAATAGAATACAATAGGTAAAACTCATAGTTGGTCAAGCTCCAGGAAAGAACCTTCAAGGAAGCAAATGAAACTAGAAGAACGCAGGTGAATCAAATAATGAGATGAAAACATTGTTCAACCTGCAGCAAAGAACATTCAAGAAAGAAGGAGAAACTTAAAAATCACAGGTGAGTCATATAATGAGATGACGAAAAACAAAATACAAAGCAGTATTCACAAAGTATTAGAAGAGAAACAAAGGCACACCAAAATCAAAAACGAATAAGAAGATTCTTAAGAACACATTTTCAACTCTCAAATGAGTCATTTTGCATGCAGAAGTCATCAGAAAAATAAAGCCATGGGATAAACACACGGACCAATGCAGAACTGTTCAAGCTTCAGGAGAGATTTTTTTTTTCTGATCAAGAGCCAAATTTATTGGAGCACATGTAGGCTTATATTGCATTACAGAATGAGGAAGTAAATTTCAGTATTTTTCCATGGTATCCATAGAAATGTAGGGGGGTCATGCAGGAGGGACTTTCCAGTTTTACAATATACCCTTATATCGCACAAACATTCTTTCACAATGGTAGCTTAGCAGGATGTGTGATCTTAGCAACTTGGGCTGTTTACTGGAACATCTTGTGACATTTGCTAACTGACTTATGTGGCTCTTCTTTCCTTCAGGTCCATGGGGGAAGTGCCACAGTGGCCGCCTGACATGTACACAGGCCTTTGTTTTCTCAGGCATCAGATACTCCATTTTGCTCTCTAAGTCTTATAGCTTCCAACACATAACTTTGATGTTATGATTGCCTCTTTTTTCCTTTATATATTCCCTTGCCTGAAGGTTAAATTTGTCGCACTCCTGCCAGAATTGTGTTGACCCCACATACACTGGTGTGGTATCATTATTTCATATTACATATTCGTCTGCTCGTGTACCTGTTTTCGTCTCGTGGAAGCACTAAGACCCACAAGAATTGCTGAGATGCAACACGTCTACAGCATTATCTGAGAGGGACTTTGGCTATTTCCTTAGCTACTTCAGTTCTGAGTATCTCCTCTACAATAGCTTTGCAGGCAGGAAGTATTAATGTCTTTGCCACAGTGTGCAACTTTTTTTATTTGGCTGTAAGTTCAGCAACTAGATAGCTAGCTTTAAGAGCTCTTTCAATTACCTTTGTGACTTTTCTCATGAAAGTTGCCTGTTTCTCTGTATTTTCAAACAGGCGAACAAAAAAGTTCGCATCCTTGTTTGAAGTGAAGGGTGTTTCTTTTGGAGATGGTGTTTACTTTTACTTGAGACTATAGTACTGTGAGATAGCTTTTCACCACAAACCACGCACAGTGGAGTTGGTTCTTTGTATCACTGGTGCAACAAATCCAAATGAATTATAGCTTTCGCTATATTGCCTTGTGCCAGAGAATTTGCTTGAGCTAACCATCTTTGCTTTTTTTTTTTTTTGATCCCCACTTGGGCTCTGATCTGTCTTTGAATTTTGATCAAGTCCAGTTCTTTCCTTTTCAAAAACTTGTTCATCACTGCAGTATCTGCTCCTTTCTCACTGTCACTCAGCATTTATTGTGTTTGTCTCCTCCAGATAGCTGCTGTCCATCGCACTCAGCACTCTTCTCTGCATGTCTCCATCCAGATCCATCAGTCCGTGCTCTTCTGCTCATGTCTCCCCCAGATCCATCACTCATCACTCTTCTGTGCTGCATCTGCGATAATCCTCCAGATTCCAGATTCATCGGTGCTTTTCTACGCATTTGTGTTCTACAGCGATGTCTCCTCCTGTCAGTGTAACAGTGACACTGAAGTCATTTATATTCCACAACATGCACTTCTGCTCACAAATTGACCAAACATTAGAATTGGTCTATTTGTGAGCCAAAGCCACATGTTACAGATAAAACTGGAATTTTTCCTTCAGTACACCAGATAATATCTCATGGCACACTACTGAGCCATGGCACAGTGGTTGAAAAATGCTGATCTAATGCCACAGAGACTGGCACACATCACAAATAATAAGAACAATCAGTGCTGATGGAAGTGTGAGGAGAAAGGAACTCTCATTCACTGCTGGTGGGAATGCCATCTAGTCTAGCCTTTATGGAAAACAATGTGGAGATTCCTCAAAAAAAAACTGGACATTAAGCTCTCATATAATCCAGCTATACCACTCCTATTGATATGTCCTAGAAACACAAAAATACAACACAAAAATGTCTTGTGCATGCCTTCATTGCAGTGGTATTTACAATAGCTAGATTATGGAAACAAGCCAGATACCTGAGAACAGATGAATAGCTAAAGAAGCTGTGGTACATCTACACAATGGAATACTATGCAGCCTTCAGGAAAAATGTAGTCATGAAGATTTCCTATACATGGACGAACATGGAAACTATTGTGCTGAGTGAAATAAGTCAGAGGGAGAGAGATAGATACAGAATAGTCTCACTCATTTGTGGGATTAAAATAAATAAAAGACAGTATGTTAATAATACCCAGAGACAATAGAGAGGAAAGCTGGAAGGACCAGCCCATGATAAATTTACCACAGAGTAGTGAGTGCAGTTAGATAACTACACTGACAACTATCATGACAATGGTAGTGAGAGAAATAAAATGCCTGTCTTTGAGACAGGGGTCGGGGAGGAGGGGCATTGGTGATGGGGGTGTGTTCTTTTTTTATTACTGAAATCCAACTACAAATATAATTGCATTATAAAAATACATTAAAATTATATTAAAATATTACATATAGGGGCTGGAGAGATAACACAGCAGCAGGCTGTGTTTGCCTTGCATGCTGCCAACCCAAAATGGGTTTGATTCCCAGCATCCCAAATGTGCCTGCCAAGAGTGATTTCTGAGCGCAGAGCCTGGAGAAACCCTTGGCGCCACCAGGTGTGACTCAAACCCTCCCAAGTTACATGTAATATTATATATAATTTATGTTAAATAAAAAAAGAAAAATTGTTTTGTGTGTGAGGAGCGTGTCCTGCGGGGCCCAGGACTTAGTCCTCTGTCAAAGGATCACTCCTGGAGGCCCTTAAAGGACCCTATTGGGTACCTGGGATGGAACCCAAATCAGCCGCGTGGAAGGCAAGGCCTTTTTGCAGTAGTGGTCTCCAAAGTAAGACACTTGAACTTCCCAGGGGTTCGTATTTTCTTTCCCAACTTCACAGGTTCGCGAATGGAATCCAGAGGTTGATTCCAGGTCAGCCCAGTGCCAGCAGGCAGCAGTGTGAGCAGGTCCCACCCGAGCCTTGGCCTTGGCCGAGAGCCGCCCTGACTGCTCCGGGCGGACGGGAACCCAGGTGCAGATGAGCCGTCTGGGGTGGAGGGGCCGGGGCGGCTGTCTGGCTGAGGCCTTGCCCGGCCCAGAGCCCTGGAACTACAAGTCCCAGCGTGCCCCGCGCCTCGCGCATGCGCACTTGTGCCCGGTGCCACCGATTCCCGGCTCTGGCCCCAGCGCTGGGACACCCGCGCCTTTGTCTGTCCGCGTCGCTCCGTCTCCAAGCTTTTCCCGCCGTTCCCATCCGTTATGTGCCCCGAGTGCCACCTCGGAAAGCGGGAGTCACTCAGGCCCGGCCCTTCAGTGGCTGTGAGTCTGGCAGCCGGCCGCACCCCGAGGACCAGGACGCTACCGTCGGGCCGGTGGGCCTCTCTCCAAATTAGGGGTCTCGTTTGTGTCTTCGTGATGGAGTTTTGGGGTCCCCCACAGCGGCCCCCTAGGAGTTCCAGGCCTGGGCTGCAGGCGGAGGGAGCCAGTCAGCCTCGTGCACCCCGCTGGGGACTCGGGGGCGCCCAAGATCCGCCCTGGGCACCCTCCTACTTTCGAGGTGCTGTGAGCTTCACACCCATTTACGCACCTTCTTCAATCCCCGCCCCCAGCCTGCCCCAAAGGCCCAAGCCCGGGCCCGTGGGGTCTGGAGCCCCTTTCCCGTGGCAGCTGACAGTCCGGGCAATGCCATTGGGGTTGGGCACTCCAGTTGCCGCCATTACCAGGCAGGCCCGGCCACTACCTGTCACCCGGCTTCAGGCTGGAACGAGGAAGCTCAAGGGGCAGCTGGACGGTGACCTTCAGCTGTGCCAGCACCAATGCTAGTGAGTGTGTGTGTGTGTGTGAGAGAGAGAGAGAGAGACAGAGACAGAGACAGAGAGAGGAGAGGAAAGATAGAACAGAGAGATGGAGAGAGGAGAGGAGAGATGGAGAGAGGACCGCGGTTCGATCCCCCTGCGTCATATGAGGAGAGACCTTTCAAGGAAGAAGAAGAAGCTTGAAGAACGCAGGTGAATCAAATAATTTGTGAAAACATCAATAAAATATAGGCGGTATTCACAAAATAGAATAAACACAAAGGCACAACAAACTCAGAAATGAAAAGAAGATTCATGAAGAACACACACTTTTCAGAAAGTAATAGTCAAAAGAAGCAACAGGAATAACACACAGATCAATGCAGTATTGTTCAAGCTTCAGCATGGAACATTCAAGAAATAAGAAAACTTAAGGAACACAGGTGAGTCAAATAATGAGAAGAAGAAATACAAAACACAAAGTATATTCACAAAGTACTGCTAGAATAGAAACAAAGGCATAACAAACTTAAACATGAATAAGAAGCTTCATGAAGAACACAACCTTTTCAGCTCTGAAATGATTCAGTTTGCAGGCAGAAAGCAAAAGTCCAAAGAAGGTGTAGGCAAAACACAGAGAGCACTGCACAGGTACTCAAATTTCAGCAGAGAACTTTCCAGGAGGAAGAAGAAACTTAAAGACCGTAGGTGAATCAAATAAGAAGATGAAGAAATACAAAAAAGAAATCAGTACTCACAAAGTATTAGAAGAGAAACAGAGGCAAAACAAAGATAAAAATGAATAAGAAGATTCATGAAGAACACAACATTTTCAGCTCTGAAATGAGTAATTATGCATGTGAAAAGCCAAAGTAAATAGAATGCAATAGGTAAAACTCACAGTTGGTCAAGCTCCAGGAAAGAACCTTCAAGGAAGCAGAAGAAACTAGAAGAACGCAGGTGAATCAAATAATGAGATGAAAACATTGTTCAACCTGCAGCAAAGAACATTGAAGAAAGAAGGAAAAACTTAAAAAACACAGGTGAATCAAATAATGAGATGAAGAAATACAAAATACAAAGCAGTATTCACAAAGTATTAGAAGAGAAACAAAAGCACACCAAAATCAAAAACGAATAAGAAGATTCATAAGAACACATTTTCGAGACTCAGGCAACCCAAACCCAGCGGGGAAAGGCTGGGTGAGTGTCTCGCTCCCACGTGGCGGCCAGCAGATCCAGGGACCCCAAACCCAGCGGGGAAAGGCCGGGTGAGTGTCTCACTCCCAAGTGGCCGCCCCGCAGACTCAGGGAACCCAAACCCAGCGGGAACGGCCGGGTGAGTGTCTCACTCCCAAGCGGCCACCCCGCAGACTCAGGCAACCCAAACCCAGCGGGAATTGCCGTCTGAGTGTCTCGCTCCCTTGCGGCCGCCCCGCAGAATCAGGCAACCCAAACCCAGCAGGGAAAGGCCGGGTGAGTGTCTCGCTCCCACGTGGCCGCCCGCAGACCCAGGGACCCCAAACCCAGCGGGGAAAGGCCAGGTGACTGTCTCACTCCCAAGCGGCCGCCCCGCAGACTCAGGGAAACCAAACCCAGCGGGAATGGCCGGGTGAGTGTCTCGCTCCCACGTGGATGCCTGTCGCAGACCCAGGGACCCCAAGCCCGATTGGAGAGCCGACTGGCTGAGGCTTGAAGAGGGTAGAGCTCCATAAACACCCAGAGAGAGGAGGGAGGACAGAGAGCTAGGCTCAACAGCGCCAGCAATCATTGTGGCCAGGAGCGGAACTGCACCACTGGCTGTAATAAGGAGCAGAAAAGTGACAAGGCTGACCTCTAAGTAGGAAAGGGGAGAAGAAAGAGCTAGGTTCAACAAGCTCACCCAACAACCCCCTCTAGAACCACCATCAGGAAAGTGACCCATCTTCACGCAACAGGGGACCAAAGGAAGGCTGAACTCTAGGTAGCAAAGGGGAGGAGAAAGGGCTAGGTTCAACAAGCTCACCCAACAGCCCCGTCTAGAAACACCTTGAGGAAGGGGACGAAAGCAGGCCGAAATTAGAAGCCGCAGCACTCCAAAACACACCATTAAATACAAAGAATTATGCATAAATCAAGGAGATCCCTAATAACTGGAGACACCATGACAAACCCTATCAAGTTTCCTAGTCCACCAAAACGCACAATCCATGGGAAGAAGTCCTAAAAGCAGCCAAGAGAAAGGAAATGCAAGAATTACTAAAAAGAATTGAAAGAGGACCGCGCGAACGGCTCCATTTCACCGGCTGGGGCCCCCTAGCCCCCGGCACGGTAAGGACGCCCCTCCCGCCAGCCCCGACCGCGCAAACGGCTCCATTTCTCCAGCTGGGGTCCCCTAACCCCAGACAGAGTAAGGACGCCCCTCCCGCCAGCCCCGACCGCGCGAACGGCTCCATTTCTCCGGCTGGGGCCCCCTAACCCCCGGCACGGCAAGGACGCCCCTCCCGCCAGCCCCGACCGCGCGAACGGCTCCATTTCTCCGGCTGGGGCCCCCTAACCCCCGGCACGGCAAGGACGCCCCTCCCGCCAGCCCCGACCGCGTGAACGGCTCCATTTCTCCGGCTGGGGTCCCCTAACCCCAGACAGAGTAAGGACGCCCCTCCCGCCAGCCCCGACCGCGCGAACGGCTCCATTTCTCCGGCTGGGGCCCCCTAACCCCCGGCACGGTAAGGACGCCCCTCCCACCAGCCCCGACCGCGCGAACGGCTCCATTTCTCCGGCTGGGGCCCCCTAACCCCCGGCACGGCAAGGACGCCCCTCCCGCCAGCCCCGACCGCACGAACGGCTCCATTTCTCCGGCTGGGGCCCCCTAACCCCCGGCACGGTAAGGACGCCCCTCCCGCCAGCCCCGACCGCGCGAACGGCTCCATTTCTCCGGCTGGGGTCCCCTAACCCCCGGCACGGTAAGGACACCCCTCCCGCCAGCCCCGACCGCGCGAACGGCTCCATTTCACCGGCTGGGGCCCCCTAGCCCCCACCACGGTAAGGACGCCCCTCCCGCCAGCCCCGACCGCGCGAACGGCTCCATTTCTCCGGCTGGGGTCCCCTAACCCCCGGCACGGTAAGGACACCCCTCCCGCCAGCCCCGACCGCGCGAACGGCTCCATTTCTCCGGCTGGGGCCCCCTAACCCCCGGCACGGTAAGGACGCCCCTCCCGCCAGCCCCGACCACGCAAAGGGCTGCTTCGCTCCTACTGGGGTTCCCGTGTCCCCGGGAAGGTAGGGAAGATCCACCCACCCACTCCGACCCCGCGAACGGCTGCCCTCATTCTGCTGGGGCTCCTTTGCCCACGGGAAGGTAGAGAAGTTACGGTCACTCACGCAGACAGTGTGAACGTGCCCCGCCCCCCGTCGGAATCTCCTACCTCCCAGAAATAGCTGGCAACAATAAGGCAAAGCAATGAATCAGATCACAGAAGGAGCACAAGAGGAGCCAAACCGCAACAAGCCCACCTAACAGTACCACTAGATCCACCCTCAGGGAGGGGACCCATTCCCACACCACAGGGAATCAAAACAGGCTGAAAGTGGAAGAAACAGCACTCTAAAGCACAGCAATAAACACAAGGAAATATGGGTAAATCAAAGAGAACCCTAAGATCTGAAGATATGGAGACAAACCTTAAGTTTCCAAGTCCGCCAAAACACACAGATCTATGGGAAAGCAACCTAAAAGCAGCAATGAAGAAGGAAACGCAAGAACTAATTAAAGAAATGAGAGAAACTTTAGCTACCGAGTATAAAACAGCTATGGAGGAACAAATCACCCAAATTAAAGAAGAAATGTTAAAGAGTATGAGAGAGTCCATACAAAAAGAAGTGAAGGAATTAACAGACAAAGTAACAAGCCTTACTAGCAGAAACACAGAGTTGGAGAAGCACATCGAAGAACTCGAAGGAAAACTGCAAACAAAAAATGACCAAGAAACCAACAAAGAAATAAAAGGCAAAGCACTGGAAGGAAAAGTCCAGTACCTAATGAACAAGGACAAAAGAAACAATCTAAGAATCGTGGGTATACCAGAAGGGGAGGAAATAGGGAAAGGAGAAGAACAAGTAGTCAGAGACATAATAGCAGAGAACTTTCCCACCCTTTGGAATGAAACTTCAGGGCAAATCCAGGAAATCAAGAGAGTTCCTGGTAAAATAGATCCTAATAAAACTACACCAAGACATATAGTAATCCAAATGGCAAAAAACAAAGAGAAAGAGGAACTTCTTAAGGCAATAAGAGAGAAAAAAAACCTCAAGTACAAAGGTAGGGACATAAGAATCAAACCAGATCTCCCAATCGAAATAATCCAAGCAAGGAGACAGTGGAACGACATATTCAAACGACTGAACGAAAGAAACTTCCAACCTAGAGTCCAATATCCGGCAAAATTATCATTCATATGGGAGAACAGACTGAAAACATTTTCAAACAAGACCGAACTAGAACTATTTGTCCAAACAAAACCGATCCTAAACGACCTACTCAGAGATGAATTACACAATCCAAACCCCCGATTGTAACAAAAGCCACCCTACACAACACAACCACACAACAGTCCTCTCTCTCAATAATCTCCCTAAATGTTAATGGACTAAACTCTCCAATTAAAAGACACATAGTAGAGAACTGGATTAGGAAAAATAAACCGGACTTCTGCTGTCTACAAGAAACACACCTACAGCTACAGGATAAGCATAGGCTAAGAATCAAAGGATGGAAAGTAATTATTCAGGCCAATGGAAAACAAAAAAGAGCAGGGACAGCCATTCTCATATCAGACCAAATTGCATTCAACCTCAAGAAAGTGGTCAGAGACAAAGAGGGTCACTACTTACTGATCAGGGGAACATTAGATCAAGAAACACTAACCCTGGTTAATATCTATGCACCTAATGTAGAATCAGCAAAATATGTGAGACAACTGCTGGCAAACCTGGAGAAACACATGAAGGGAAATGTGATAATAGCAGGGGACTTCAACACTCCACTATCACCACTGGACAGATCCACCAAACAGAAAAATAGCAAAGAAATAAGAGCTCTGAATGAAAAATTAGAAGATTTAGGGCTAATAGACTTATATAGAGCCCTCCACCCCCAGAAAGTAGAATACACATTCTTCTCAAGCCCACATGGAACCTTCTCCAGAATAGACCATGTTTTAGGATACAAAGCCAACCTATATAAGACCACAAAGGTAAGGATCATTAGAAGTACCCTCTCAGATCACTATGCAACAGAGCTCATAATCGATGTCAAGAAGAAGCAATGGAGAAAAACTAATACCTGGAGATTAAACAACATGCTGCTCAACAACAGCTGGATCAAAGAACAACTCAAGGAAGAAATAAAAAGATTCCTTGAGACAAATGACAATGAAGAGACAACATGTCAAAATTTATGGGACTCAGCAAAAGCAGTAATTAGGGGGAAACTCATAGCAATACAGACCTATGTCAAGAAACAGGAAAATAACAAAACCAACAGTTTAAAAGATCACCTCAAAGAATTGGAACAACAGCAACAGAGAAATCCAACCACATCCAGAAGGCAAGAAATAATAAAAACTAGAGCAGAAATAAACAACATAGAAACTAAGAAAACAATACAAAAAATCAATGAGACCAGGAGTTGGTTCTTCGAAAAAATAAACAAGATAGACAAACCGTTGGCAAAACTCACCAAAAAAAAGAGAGAAAACAACCAAATCAGTAGGATCACGAATGAAAGGGGAGATATTGCAACAGAACCCCAAGAAATACAACATATCATGAGATCCATACTATGAACAACTATACTCAACTAGGCTAGAGAACACAGTAGAAATCGATAGATTCTTGGAAAAACACCCTCTTCCAAGACTGAAAAAGGAAGATCTAGAGATCCTAAATAGACCAATCACCTCAGAGGAAATTGAAGATGTAATTAAAAAACTCCCTAAGAACAAAAGCCCAGGCCCAGATGGATTTACAGGTGAATTCTATCAAACATTTCAAGAAGAGTTACTACCACTTTTCCATAGGCTCTTCCAAACCATAGAAAAAACAGGAATCCTTCCCAACTCCTTTTATGAGGCTAATATCACACTCATTCCCAAAGAAGGCAAAGACACTACCAAAAAAGAAAACTACAGACCAATCTCACTAATGAACATAGATGCAAAGATACTCAATAAAATCTTAGCAAACCGAATCCAGCACTTTATCAAGAAGATCATACATCACGATCAAGTAGGATTCATTCTAGGAATGCAAGGCTGGTTCAACATACGCAAATCAATCAACATTATACACCACATCAACAACATGAAAGACAAAAACCACATGATCATATCAATCGATGCAGAGAAGGCATTTGACAAAATCCAACATCCTTTCATGTTAAAAACACTCAGCAAAATAGGATTAGAAGGAACCTTCCTCAAGATAGTCACAGCTATATATGAAAAGCCTACAGCCAACATTATACTCAATGGTGAGAAACTAGAAGCATTCCCACTAAGATCAGGAACTAGGCAAGGCTGTCCACTCTCTCCACTCTTATTCAATATAACCTTAGAAGTCCTAGCAATAGCAATCCGACAAGAGAAGGAAATCAAAGGAATTCAAATTGGGAAAGAGGAACACAAGCTGTCTCTATTTGCCGATGATATGATGATATACATCGAAAACCCTAAAGAGTCCACAGTAAAACTCCTAGAAACAATTAACCAATACAGCAAAGTGGCTGGTTATAAGGTCAATACACAAAAGACAGTAGCGTTTCTATATACAATGAAGCTGAGGAGAGAGAGATTAAAAATACAATTCCATTTAAGATAGTATCAAAAAATATCAAGTATCTAGGAATCAACCTTACAAGAGAAGTGAAAGACCTATACCAGGGAAATTTCAAAATACTTCAGAAAGAAATTGAAGGCGATCTAATGAAATGGAAGAACATCCCATGCTCATGGATAGGTAGAATTAACATAATCAAAATGACTATCCTACCCAAACTCCTATATAGATTTAATGCAATCCCTATCCAAATCCAGACACAATTCTTCAAAGAATTAGAACAATCATTCACAAAATTCATCTGGAACCACAAAAGACCCAGGATAGCCAAACAAATACTGAAAAACAAGAAGCTGGGAGGCATCTCCTTACCTAACTTGAAACTATATTATAAAGCCATAGTAATCAAAACAGCATGGTACTGGAACAGAGACAGGACCTCAGACCAGTGGATCAGAACAGAATTCCCAGACATAAACCCCCAGATATATAGCCAACTAATATTTGATAAAAGAGGCAAGAATCTGAAGTGGAACAAAGAAAGCCTATTCAACAAATGGTGTTGGTACAACTGGAAAACCACATGTACGAAAGTGAAAATCAACCCATACCTTACTCCTTATACAAAAATCAACTCAAAATGGATCAAAGACCTTGAAATCAGACCCGAATCTATAAAGTTTATCGAGAATAAAATAGGCAGAACACTCGAAGACCTATATATCAAAAAGGTCTTTGAGAATGGAGCACCAATGGCAAGAACGTTAGCATCAAATATAAACAAATGGGACTACATCAAACTAAAACGCTTCTGCATGGCAAAAGAAACCCTACTTAACGCAAGAAGACAGCTAACAGAATGGGAAAAAATTTTTTCACTCGACATATCAGATAAAGGGCTAATATCTAGAACATACAAAGCACTCAGAAAGCTGAGCCCCCCAAAACCAAACAAAGCTATAAAAAATGGGGAGATGAAATGAATAGACACTTCTCTGAGGAAGACAGAAGGATGGCCAACAAACACATGAAAACATGCTCACCTTCACTCATCATCAGGGAGATCCAAATCAAGACAACAATGAGATACCACCTTACACCAGTGAGGATGGCTCACATCAAAAATGACGGAAACAACCTTTGTTGGCGGGGATGCGGTATGAAAGGAACTCTCATCCACTGCTGGTGGGAATGCCCCCTAGTCCAACACCTATGGAGGAAAGTCTGGAGAGTCCTCAAAGAACTCAGAATCGAGCTGCCATTTGACCCCGCAATTGCTCTCCTAGGCATATACCCACAAGATGGAAGGACATTCATTCCAAAATACGTATGCACCCCACTATTTATCGCAGCACTCAGTATAATAGCCAAATCTTGGAACCAACCTAGATGTCCAACAACAGATGAATGGATCATTAAGATGTGGTACATATACACAATGGAATATTACATGGCAGTTAGAAATGATACAATCACAGACTTTGCAGCAACGTGGATGGACCTAGATCATGTTTTGTTAAACGAAGTAAGTCAGAAGACAAAAGATAAACACAGAATGGTAGCACTATTCTGAAACACCTAGAACATATATTTTATACATAACTAATACCTAAGAATCAGATAACAGGGTTTAACAGGGTAGAAACTCCGAACACTGTAATAGTCAACATATACATGGGAGCAGTGACCAAAATACATGAAGAAGGAATAACGCAAACTCTTGACTGCACATTATACCGCAAAGAAAACAGTAACATAGAGAGAACAGGTATGTAATCAGACTACTACAACAAAGGTCCACAATAACCCCTTAGAGATCGTTAACAGGAACACAAGTATAGAACACCACGGGAAATCACGGAATGCGATGGCAACATACCATAACACTACGTTTTACTCCCTTTACCTTACTATATATTAAATAACCTCTCAGCTTTTCTGTCCACAGGCGCCATTAGATACAAAGGGCGGACAAACTAAGATGGCAACTCGGGACACCACACGAGATACCGTACCTTGCTTGCACTATGAGATGGCCACGAGAAAACTCTTTAACATACACTTTATTTCTAGGTTAAACCTTCTTTTAGGAATTGAAGCACGTGACCAGTCAGACCACCAAAGCAGTACCCGCGACGTACAGACCTAAACTACAGACTCTAGCCATCGAACACATTCAGCCAAATCAAAATTCCCTTGTTATTCTCTCCTTTCTTCTCACTACTTTAGTTTTTTTCTTTATTATTATTATTTTTTAAATATATATATTTTTTATATATTTTTTTTCCTTTTTCTTTTTTTCTTCTTTTCTTTTCTCTTTTTCTCTTCTATTCTTCTCTTTACTTTTTTCCCTTTCTCTTCCCCCTTTCTTTCTACGATATTTTCTCTTTTCTCTTCCTTCATACCCCTCCCATATACCTTCCCCTTTCTCCCCCCCGGAAATCCAACTACCCCTTCACCCCTCAATCCCATCCAGATCTCCCACCATAATGAAACTCTCCACCCTCAGTCCTTAATCTTTTAGGCATCAAGATTGACCTCCTACCCAACGAACCAGTACCCAGCACCCAGGGGAGGGGACACCCAGCCGATCCCACACCTCATCTCCTGCAAGAAAAGACAGCCAACTCCCCTGTGGACTCATGCTGCGAGACCCTCCCTACCAACTCCCCATAAAGTGGACTGTTTCTTGAAACCAGACTTAGGTCCAATAGTATCCCCAATGCAAGAACTCTTCCAAGATCTCCCTGCTGCAAATTTATACCAATCTGAAGAAGGTCAGGGGGTGAGATTGGAAGATGCCTGGGAACCCACACACCACGAGAAAAATCCAAAAGACAAGGGGATAAACAGTACTTCCAACATAGGCATAAGACCTGTAATACACCACCTCTTTACCTGTTCTCCCCCAAATGTAAAGTAGTCTTTTGCACCACTTTGGTCCTTTAAAAACTTCACTAACTCATTATATTTCCTTTTTTTTTATTATTATTTATTTTTTTTAAATGTTTGCCCTACATATACATTTGTGGGCACATGCATTTTTTTTTCAATCGTATTTGGGTACGTGACCTATTTATGTTACCCACTCTGTCCACCCCAAATACACCGACAATATAACGGAGCACCACTTCCCCCTGCAATGGCACACTAAATAAAGGGGAAATCTTACATAAAAAAAAATACAAGAGCTCTTACCTACTAGAGATAGGAGCTCATAGTTGTTTACAATACAGGGATATCTCCTACCTTGAAAATATGTCATGTGGAATCAACTTAGACCTCAGGTGATCGGATTCCATTCATGCAATCTTGAACCCTGGTTCCCAAGCATAGAAACGGCACAGCTCTTCACAACAGCTGCAAGAAAAAAACTCCATCTGGGACGGCCTCAATACTGCAGGGTCAACAACAAGGGCCAGCGCTAACATGATATCCCGACAATGAAGAAAACGTGAACAACTTGACCTTAGAGCACTTTAGCCTACTTTACCAGCTAACGACAAGACAAAACCAGAAGACGTGGCACCCTTTGGTAGGTCCAAAAGCCAAGATCGTGATTTACAGGGACTGGCTGCTAGAACCACGACCAGACTGTATACATCTTGGGACCAATCAAAAAGCCCTAGTCTAGGCTCTGAACTAAGATCGGCACAATAAGCATGATCCCCAGTACCAAAGGTCCGGCAGAGACAACTGTAACGGAAAGGGGCTTCTGAAAGCACAAAGAAGGACACTATCCTAGATGCCATCCTAGGTTCAGTGCAAAGATCAAGATCACCAACCACAGAAGACGGATCCAATTGGCACTGAGGCAACAGAACCTCTAGACTCACAAAGACTGACTTCACCATAAGGCCCACCTCAGGAGTTGTACAGATACTGAGACCACTCAACACAGAGCTCTGAATGTATCACCCTGGACAAAGCAGAAGTCTTCCACACACAAAAAAAAAAAAAAACAAACAAACAAAAAAAAAAAAAAAAAAGAAAAAGAAAAAAGAAAAAACACCACCGGGAAAGTAATGATCCTGAGCAAAGCCTAGAACTGATCCCATGACAGTATACTCCAAGGACGGAGAATCCCCATAGCTCATAGGGCAAGTGAATTCCGTTTCGAATGACCCCAATATTTACTGTGCCAGGGCAGAGGGAAAAAACAAAAATGCAAAAACCACAAAACCTTGGATATTTATATATATATAAATATATATATATTTATATATATATTACCTTCATTTATTATTGTTATTATTAATTTTATTTACCTAGCTATTTTGGTCGATTTCTCGGTTCGGATGTGATTACTGAAATTGTTGTCCCCAATTATTCTTTTTTTTTGTGTGTGTGTGTGTATGTTTCTATTCTTTTTTATTATTTTTTTTTATTTTTTATTTTTTTCTTTTCTTTTCTTTCGTTATGTGCTACAACCATGTCTCTTATTTCAAGACCACGGCGAGTTGTTTTTTTTTTTTTTTGTTCATATGTTTGTTTGTTTTTGTTTGTATTTTTTTTATCAGTTTTTTTTGTGGTGCTTATCGATATAACTGGAGTCCTCACTGGATATTTGACACTTCTTTTGGTACTGATGGGGTGTTTCACCTTCTTTTTCTCCTACATTATCCAAATCGACGAGGAGAACCTCTAGAAGGATTCTGCCCATTTTTGGGATATTAGACTCTTACCCCAGTTTACTCATTTTCTCCTTTTCAGGCAAAACCACCTAACTTGAACTGCTAGCCCTGCCCCCACTTAGAGGGGGAAATAAGGGAGGCACCAAGACCAAACTGATGCAAGACTACTAAGTAGTAGGTCAGATACAGAGGGGATCACATATTCTAGCCACCCTGGGGGTGAGGGAAGAAGAAATGGGAGGTAGGACAAAAACGGAGGTGGAGGGAGGACAATTTAGGGATGGGAATCCCCCCTGATTTTTTGTAAATATGTACCTAGAATATTATTGTCAACATTATGTAAGCCACTATGATCAAAATAAAAATTTAAAAAAAAAAAAAAGAATTGAAAGAAACCCTAGAAACCGAGTATAAGAAAGCCATGGATGAACAAATCAGCCAAATTAAAGAAGAAATGTCAAAGAACATGAGAGATTCCATACAAAAGGAAGTGAAGGATTTAAAAGACAAAGTAACAAGCCTTACGAGCAGAAACACAGAGTTGGAGAAGCACATCGAAGAACTTGAAGGAAAACTGCAATCAAAAAATGATCAAGAAACCAACAAAGAAATAAAAGGCAAAGCACTGGGGGCTGGAGAGATAGCATGGAGGTAAGGCGTTTGCCTTTCAGGCAAGAGGTCATCGGTTCGAATCCCAGCATCCCATATGGACCCCCGTGCCTGCCAGGAGCAATTTCTGAGCATGGAGCCAGGAGTAACCCCTAAGCACTGCTGGGTGTGACCCAAAAACCGCACACACACACACACACACACACACACAAAGGCAAAGCACTGGAAGGAAAAATCCAATATCTAATGAACAAGGACAAAAGAAACAATCTAAGAATTGTGGGTATACCAGAAGGGGAAGAAATAAGGAAGGGGGAAGAACAGGTAGTGAGCAGATAATAACAGAGAACTTTCCAACCCTCTGGAAAGACAATTCAGGACAAATCCAAGAAGTCAAGAGAGTCCCTAATAAAATAGAACCTAATAAACCCACACCAAGACACATAATAATCCAAATGGCAAAAAACAAAGAGAAAGAGGAATTCCTGAAAGCAATAAGGGAGAAAAAAACCTCAAGTACAAAGGAAAGGACATAAGAATCAAACCAGATCTCCCATTTGAAATAATTCAAGCAAGAAGACAGTGGAATGACATATTTAAACTACTGAATGAAAGAAATTTCCAACCCAGGGTCCAATAACCAGCAAAACTATAATTCATATGGGAGGACAGACTAAAAACATTCTCAAACATGAACGAGCTTGAAATATATGTGCAAACTAAGCCGATCTTAAACGACCTACTCAGAGACGAATTACACAATCCAAACCCCTGATTGTAACATCAACCACTCCATACAATACAACTGCACAACAGTCCTCTCTCTCAATAATTTCACTAAATGTTAACGGACTAAACTCTCCAATTAAAAGACACATAGTACAGAACTGGGTTAGGAAAAAAAAAAACCAGACTTCTGCTGTCTCAAAGAAACACAACTACAACTACAGGATAAGCACCGGCTTAGAATAAAGGGATGGAAAGTAATTATACAGACCAATGGAAAACAAAAAAAAGCAGAGACAGCCATTCTGGTATCAGATCAAATTGCATTCAATCTCAAGAAAGTGATCAAAGACAAAGAGGGTCACTACCTACTGATCAGGGGAACATTGGATCAAGAAGTACTAACCCTAGTCAATATATATGCACCTAATATAGAGCCAGCAAAATATGTGAGGCAACTGCTCGCAAACCTGGAGAAACACATGAAGGGAAATGTGATAATAGTAGGGGACCTCAATACACCACTATCACCACTGGACAGATCCACCAAACAGAAAAATAGCAAAGAAATAAGAGCTCTAAATGAAAAATTAGAAGATCTAGGGATAATAGACCAATTTAGAGCCCTCCATCCCCAGAAAGCAGAATACACATTCTTCTCAAACCCACATGGAACCTTCTCCAGAATAGACCACGTCTTAGGATACAAAGCCAACCTATATAAGACCAAAAAGGTAAGGATCATTAGAAGTAACCTGTCAGATCACTATGCAACAGAGGTCAAAATTGATGTCAAGAAGAAACAATGGAGAAAAACTAATACCTGGAGATTAAACAACATGCTGCTCAACAACAACTGGATCAAAGAACAACTCAAGGAAGAAATAAAAAGATTCCTTGAGACAAATGACAATGAGGAGACAACTTGTCAAAATTTGTGGGACACAGCAAAAGCAGTAATTAGGGGGAAACTCATAGCAATACAGGCCTATGTCAAGAAACAGGAAAACAATAAAATCAACAGTTTAAACGATCACCTCAAGGAATTGGAACAGCAGCAGCAGAGAAAACCAACCACGACCAGAACGCAAGAAATAATAAAAACCAGAGCAGAAATAAACAACATAGAAACTAAGAAAACAATACAAAAAATCAATGAGACCAGGAGTTGGTTTTTCGAAAAAATAAACAAGATAGACAAACCACTGGCAAAACTCACCAAAAAAAAAGAGGGAAAACACCCAAATCAGTAGGATCACAAATGAAAGGGGAGAGATTACAACAGAACCCCAAGAAATAAAACATATCATGAGATCATACTATGAACAACTATACTCAACTAGGCTAGAGAACCCAGCAGAAATCGACAGATTATGAGAAAAATACCATGTTCCAAGACTGGAAAAGGAAGAAATAGAAAGCTTTAATAGACCAATCACCTCAGAGGAAATTGATGATGTAATTAAGAAACTCCCGAAGAACAAAAGTGCAGGCCCAGATGGATTTACAGGTGAATTCTACCAAACATTTCGAGAAGACCTACTACCACTTTTCCATAGGCTCTTCCAAACCATAGAGAAAACTGGAATCCTCCCCAATTCCTTTTATGAGGCCAATATCACACTCATTCCCAAATATGGCAAAGACACCACTAAAAAAGAAAACTACAGACCAATCTCACTAATGAACATAGATGCAAAGATACTCAACAAAATCTTAGCAAACCGAATCCAGCACTTCATCAAAAAGATCATACATCATGACCAAGTAGGATTTATACCAGGAATGCAAGGTTGGTTCAACATACGCAAATCAATCAACATTATACATCACATCAACAACAAGAAAGACAAAAACAACATGATCATATCAATCGATGCAGAGAAGGCGTTTGACAAAATCCAACACCCTTTCATGTTAAAGACACTCAGCAAAATAGGGTTAGAAGGATCCTTCCTCAAGATAGTTACAGCTATCTGAAAAACCGACAGCCAACATTATTCTTAATGGTGAGAAACTAGAAGCATTCCCACTAAGATCAGGAACTAGGCAAGGCTGTCCACTCTCTCCATTCTTATTCAATATAACCTTAGAAGTCCTAGCAATAGCAATCTGACAAGAGAAGGGAATCAAAGGAATCCAAATTGGGAAAGAGGAACACAAACTATCTCTATTTGCAGATGACATGATGATATACATTGAAAACCCTAAAGAGTCCACAATAAAACTCCTAGAAATAATCAACCAATACAGCAATTTGGCTGGATACAAAGTCAATTCACAAAAGACAGTTGTGTTTCTATATACAAACAACGAAGCTGAGGAGAGAGAGATTATAAATACAATTCCATTTAAAATAGTATCAAAAAATATCAGATACCTAGGAATCAACCTCACAAGGGAAGTGAAAGACCTATACCAGGGAAACTTCAAAATACTTCAGAGAGAAATTGAAGAGGATCTAAAGAAATGGAAAAATATCCCATGCTCATGGATAGGTAGAATTAAGATGGTTAAAATGACTATCCTACCCAAAATACTATATAGATTTAATGCAATTCCTATCCAAATTCAAACACCACTCTTTAAAGAAATAGAACAATCCATAACAAAATTTATCTGGAACCACAAAAGACCCAGGGTAGCAAAACAAATACTGAATAACAAGAAGCTGGGTGGCATCTACTTACCTAACTTGAAAATATACTATAAAGCCATAGTAATCAAAACAGCATGGTACTGGAACAGAGACAGGACCTCAGACCAATGGGTCAGGACAGAATTCCCAGACTTAAACCCCCAGATATACAGCCAACTAATATATGATAAAAGAGGCAGGAACTTGAAATGGAATAAAGAAAGCCTCTTCAACAAATAGTGTTGGTACAACTGGAAAACCACATGTACGAAAGTGAAAATTGACCCATACCTCACTCCTTATACGAAAGTCAACTCAAAATGGATCAAAGACCTTGAAATCAGACTCGAATCTATAAAGTTCATCGAGAATAAAATAGGTAGAACCCTTGAAGACCTATATATCAAAAAGGTCTTCGAGAATGGAGCACCAATGGCAAGAACGTTAGCATCAAACATAAACAAATGGGACTACATCAAACTAAAAAGCTTCTGCATGGCGAAAGAAACCTTACTTATTGCAAGAAGACAGTTAACAGAATGGGAAAAAATCTTTTCACTAGACATATCAGATAAAGGGCTGATATCTAGAATATACAAAGCACTCAGAAAGCTGAGCCCCCCAAAACCAAATAAAGCCATTAAAAATGGGGAGAGGAAATGAATAGACACTTCTCTGAGGAAGACAGAAGGATGGTCAACAAACACATGAAAACATGCTCACCTTCACTCATCATCAGAGAGATCCAAATCAAGACAACAATGAGATACCACCTTACACCAGTAAGGATGGCTCACATCAAAAATAATGGGGACAATCTCTGTTGGCGGGGATGCGGTATGAAAGAACTCTCATCCACTGCTGGTGGGAATGCCCCCTAGTCCAAAACCTATGGAGAACAGTCTGGAGAGTGCTCAAAGAACTCAGAATTGAGTTGCCATTTGACGCAGCAATTGCTCTCCTAAGTATATACCCCCAACTTGGAAGGGCATTCATTCCAAAATACGTGTGCACCCCACTATTTATAGCAGCACCAGTATAATAGCCAGGTCTTGGAACCAACATCGATGTCCAACAACAGATGAATGGATCATTAAGATGTGGTATCTATACACAATGGAATATTACATGGTAGTCGGAAATAATACAATCACAGACTTTGCAGCAACATGGATGGATCTAGATCATGTTATGTTAAACGAAGTAAGTCAGAAGAACAAAGATAAACACAGAATGATAGCACTATTCTGAAGCACCCAGATCATACATCTTACACACAACTAACACTCAACAATCAAATAATAGGGTTTAATAGGGTAGAAACTCTAAACACTGTAAGAGCCAACATATACTCGAGTGCAGCGCCCAAAATACATAAAAAAAGGAACAACGCAAACTCTTGACCGCACTATAACACAAAAAAAACAGCAGCACCAGAAATAACAGCATAGGGAGAACAGGTATGTAATCAGCCTTCTACGACAAAGGCCCACAATAATCCCTTGGAGATCGTAATCAGGATCACAGGTAAAGAATACCAATGAAAATCACTGACTCCAATGGAATCATCCCATAACATCATGTTTTAATGCCTTATCTTACTATATTTAAAATAACCTCTCAGCTTTTCTGTCCACAGACATCCTTGGATACAAAGGGTGGATAAACCAAGATGGCAGCTCGGGATACAACACGAGATACCTTTCCTAGGTGGCACTACGAGATGGTCCCGAGAAAACTCTTTAACATACACTTATTTTCAAGGTTATACCTTCTTTAAGGAATCGAAGCACGTGGCCAGTCAGATCACCGAAGCAGTACCCGTGACATACAGACTTAAACTACAGACTATACTCATCGAACACACTCAAGCAAACTCACATTCTTTGCTATTCTCTCCTCTCTTCTCAATACGTTCTCTTTTTATCATTTCTTCTCCACTCTTCTCTCTACTTTTTTTCTTTCCTCTCTTCCCTTCCTTTCCAATGTATTTTCTCGTTTCTCCCTTCCTACCCCTACCATATACCTTCCCCTTTCCCCCCTTTGGAAATCCAACTACCCCCTCATTTCTCATTCCGATCCATACTTCCCACTGTATTAACACTCTTCACCATCAGTCCTTAATCTATTAGGCATCAAGATTGACCTCCTACCCCAATGAACCAGTACACAGTACCCAAACGAAGAGAAACTCAGTCAAACCCACACTTCGTTTTCTGCAAGAAAAGGCAACTAACTCCCCTGCGGACCCATGGTGTGCGGCCCTCCCTACCATCTCCCCCTAAGGAGGACTGTTACTTGAAACCGGACTTAGCTCCAAAAGTAGACCCAATACAAGAACTCTTCCCAAGACATCCCAGCCGCAAATCTTTCACCAACCTGAAGGAGGTCAGGGGGTGTGATGGAAAGGTACCTGGAAACCCACACACTACAAGAAAAACCCAAAAGACAACGGGAAAACCTATACTCCCAACATAAACATAAGACCTGTATTACACCTCCTCTTTACCTGCCTTTCCCCAAATGTAAGGTAGTCTTTTGTACCTCTTTGGTCCTTTAAATACTCCGTTAATTCATTTTTTAACTTTCTTGTCCACATATACATATGTGAGCACATACATTTTTAATCCTATTTTTCTCAAATCTTTTTTGGGTATGTGACCTTTTTTTGTTTTCCTCTCTGTCCACCCCCAAAGACACCAGCAATATAACGTAGCACCATTTCTCTCTGCAAAGGCACACTAAAAAAGGGGGAAAGCTTTCACATAAAAAAAGACCTTTTATCTACTAGAGATAGAAACTCATAGTTGTTTACAATACAGGGATAACTCCTACCGTGAAAATATGTCATGTGGAATCAACTTAGACCTCACGAGATTAGATCCCATCCATCCAACCTTGAACCCTGGATCCCTGTCACAGAAATGGCACAGTCCTTCACAACAGCTGTAGGTAACAAACCCCATCCGGAACAACCTTATTACTGCTGGAACACCAACGAGTGCCAGTTTTAATACGATATCCTGACACCGAGGAAAAGGGGAACAACTTGATTTAAGAGGAGGTTATCCTGCCCTACCAGCCACCGATAAGACAAATCAGAAGATGTGTCACTCGCTGGTAGGTCCAGAAGCCAAAAACGCAATTTACAGAGGACTGGCTGCTAGAACCATGACCAGAATATATATATCTTGGGTCAAATAAAAAAGCCCTAGCCTAGGGTTTGAGCTAAGACCTGCACAACAACCATGATCCCCAGTTCCAAAGGTCTGGCAGAGACAACTGTAATGGAATGGGGCTTCTGGGAATGCAAGGAAAGGCTCTATCCTAGGTGCCATCCCAGGGCTACTGCCAAGACCAAGACCACCAACCACAAAAGATGGACTGAAGTGACACGGAGGGAACAGAACTTCTACAACCACAAAGACTGACTTCATCATAAGTCCCACCCCTGTAACTGTGCAGATACTGAGATCTCTAAAGAGGTCTCACTATAACACCCAGGATGGAGCAGAAGCCTCCCAAACTCCACAAATGCACCACCGGGAGAATAAAGGATCATGAAGAGAGTCTATAGTTGATCCCATGACAATATACTCCAAGGGCAGAGAAATCCCATATCTCTTAGGCCATGTGAGTCCCTTTTTGAATGACCCCAATATTTACTGTGCCTAAGCAGGAGGGGAAAAAAACCAAAAACACATTGTTTATTTTTCATATATTACGTTTTATCTTCACGTACTACTATTATTATTTTTAATTACCTATCTATTTTTGGTCAATTTCTTTGTTTTAGTGTGGTTATTGAAGTTATTGCCCCCCGCTTATCTTTTTTTCTCTTTTTTTTTTCTTTTTCTCTTTTTTTTTTCTTCTTTTCAGATTTCTGGGTGGCACCCGGCAGTGCTCAGGGATTATGCCTGGCTCCGGGCTCAGAGATTGCCCCTGGCGGGCATGAGGGACCATGTGGGGCACAGAGATTCGAGCCAATGACCTCCTACATGAAAGGCAGACGCCTTGCCTCCATGTGATCTCTCAGGCCCCTTCTTTTCCCTCTTCAAGGGCTCTGCCATGATGCCTTTCTCAAGATCACGACATTTTTTGTTTGTTTGTGTGCTTCTTTTGTTCTGTTTTTGGGGTGCTTAGCGTTATTGTTGGAACTCTTAATAGATATTTGACACTTCATTTCGTAGGGGTGGACTGTTTCACCTTCTTTTTCTCCTTCATCTCTCAAACCGATGGCAAGAGCCTCTAAAAGAATTCTGCTTATTCCAGGCATATTAGACTTTTACCCCAGTTTATTATTTTTCTCCTCTTCAAACAAAACCACATAACTTGAACTAGCTAGTCCTGCCCCCCAATTAGAGGGGGAAATAAAGGAGGCATCAGGACCAAACAGGTGTAAGACTACGAAGTAATAGGATAGGTACAGAGGGGACCACATATTCTAGCAGCCCTGGGGGTGAGGGAAGAGGATATGGAAGGTAGGACAAAAATGGAGGAGTAGGGAAGACAAACCGGTGATGGGAATCCCCCCTCTTTTTTTGTAAATATGTACCTAAAATATTGTCAACAATATGTAAGCCACTATGATCACAATAAAAATTATGTTAAAAAAAAAAAAGAACACATTTTCAGCTCTCAAATGAGTCATTTTGCACGCAGAAAGCATCAGAAATATAAAGGCATGGGAAAAACACACAGACCACTGCAGAACTGTTCAAGATTCAGGAGAGACCTTACAAGGCAGAAGAAGAAGCTTGAGGAACACAGGTGAATCAAATAATTTGTGAAAACCTCAAAAAATTTTAGGCGGTATTCACAAAACAGAATAAACACAAAGGCACAACAAACTCAAAAATGAAAGGAAGATTCATGAAGAACACAACCTTTTCAGCTCTCAAATGAGTGATTTTGCACGCCGAAAGAAATAGTCAAAAGAAGCAACAAGAAAAACACAGAAATCAATGCAGTATTGTTCAAGCTTCAGCATGGAACACTCAAGAAAGAAGAAAACTTAAGGAACACAGGTGAATCAAATAATGAGAAGAAGAAATACAAAACTCAAAGCATTTTCACAAAGTACTACTAGAATAGATACAAAGGCATAACAAACTTAAACATGAATAAGAAGCTTCATGAAGAACACAACTTGTTCATCTCTGAAATGATTCAGTTTGCAGGCAGAAAGCAAAAGTCCAAAGAAGCTGTAGGCAAAACACAAAGATCACTACACAGTTCTTCAAATTTCAGCAGAGAACTTTCCAGGAGGAAGAAGAAACTTAAAGACCGTAGGTGAATCAAATAAGAAGATGAAGAAATACAAAAAAGAAATCAGTACTCACAAAGTATTAGAAGAGAAACAGAGGCAAAACAAAGATTAAAGTGAATAAGAAGATTCATGAAGAACACAACATTTTCAGCTCTGAAAAGAGTAATTATGCATGTGAAAAGCCAAAGTAAATAGAATGCAATAGGTAAAACTCACAGATCACTGCACAGTTGGTCAAGCTCCAGGAAAGAACCTTCAATGAAGCAGAATAAACTAGAAGAACGCAGGTGAATCAAATAATTTGATGAAAACATTGTTCAACCTGCAGCAAAGAACATTCAGGAAAGAAGGAGAAACTTAAAAAACACAAGCGAGTCAAATAATTAGATGAAGAATTACAAAATACAAAGCAGTATTCACAAAGTATTAGAAGAGAAACAAAGGCACACCAAAATAAAAAACGAATAAGAAGATTCATAAGAACACATTTTCAGCTCTCAATTGAGTCAATTTACAAGCAAAAAGTGTAAGGAAAATAATGCCATGGGAAAAACACACAGACCACTGCAGAACTGTTCGAGCTTCAGGAGAGACCTTTCAAGGAAGAAGAAGTAGAAGCTTGAAGAACGCAGGTGAATCAAATAATTTGTGAAAACATTAAAAAAACTAGGCAGTATTCAAAAAATAGAATAAACACAAAGGCACAACAAACTCAAAAATAAAAAGAAGATTCTTGAGGAACACAACCTTTTCAGCTCTCAAATGAGTCATTTTGCATATGGAAAGTAATATTCAAAAGAAGCAATAGGAAAAACAAAGATCACTGCAGTATTGGTCAAGCTTCAGCATGGATCATTCAAGAAAGAAGAAATCTTAAGGAACACAGGTGAATCAAATAATGAGAAACAGAAATACAAAACACAAAGCATATTTACAAAGTACTACTAGAATAGAAACAAAGGCATAGCAAAGTGAAACATGAATAAGAACCTTCATGAAGAACACAACCTTTTCAGCTCTGAAATGGGTCAGTTTGCAGGCAGAAAGCAAAAGTCCAAAGAAGCTGTAGGCAAAACACAAAGATCACTGCACAGTTATTCAAATTTCAGCAGAGAACTTTCCAGGAGGAAGAAGAAACTTAAAGACCGTAGGTGAATCAAAGAAGAAGATGTAGAAATAGAAAACCCAGCGGAGATCCGGCCGGGAGAGTGCCCTGCTCCCACATGGATGACCATCCCAGAGACAGGGACCCAAAGCCTACCTGGAGATCCGACTGGGGAAGTCCCTCCCACCCACGTGGATGACCAGCCCTGTAGCAGCGGCAATCGAAGCAAGCTGCCCCAGGGACCCCAAGCCCGAGTGGAAGGTAGTAGGGGGAGGAGAATCCTTTACCTGTGACGCTGGGACAGGCTAGCACCAACAGACTGGGTGAGATTGGGTCAGCCACCTGGACCCTTGGGTGACCTAGAGCAGTCCAGCCCAACCCCCTTACCCCTGAAAAGGACCTGGGACTCCCCAAGGCTGAGGGCAATGCTTGCGGGGTTTGTCCGAGGGAATTTTTTTCAGCAGAGGCTTGGAGGGGGCGGAGCTCCATAAACTCCCAGAGAGAGGAGGGAGGACAGAGAGCTAAGCTCAACAGCGCCAGCAACCATTGTGGCCAGGAGCAGAACTGCACCGCTGACTGAAATAAGGACAGAAAGGAATGTTAAAGGTCAGACAAGGCTGACCTGTAAGTAGCAAAGGGGAGAAGAAAGAGCTAGGTTCAACAAGCTCACCCAACAGCCCCGTCTAGAAACACCCTCAGGAAAGGGACCCATCTTCACGCCACAGGGGACCAAAGTAGGCCTAAAGTAGAAGCCACAGCACTCCAAAGCACACCATTAAATACAAAGAAATACGTGTAAATCAAGGAGATCCCTAATATCTGGAGACACCGTGACAAACCATAGCAAGTTTCCAAGTCCACCAAAATGCACAGATCCATGGGAATAAGACCTAAAAGCGGCCATGAAGAAGGAAATGCAAGAATTAATAAAAGAAATCATAGAAACCCTAGCGACCGAATATAAGAAATCCATGGATGAATGAATCAGCCAAATTAAAGAAGAAATGTCAAAGAACATGAGAGAGTCCATACAAAAAGAAATGCAGGAATTAAAAGACAAAGTAACAAGGCTTACGAGCAGAAACACAGAGTTGGTGAAGCACATTGAAGAACTCGAAGAAAAACTGCAAACAAAAAAATGATCAAGAAACCGACAAAGAAATAAAAGGCAAAGCCCTGGAAGGAAAAATACAATACCTAATGAACAAGGACAAAAGAAACAATCTAAGAATTGTGGGTATACCAGAAAGGGAGGAAATAGGGAATGGGGAAGAACAGGTAGTGAGGAGATAATAACAGAGAACTTCCCCACCCTCTGGAAAGAAAATTCAGGGCAAATCCAGGAAGCCAAGAGAATCCCTAATAAAATAGACCCTAATAAACCAACACCAAGACATATAATAATGCATATGGCAACAAACAAAGAGAAAGAGGAACTCCTTAAAGCAATAAGGGAGAAAAAATCCTCAAGTACAAAAGAAAGGACATAAATCAAACCAGATCTCCATTTGAAATAATTCAAGCAAGAAGACAGTGGAATGACATATTTAAACGACTGAATGAAAGAAATTTCCAACCCAGGGTCCAATACCCAGCAAAACTATCATTCACATGGGAGGACAGACTAAAAACATTCTCAAACATGAAGGAAATTTTTGTGCAAACTAAGCCGATCTTAAACGACCTACTCAGAGAAGAATTACACAATCCAAACCCCCGATTGTAACATCAACCACTCCATCCAATACTACTGCTCAACAGTCCTCTCTCTCAATAATTTCCCTAAATGTTAACAGACTAAACTCTCCAATTAAAAGACACATAGTAGAGAACTGGGTTAGAAAAAATAAAACAGACTTCTGCTGTCTCCAAGAAACACACCTACAACTACAGGATAAGCACTGGCTTAGAATAAAGGGATGGAAAGTAATTATACAGGCCAATGGAAAACAAAAAAGAGTAGGGACAGCCATTCTTGTATCAGAGCAAATTGCATTCAATCTCAAGAATGAGATCAAAGACAAAGAGGGTCACTACCTACTGATCAGGTGAACATTAAGATCAAGAAGTACTAACCCTGGTCAATATATATGCACCTAATATAGAGCCAGCAAAATATGTGAGGCAACTGCTCGCAAACCTGGAGAAACACATGAAGGGAAATGTGATAATAGTAGGGGACCTAAATACTCCACTATCACCACTGGACAGATCCACCAAACAGAAAAATAGCAAAGCAATAAGAGCCTAAATAAAAAATTAGAAGATCTAGGGCTAATAGAATTATATAGGGTCCTCTACCCTCAGAAAGCAGAATACACATTCTTCTCAAGCCCACATGGATCCTTCTCAAGAATTGACCGTGTCTAAGGACACAAAGCCAACCTATATAAGACCACAAATGTAAGGATCATTAGAAGTACCATATCAGATCACTATGCAATAGAGGTCAAAATTGACTTCAAGAAGAAACAATGGAGAAAAACTAATACCTGGATATTAAACAACATGATACTCAACAACAGCTGGATCAAAGAACAACTCAAGGAAGAAATAAAAAGATTCCTTGAGACAAATGATAATGAGGAGACAACTAGTCAAAATTTGTGGGACACAGCAAAAGCAATAATTAGGGGAAAACTCATAGCAATACAGGCCTATTTCAAGAAACAGGAAAACAATAAAATCAACAGTTTAAACGATCACCTCAAGGAATTGGAACAGCAGCAGCAGAGAAACCCAACCACGACCAGAAGGCAAGAAATAATAAAAACCAGAGCAGAAATAAACAACATAGAAACAAAGAAAACAATACAAAAAAATCAATGAGACCAGGAGTTGGTTTTTCGAAAAAATAAACAAGATAGAGAAACCACTGGCAAAACTCACCAAAAAAAGAGGGAAAACACCCAAATCAGTAGGATCACAAATGAAAGGGGAGAGATTACAACAGAACTCTAAGAAATACAACATATCATGAGATCATACTATGAACAACTATACTCAACTAGGCTAGAAAACCCAGCAGAAATCGACAGATTCCTAGAAAAATACCATCTTCCAAGACTGGAAAAGGAAGAAATAGAAAGCCTAAATAGACCAATCAGCACAGAGGAAATTGAAGATGTAATTAAAAAATTCCCTAAGAACAAAAGTGCAGGCCCAGTTGGATTTACAGGTGAATTCTACCAAACATTTCGAGAAGATCTACTACCACTTTTCCATAGGCTCTTCCAAACCATAGAGAAAACTGGAATCCTCCCCAATTCCTTTTATGAGGCCAAAATTATACTCATTCCAAAGATGGCAAAGACACCACCAAAAAAAAAACTACAGACCAATCTCACTAATGAACATAGATGCAAAGATACTCAACAAAATCTTAGCAAACCGAATCCAGCACTTCATCAAAAAGATCATACATCATGACCAAGTAGGATTTATACCAGGAATGCAAGGTTGGTTCAACATACGCAAATCAATCAACATTATACATCACATCAACAACAAGAAAGACAAAAACAACATGATCATATCAAACGATGCAGAGAAGGCGTTTGACAAAATCCAACACCCTTTCATGTTAAAGACACTCAGCAAAATAGGGTTAGAAGGATCCTTCCTCAAGATAGTTACAGCTATCTATGAAAAACCGACAGCCAACGTTATTCTTAATGGTGAGAAACTAGAAGCATTCCCACTAAGATCAGGAACTAGGCAAGGCTGTCCACTCTCTCTGCTCTTATTCAGTATAACCTTAGACGTCCTAGCAATAGCAATCCGACAAGAGAAGGGAATCAAAGGAATCCAAATTGGGAAAGAGGAACACAAACTATCTCTATTTGCAGATGATATGATGATATACATCGAAAACCCTAAAGAGTCCACAATAAAACTCCTAGAAATAATCAACCAATACAGCAAAGTGGCTGGATACAAAGTCAATACACAAAAGACAGTTGCGTTTCTATATAAAAACAACGAACCCGAGGAGAGAGAGATTATAAATACAATTCCATTTAAAATAGTATCAAAAATATCAGATACCTAGGAATCAACCTTACAAGGGAAGTGAAAGATCTATACCAGGGAAACTTCAAAACACTTCAGAAAGAAATTGAAGAGGATCTAAAGAAATGGAAGAATATCCCATGCTCATGGATAGGTAGAATTAACATAGTCAAAATGACTATCCAACCCAAAATACTATATAGATTTAATGCAATTCCTATCCAAATTCAAACACCACTCTTTAAAGAAATAGATCAATCAATTACAAAATTTATCTGGAACCACAAAAGACCCAGGATAGCCAAACAAATACTGAATAACAAGAAGTTGGGTGGCATCTCCTTACCTAACTTGAAACTATACTATAAAGCTATAGTAATCAAAACAGAATGGTACTGGAACAGAGACAGGACCTCAGACCAATGGGTCAGGACAGAATT
This sequence comes from Suncus etruscus, assembly GCF_024139225.1. NCBI lineage: Eukaryota > Metazoa > Chordata > Mammalia > Eulipotyphla > Soricidae > Suncus > Suncus etruscus. The sequence continues at coordinate 47,392,957 of NC_064860.1, read as the reverse complement.
CCCAGAAAAAAACTCCCAGATATACAGCCAACTAATATTTGATAAAAGAGGCAGAAACTTGAAATGAAATAAAGAAAGCCTCTTCAACAAATGGTGTTGGTACAACTGGAAAACCACATATACGAAAGTGAAAATTGACCCATACCTCACTCCTTATACAAAAGTCAACTCAAAATGGATAAAAGACCTTGAAATCAGACCCGAATCTATAAAGTTTATCGAGAACAAAATAGGTAGAACACTCGAAGATCTATATATCAAAAAGGTCTTCGAGAATGGAGCACCAATGGCAAGAACGTTAGCATCAAATATAAACAAATGGGACTACATCAAACTAAAAAGCTTCTGCATGGCAAAAGAAACCTTACTCAATGCAAGAAGACAGTTAACAGAATGGGAAAAAATCTTTTCACTAGATATATCAGATAAAGGGCTGATATCTAGAACATACAAAGCACTCAGAAAGCTGAGCTCCCCAAAACCAAATAAAGCCATAAAAAATGGGGAGAGGAAATGAATAGACACTTCTCTGAGGAAGACAGAAGGATGGCCAACAAACACATGAAAACATGCTCACCTTCACTCATCATCAGAGAGATCCAAATCAAGACAACAATGAGATACCACCTTACACCAGTAAGGATGGCTCACATCAAAAATAATGGGGACAATCTCTGTTGGCGGGGATGCGGTATGAAAGAACTCTCATCCACTGCTGGTGGGAATGCCCCCTAGTCCAACACCTATGGAGAACAGTCTGGAGAGTGCTCAAAGAACTCAGAATTGAGTTGCCATTTGACGCAGCAATTGCTCTCCTAGGTATATACCCCCAACTTGGAAGGACATTCATTGCAAAATACATGTGCACCCCACTATTTATAGCAGCACTCATTATAGTAGCCAAGTCTTGGAACCAACCTGGATTTCCAACAACAGATAAATGGATCATTAAGATGTGGTATCTATACACAATGGAATATTACATGGCAGTCAGAAATGATACATTCACAGACTTTGCAGCAACATTAATGGATCTAGAACATTTTATGTTAAACGAAGTAAGTCAGAAGACCAAAGATAAACATAGAATGAGAGCACTATTCTGAAGCACCTAGAACATATATCTTATAAACAACTAACACTCAACAATCAAAAAATAGGGTTTAACAGGGTAGAAACTCTAAACACTGTAATAGCCAACATATACTCGAGTGCAGTGCCCAAAATACATAAAAAAAGGAACAACGCAAACTCTTGACTGCATTATACCACAAAGAAAACAGCAACACCAGAAAGAACAGCATAGAGAGAACAGGTATGTAATCAGCCTTCTATGACAAAGGCCCACAATAATCCCTTGGAGATCGTAATCCGGATCACAGGTAAAGAATACCATGGGAAATCACTGACTCCAATCCCATAACATCATGTTTTAATGCCTTATCTTACTATATTTAAAATAACCTCTCAGCTTTTCTGTCCACAGGCATCCTTGGATACAAAGGGTGGACAAACCAAGATGGCAGCTCGGGATACAACACGAGATACCTTTCCTAGCTGGCACTACGAGATGGTCCCGAGAAAACTCTTTAACGTACACTTTATTTCAAGGTTATAGCTTCTTTTAGGAATCGAAGCACGTGGCCAGTCAGATCACCGAAGCAGTACCCGTGACATACAGACTTAAACTACAGACTATAATCATCGAACACACTCAAGCAAACTCACATTCCCTTGCTATTCTCTCCTCTCTTCTCACTACTTTCTATTTTTATCATTTCTTCTCTACTCTTCTCTCTACTTTTTTTCTTTCCTCTCTTCCCTTCCTTTCTAATATATTTCCCCTTTTCTCCCTTCCTACCCCTACCATATATCTTCCCCTTTTCCCCCTTTGGAAATCCAACTACCCCCTCATCCCTCATTCCGATCTATACTTCCCACTGTATTAACACACTTCACCATCAGTCCTTAATCTATTAGGCATCAAGATTGACCTCCTACCCCAATGAACCAGTACCCAAAGGAGGAGATACCCAGTCAAACCCACAGTTCGTCTCCTGCAAGAAAAGGCAACTAACTCCCCTGCAGACCCATGGTGCGCGGCCCTCCCTACCATCTCCCCCTAAGAAGGACTGTTACTTGAAACTGGACTTAGTTCCAAAAGTAGCCCCAATACAAGAACTCTTCCCAAGACCTCCCTGCCACAAATCTTTCACCAATCTGAAGAAGGTCAGGGGGTGTGATGGAAAGGTGCCTGGGAACCCACACACTACAAGAAAAACCCAAAAGACAATGGGAAAACCTGTAATCCCAACATAAACATAAGACCTGTATTATACCTCCTCTTTACCTGCCTTTCCCCAAATGTAAGGTAGTCTTTTGCACCTCTTTGGTCCTTTAAATACTCCGTTAATTCATTTTTTAATTTTCTGGTCCACATATACATATGTGAGCACATACAATTTTAATCCAATTTTTTAATTCTTTTTTGGGTATGTGACCTGTTTTTGTTTTCCTCTCTGTCTACCCCCAAAGGCACCAACAATATAACATAGCACCATTTCTCTCCGCAAAGGCACACTAAATAAAGGGGAAATCTTTCACATAAAAAAGAGCTTTTTTCTACTCGAGATAGAAACTCATAGTTGTTTACAATACAGGGATATCTCCTACCTTGGAAATACGTCATGTGGAATCAACTTAGACCCAGGAGATTAAATCCCATCCATCCAACCTTGAACTCTAGATCCCAGTCACAGAAATGGCACAGTCCTGCACAGCTGCAGGTAACAAACCCCATCCGGAACAACCTTACTACTGCTGGAACACCAATGAGTGCCAGTTCTAATACAATATCCTGACACCGAGGAAAAGGGGAACAACTTGACTTAAGAGCAGGTTATCCTGCCCTACCAGCCACTGATAAGGCAAAATCAGAAGACTTGTCATCCGCTGGTAGGTCCAAAAACCAAGAACACGATTTACAGAGGACTGGCTGCTAGAACCATGACCAGACTGTATATATCTTGGGACCAATAAAGAAGGCCTAGCCTAAGGTTTGAGCTACGACCTGAACAACAACCATAATCCCCATTTCCAAAGGTCTGGCAGAGACAACTCTAACAGAATGGGGCTTCTGAAAACACAAGGAAAGGCGTTATCCTAGGTGCCATCACAGGTTTACTGCCAAGACCAAGACCACCAACCACAGAAGTTGGACTAAAATGACACTGAGGGAACAGAACTTCTACAACCACAAAGACTGACTTCATCATAAGTCCCAAACCTGTAACTGTGCAGATACTGAGATCTCTAGATACAGAGGTCTCACTATATCAACCAGGACAGAGCAGAAGCCTTCCAAACACCACAAATGCACCAACGGGAGAATAAAGGATCATGAACAGAGTCTATAGTTGATCCCATGACAAGGGCGGAGAAACCCCATATCTCTTAGGCCACATGAATCCATTTTCGAATAACCCCAATATTTACTGTGCCTGGGCAAGAGGGAAAAACATTGTTTATTTTTCATATATTACTTTTTATTTTCATGTAATACTATTATTATTTTTATTTACCTATTTTTAGTCGATTTCTTTGTTTTAGTGTGGTTATTGAAGTTATTGCCCCCAGTTATCTTTTTTTCTCCTTTTTTTTTTCTTTCAGATTTTTGGGTGGCACCCGGCAGTGCTCAGGGATTATGCCTGGCTCCAGGCTCAGAGATTGCTCCTGGCGGGCATGAGGGACCATGTGGGGCACCGAGATTCGAGCCGATGACCTCCTGCATGAAAGCAGACGCCTTCCCTCCATGTGATCTCTCAGGCCCCTTCTTTTCCCTCTTCATGTGCTCTGCCATGGTGCCTATCTCAAGACCACGGCATTTTTTTGGTTGTTTGTTTGTTTTGTTCTGTTTGTGGTGCTTAGCGTTATTGTTGGAACTCTTAATAGATATTTGACACTTCATTTCCTAGGGGTGGAGTGTTTCACCTTCTTTTTCTCCTTCGTCTCTGAAACTGATGAAGAGAGCCTCTTAAAGAATTCTGCTTATTTCCGGCGTATTAGACTTTTACCCCAGTTTAATATTTTTCTCCTCTTCAAACAAAACCACATAACTTGAACTACCTACTACCTGCCTACCAATTAGAGGGGGAAATAAAGGAGGCATCAGGACCAAACATATGTAAGACTACGAAGTAATAGGATAGGTGCAGAGGGGACTACATATTCTAGCAGACTTAGGGTGAGGGAAGAGAATATGGGAGGTAGGACAAAAACGGAGGAGTAGGGAAGACAAACCAGTGATGGAATCCCCCCTGATTTTATGTAAATATGTACCTAAAATATTATTGTCAACAATAATATAGCCACTATGATCAAAATAAAAATTATGTTAAAAAAAAGAAGATGAAGAAATACAAAAAAGAAATCAGTACTCACAAAGTATTAGAAGAGAAACAGAGGCAAAACAAAGTTAAAAATGAAAAAGAAAATTCATGAAGAACACAACATTTTCAGCTCTGAAATGAGTAATTATGCATGTGAAAAGCCAAAGTAAATAGAATGCAATAGGTAAAACTCACAGATCACTGCACAGTTGGTCAAGCTCTAGGAAAGAACCTTCAAGGAAGCAGAAGAAACTAGAAGAATGCAGGTGAATCAAATAATGAGATGAAGAAATACAAAATACAAAGCAGTATTTACAAAGTATTAGAAGAGAAACAAAGGCACACCAAAATAAAAAACGAATAAGAAGATTCAAAAGAATTCATTTTCAGCTCTCAAATGAGTCATTTTGCATGCAGAAAGCATCAGAAAAATAAAGCCATGGGAAAAACACACAGACCACGTCAGAACTGTTCAAGCTTCAGGAGAGACCTTTCAAGGAAGAAGAAGAAGAAGAAGAAGAAGAAGAAGAAGAAGAAGAAGAAGAAGAAGAAGAAGAAGAAGAAGAAGAAGAAGAAGAAGAAGAAGAAGAAGAAGAAGAAACTTAAAGAACGCAGGTGAATCAAATAATTTGTGAACACATCAAAAAAACTAGGCAGTATTCACAAAATAGATATCAACACAAAGGCACTAAAAACTCAAAAATGAAACGAAGATTCATGAAGAACACAACCTTTTCAGCTCTCAAATGAGTCATTTTGCACGCGGAAAGTAATAGTCAAAAGAAGCAACAGGAAAAACAAAAGATTACTGCAGTATTGTTCAAGCTTCGGCATGGAACACTCAAGAAAGAAGAAAACTTAAGGAACACAGGTGAATCAAATAATGAGAAGAAGAAATACAAAACATAAAGCATTTTCACAAAGTACTACTAGAACAGAAACAAAGGCATAACAAACTTAAACATGAATAAGCAGCTTCATCAAGAACACAACCTTTTCAGCTCTAAAATGATTCATTTTGCAGGCAGAAAGCAAAAGTCCAAAGAAGCTGTAGAAAAAATACAACGATCACTGCACAGTTATTCAAATTTCAGCAGAGAACTTTCCAGGAGGAAGAAGAAACTTAAAGACCGTAGGTGAATCAAATAAGAAGATGAAGAAATACAAAAAAGAAATCAGTACTCACAGAATATGAGAAGAGAAACAGAGGCAAAATAAAGATTAAAATGAATAATATTCATGAAGAACACAACATTTTCAGCTCTGAACATGAGTAATTATGCATGTGAAAAGCCAAAGTAAATAGAGTGCAATAGGTAAAACTCACCGATCATTGCACAGTTGGTCTAGCTTCAGGAAAGAACCTTCAAGGAAGCAGAAGAAACTAGAAGTACGCCCGTGAATCAAATAATGAGATGAAAACATTGTTCATCCTGCAGCAAAGAACATTCAAGAAAGAAGGAGAAACTTAATAAACACAGCTGAGTCAAATAATGAGATGAAGAAAAACAAAATACAAAGCAGTATTCATAAAGTCTTAGAAGAGAAAAAAAGGCACACCAAAATCAAAAACGAATAAGAAGATTCATAAGAACACATTTTCAGCTCTCAAATGAGTCATTTTTCATGCAGAAAGCATAAGAAAAATAAAGCCATGGGAAAATCACACAGACCACTACAGAACTGTTCAAGCTTCAGGAGAGATCTTTCAAGGAAGAAGAAACTTAATGAACACAGGAAAATCAAATAAGTTATGAAAACATCAAAAAATCTAGGCAGTATTCACAAAATAGAATAAACACTAAGGCACAACAAACTCAAAAAGGAAAAGAAGATTCATGAAGAACACTACCTTTTCAGCTCTTAAATGAGTCATTTTGCACGCAGAAAGTAATAGTCAAAAAAAGCAGCAGGAAAAACTCAAAGATCTTTGTACAATTTTTCAAGCTTGAGCAAAGAACTTTCAAGGAAGAAAAAGAAACTTAAAGAGCACAGGTGAATAAAATAATGAGATGAATACATGCAACAAACTAAGCAGTATTCACAAAGATTAGTATAAAAACAAAGAACAACAAATTCCAAAATGAATAAGAAGACTCATGAAGAACACAACATATTCAGCTCTCAAATGAGTAATTTTGCACGCTGAAAGCAAAAGTAAAATGAAAGCAATTGGAAAGCACAAAGATCACTGCACAACTGTTCAACCTTAAGCAAATAACATTCAAGACACAAAATACTTAAAGAACACAGGTGAATCAATTAATGAGATCAAGAATAAAAAACTAAGCAGTATTATGAAAGCACTATAATAGAAATACAGGCTTACCAAAATCAGAAATATATACAAAGATTCATGAAGAGCACAATATTTTCAGCTCATAAATAAGTAATATTGCACGCATATTGAAAGTTAGAAGAATGCAGTTGGAAAAACACAAGTTCACTGCAAAATTGTTCATGCTTCAGCAAAGACCTTTAAAAAAAACTTACAGAACACAGGTTAATCAAATTATGAGATGAGAAAATACAAAAAAAAAAAACAGTATTCCCAAAGGATTAAAATAGAAACAAAGGCACAAGAAAATGAAAAATGAATAAGATTATTAATGAAGAACAAAACATTTTTAGCTCTCATATGAATAATTTTGCACACGGAAAGGAAAAGTAAAATTAACGCAATAGGACAACAAAGATCAATGCACAAATGTTCAAGCTCAGTAAAGAACATTCAAGAAAGAAGAAGATACTTAAAGAACACAGGACAATCAAATAATGAAATAAAGATATGCAAAAAACAAAGCAGTTTTCACAAAGGATTACAATAGAAACAAAGGCACAACAAACTCAAAAATGAATAAGAAGATTCATGAAGAACACAACATTTTCAGCTCTCAAATGAGAAATTACGCACGAAGAAAGCAAAAGTATATGCAAAGCAATAGGAAAAACAAAGATCACTGCACAACTGTTCGAGTTTCAGCAAAGAACATTCAAGAAAGAAGAAACTTAAAGAACAAAGGTGTACCAAATAATGAGATGAAGACATACAAAAAACTAAGCAGTATTCACAAAAATATAGAATAAAAACGAATGCAAAACAAACTCAAAAATGAATAAGAAGATTCATGAAGAACACAACATTTTCAGCTATAAAATGAGTAATTTTGCACGTGGAAAGCCAGAGTCAAAAGAAGCAGTAGGAGAAACAAAAAGACCACTGCACAATATTTCAAGATTCAGCAAAGAAGTTTCTAGAAAGAAGAAACTTAAAGAACACAGGTGAATCAAATTATATCAAGAATACAAAAAAATAAGCAATATTATCAAAGGATTAGAATAAAACACAGGCACAACAAAAACAGAAATACAGAGATTAATGAACAATACATTTTGTTTTTTTTTCTTTTTTTTATTTACACACCTTGATTTCATACATGATTGTGTTTGGGTTTCAGTCATGTAAAGAACACCACCCATCACCAGTGCAACATTCCCATCACCAATGTCCCAAATCTCCCTCCTCCACACCCGACCCCAGCCTGTACTCTAAACAGGCTCTCCCTTACTCTCATACATTCTCCTTAATAGGACAGTTCAAAATGTAGTTATTTCTCTAACTAAACTCATCACTCTTTGTGGTGAGCTTCCTGAGGTGAGCTGAAACTTCCAGCTTTTTTCTCTTTTGTGTCTGAAAATTATTATTGCAAGAATGTCTTTCATTTTTCTTAAAACCCATAGATAAGTGAGACCATTCTACATTTTTCCTCTCTCTCTCTGACTTATTTCACTCAGCATAATAGATTCCATGTACATCCATGTATAGGAAAATTTCATGACTTCATCTCTCCTGACAGCTGCATAGTATTCCATTGTGTATATGTACCACTATTTCTTTAGCCATTCGTCTGTTGAAGGGAATCTTGATTGTTTCCATAGTCTTGCTATGGTAAATAGTGCTGCAATGAATATAGGTGTAAGGAACGGGCTTTTGTATTGTATTTTTGTGTTCCTAGGGTATATTCCTAGGAGTGGTATAGCTGGAAAGTATGGGAGCTCAATTTCCAGTTCTTGGAGGAATCTCCATATTGCTTTCCATAAAGGTTGAACTAGACAGCATTCCCACCAGCAGTGGATAAAAGTTCCTTTCTCTCCACATCCCCGCCAACACTGTTCATTCACATTCTTTGTAATGTGTGCGATGCTCTGTGATGTGAGGTGGTATCTCATCGTTGTTTTGATTTGCATCTCCCTGATGATTAGTGATTTGGAGCAATTTTTAATGTGTCTTTGGGCCATTTGTATTTCTTCTTTGTCAAAATGTCTGTCCATTTCTTCTCCCCATTTTTTGATGGGATTAGATGTTTTTCTTGTAAAGTTTTGTCAGTGCCTTATATATTTTGGAGATTAGCCCCTTATCTGATGGGTATTGGGTGAATAGTTTCTCCCACTCAGTGGGTGGCTCTTGTATCCTGGGCACTATTTCCTTTGAGGTGCAGAAGCTTCTCAGCTTAATATATTCCCATCTGTTAATCTCTGCTTTCACTTGCTTGGAGAGTGCAGTTTCCTCCTTGAAGATTCCTTTAGTCTCAATATCCTGGAGTGTTTAACCTACGTGATGTTCTATATATCTTATGATTTTGGGTCTGAATCGAGGGCTTTAATCCATTTGGATTTTACCTTCATAAATGATGTTAGCTGGGGGTCTAAGTTCAATTTTTTGCAAGTGGCTATCCAGTTGTGCCAACACCAATTGTTGAAGAGGCTTTCCCTGCTTCATTTAGGATTTGCTGCTCCTCTATCAAATATTAGGTGATTGAATGTCTTGGGAACATTTTCTGAGTATTCAAGCCTATTCCACTGATCTGAGGTCCTGTCCTTATTCCAATACCATGCTGTTTTGATAACTATTGCTTTGTAGTAAAGGTTAGAGTCGGGGAAAGTAATTCCTCCCATATACTTTGTCCCAATGATTGCTTTAGCTATTCTAGGGTGTTTATTGTTTCATATTAATTTCAAAAGTGCCTGATCCACTTCTGTAAAAAATGTCACGGGTATCTTTAGAGGGATAACATTAAATCTGTATAATGCCTTGGGTAGTATTGATATTTTGATGATGTTATTCCTGCCAATCTATGAGCAGGGTATGAGTTTCCATTTCCGCGTATCCTCTCTTATTTATTGGAGCAGAGTTTTATAGTTTTCTTTGTATAGGTCCTTCACATTTTTAGTCAAGTTGATTCCAAGATATTTAAGATTGTGTGGCACTATTGTGAATAGGGTTGTGTTCGTAATGTCCATTTCTTTCTTATTACTATTGGTGTATAGAAAGACAATTGATTTTTTGTGTTAATTTTGTAGCCTGCCACCTTGCTATATGAGTCTTTTGTTTCTAGAAGCTTTTTGGTAGAGTCTTTAGGTTTTTCTAATTAGAGTATCACATCGTCTGCAAACAGTGAGAGCTTGACTTCTTCATTTCCTATCTGGATTCACTTGATATCTTTTTTTTTTTTTTTGCCTAATCACTATAGCGAGTATTTTCAGTGCTATGTTGAATAGGAGTGGTGAGACAGGACAGCCTTGTCTTGTGCCAGAATTTAGAGGGAAGGCTTTTAGTTTTTCTCCATTGAGGATAATATTTGCCACTGGCTTCTGGTAGATGGCCTTAACTATATTGGGAAAGGTTCCTTCCATTCCCATCTTGCTGAAGATGAAGATGATGAAGAATGAGTGTTGGACCTTATCAAATGCTTTCTCTGCATCTATTCATATGATCGTGTGGTTTTTATTTTCCTTGTTGTTGATGTTGTGTATTATGTTGATAGATTTACGGATATTAAACCATCCTTGCATTCTTGAGATGAAACCAACTTGATCATAGTGGATGATCTTTTTAATGAGGCATTGAATCCTATTTACCAGGATTTTGTTGAGGATCTTTGCATCTGCATTCATCAGCGATATTGGTCTGTAATTTTCTTTTATCGTAACATCTCTGTCTGGTTTAGGTATCAAGGTGATGTTGGCTTCATAAAAGCTATTTGGAAGTGTTTCTGTTTGTTCAATTTTATGAAGGAGTCTTGCCTGGATTGGTAGTAGTTCCTCTTGGAATGTTTGAAATAATTCATTAGTGAATCCATCTGGGCCTGTGCTTTTGCTTTTGGGCTGACATTTGATTACCATATTAATTTCATCAATGGTGATGTTAGTGTTTAGATATACTACATCCTCTTTCTTCAACCGTGGACGATTATTAGATTCCAAGAATTTATCCATTTCTTCCAGGTTCTCATTTTTAGTGCTGTACAGTTTCTCAAAGTAGTTTCTGATTACCCTTTGAATCTCTGTTATATCAGTAGTGATCTCTCCTTTTTCATTCCTAATAGGAGTTATCAAGTTTCTCTCTCTTTCTTTCTTTGTTAGTCTTGCCAGTGTTCTATCAATCTTGTTTATTTTTTCAAAGAACCAACTTCTGCTTTCGTTGATCTTTTGAATTGTTTTTTTTTGGGGGAGCTTCCACATCATTTATTTCTGCTCTCAGCTTTGTTATTTCCTTCTGTCTCCCTATTTTTGGATACTTTTGTTGAGCACTTTCTAGTTCTATTAGCTGTGTCATTAAGCTACTCAGGTAAACTCCTTCTTCTTTTCTGATGTATGCTTGCAAAGCTATAAATTTTCCTCTCAGTACTGCTTTTGCTATTCCCATAAGTTCTGATAGTTTGTGCCTTTATTGTCATTTGTTTCCAGGAACCCTTTGTTTTCCTCCTTTATTTTATCTCAGACACACTGGTTATTCAGTATGAGGATGTTTAACTTCCAGGTGTTAAAGTGTTTCTTCTGAGTCCCTTTGGAATTTACAAATAATTTCAGATCTTTGTGGTCAGCGAAGGTAGTCTGCAAAATATCTATCCTCTTGATATTTTGAAGGTATGTTTTATGTGCTAGCATGTAGTCTATCCTGGAGAATGTGCCATGTACATTGGAGAAGAATGTGTATCTAGGTTTCTGGGGATGGAATAGCCTATATGTATCCACTAGGCCTCTCTCTTCCATTTCTCTTTTCAGGTCTAGTATTTTCTTGTTGGATTTCATTCTGGTTGACCTATCCAGTGTTAACAAAGCTGAGTTGAGGTCCCCCACAATTATTGTGTTGTTATTGATATTATTTTTCAGATTTGTCAACAGTTGTATTAAATATTTTGCTGGCCCCTCATTTGGTGCATATATGTTTAGGAGAGTGAATTCTTCCTGCTCTAAATACCCCTTGGTTAGTATAAGATGTCCATCTTTTTCCCTTACAACCTTCCTGAGTATAAAGTTTGCATTATCTGATATTAGTATGGCCACTCGAACTTTTTTATGGGTGTTGTTTGCTTGGATAATTTTTCTCCAGCCTTTTATTTTGAGTCTATGTTTGTTCTGACTATTCAGGTGCGTTTTTTGTAGGCAGCAGAAGGTTGGATAGAATATTTTGATCCATTTAGCCACTCTGTGTCTCTTAACTGGTGCATTTAGTCCATTGAGTTGAGAGAAAGAATTGTCCTGGGATTTAATGCGATCTTTATATCGAAATTTGGTTTGTCTTTTGGTTAGTCTTGTCTTAAATTTGGTCTTTCAGTTTTTCTCTTAAGACTGGTTTTGAGTCTGTAAAGTTTCTGAGCTGTTGTTTGTCTGTGAAACCATGTATTCTTTCTTCAAACCGGAAAGTGAGTTTTGCTGGGTACAGTACTTTAGGTGAAGCATTCATTTCATTCAGTCTTGTCACAATATCCCACCACTGCTTTTTGGCCTTGAGTGTTTCTGGTGACAGGTCTGCTGTAAATCTCAAGGATGCTTGCTTGAACGTAATTTCTTGCTGTTTTCAGAATTCTGTCTCTATCTGTGGGATTTGAAATTGTGAGTAAGATGTGTCTTGGGGTGGTTTTTCTGGGGTCTCTTTTGGTTGGTACTCTTCGAGCAGGATTTGATCACATATATTCTTTAGCTCTAGAAGTTTCTCTTTAATGATGTTCTTGACCATTGATTCTTCCTGAAAATATTTTTCTAGGTCTCAGGGACTCCAATGATTCTTAAGTTGTTTCTGTTGATCTTATTGTAGACTTCTATTTTCATCTGTTCCCATTCTTTGACTAATTTTTCCATTGTCTGTTCATTTGCTTTAAGTTTTTTTTCCAATCTCTCCTGCTGTATGGAATTGTTATGTATCTCATCTTCCACAGCACCAAGTCTATTCTCAGCTTCTGATACCCTGTCCCAGAGCTTATCCATTTTGTCATTCATGTCATTTACTGACTTTTTCAGGCCTGTTATTTGACATGTTATTTCAGTTTGGAGTTTTGTGATTTCTGTCTTCATATTTTCTTGGTTCTTATTAGTGTTCTGTTCAACTCGATCCATGGTTTTTTTGAGTTCGTTGAGTATCTTCCATATTGCTAGTCTAAAGTCCTTATCTGAGAGGTTGATTAGTTGGCTGGTCATTATCTTTTCATCAGAATTGTCATCTTCATTCTCTATGTCTGTTGCTGGCCTACGTTGTTTTCCCATTGTCACACTTGTATTGTGGGTTTTTCTACGTGTTGTGGTGGTATTCATTGGTTATATGATGCAGGCAGCACACTCCTCTGGCTCCGCCCTTTCTGGATGGGCCGACTTGCCTCTAAGGAAGGGGAGTCCTCCTTGGATGAAGCCTCACACAGGATCAAATCTTAGACCCAAGCACACAGCATAGAAAACAGTCCGGAGAGAAATGCTTGCTTCTGTGATCCAGCACAGTTTTTAGTGTGATTTTTTCTTCTTGTTGCAATGGTGTTCTTTTCTTAGAAAGAGCGCATGGCCGCATAGCAAAGCACAGTGACCGTGCTCTGTTGGAGCCTCTTTTTGGCCCACTCCCAAGAGGTTCATGCAACAGGATAGTAGACAGACACACACAGGCAGCACTCACAGTTTTTCACAGTTGGGTTCCTCTGGGCTGTTATAATTCCGTGGATTTTCCCAGCCTGACGTCACAAACTGGGGGGGCAACAATAAAACATTTTGAGCTTTCAAATGAGTAATTTTACATGAAGAAGTCAAAAGTCAAGATAAGTAGAAGGAAAAACACAAAGATCACTGCACAATTGTTGTAGATCAGCAAAAGAAGTTTTAAGGAAGTAGCAGAAAATGAAAGAACACAGGTGAGTCAAATAATGAGATGAATACTCAAAAAACTAAGCAGGAATTACAAAAAATAGAATAAAAACTAAGTCACAACAAACTCAAAAATAAATGTGAAGATTCATGAAGAACACAACATTTCCAGCTCTCATATGAGTAACTTTTCACACGGAAAGCAAAAGTAAAGTGAAAGCATTTGGCAATACAGAAATATCACTGTACAACTGTTCAAGCTTCTACAAAGTACATTCAAGAAAGGAGAAACTTAAAGAACACAGGTGAATCAAATAATGAGATAAAGAATACAAAAAATTATGCAATATTATTGAACGATTAGAATAAAAACACAGGCACTGCAAAAACAGAAATAAATACAGAGTTTCATGAAGACCACAACATTTTCAACTCTCAAGTGAGTAATTTTGCATGGGAAAGTAAAAGTCAAAAGAAGCAGTAGGAATAACAGAAAGATCACTGCATGATTGTTCAAGATCAACAAAGAAGTTTTAACGAAGAAGAAAATTAAAAAACACAGGTGAATCAAATAATAAGATGAACTCATACAAAAAACTAAGGAGTATTCACAAAAATAGAATAAAAACAAAGGCACAACAAACTGAAATATGAATAAAAGTTTCATGAAGAACACAACATTTTCAGCTATTAAATGAGTAATTTTGCATGCTGAACGCCAAAGTCAAAAGAAGCAGTAGGAAAATCACAAAGGCCACTGCAAAATACTTCAGGATTCAGCAACAATTATCAAGAAAGAAGAAGAAACATAAAGAACACAGGTGAAACATAGTATGAGATTAAGAATACAAAAAAAAGCAATATTATAAAAGGATTAGAATAAAAAATGGCACAGCAAAAACAGAAATATATACAAAGATTAATGAAGAATACAACATTTTCAGATTTCAAATGAGTATTTTTACATGGAGAAATCAAAAGTCAAATTAAGCAGAAGGAAAAACACAAACATCACTGCACAGTTGTTCAAGATCAGCAAAGAAGTTTTAAGGAAGAAGAAGAAACTGAAAGAACACATGTGAGTCAAATAATGAGATGAAGACATTCAAAAAACTAAGCAGAATAAAAAAATAGAATAAAAACAAAGTTACAATAAACTCAAAATTGAATAAGAAGACTCATGAAAAACACAACATTTTCAAGAGTAATTTTGCAGGTGGAAAGCAAAAGTAAAATGAAAGCAATAGGAAAAACACAAAGATCACTACACAACTGTTCAAGCTTCAGCAAAGAACATTAAAGAAAGAAGAAACTTAAAAAACACAGGTGAACCAAGTAATGAGATCAATAATACATAAAACTATTCAATATTATCGAAAGATTAGAATAAAAACACAGGCACTGCAAAAACAGAAATAAATACAGAGTTTCATGAAGAATGCAACATTTTCAGCTCTGAAATGAGTAATTTTGCACGTGGAAAGCCAAAGTCAATAGAAGCAGTGGAAAAACACAAAGACCACTGCACAATAATTCATGATTCAGCAAAGAAGTATTAAGAAAGAAGAAGAAACTTAAAAAACACAGATGAATCAAATAATGAGATAGAGAAATACAAAAAAAAAGCAGTATTCAAAAAGGATTAGAATATAAGCAAATGCAGAACAAAGTGCTCTTCTGGAGCCTCTTTTTGGCCCACTCCCAAGAGGTTCACACAAGATGACAGTAGACAGACACACACAGGCAGCACTCACAATTTTTCAGTCGGGCCCCACAGGGCAGGCATAGTTTCGTAATTTAAGTTTTTTTTTTTAAAAGGAAAGTAATCAGAACTTGTTATATCACAGACAATCTTATTCACGAAATTTTACTACAAAGGGTCACTCTGAAATGACTTTTTTAGATTTAATGTACGTATTTCTTTATAGTATAGAAATATGAATTCAAAAGAGCTTCAAAAATAATTGTATCAGGCTATTTTGAAATTCATTTGGAACAATAAACACCCTAGAATAGCTAAAGCAATCATTTGGAAAAAGAATATGGGAGGAATTACATTCCCCAACTTTAAACTGTACTATAAAGCAATAGTTATCAAAACAGCATGGTATTGGAATAAAGACAGGCCCTTCAATCAGTGGAACAGGCTTGAATACTCAAAGAATGTTCCCCAGACATACAATCACCTAATTTTTTATAAAAGAGCAAGAATTCATAACTGGAGCAAAGAAAGCCTCTTCAGTAAGTGGTGTTGACACTACTGGATAGCCACTTGCAAAGAAATTGAACTTAGACCCCCAGCCAACTTCATATACGAAGGTTAAATCCAAATGGATGAAAGACCTCGATATCAGACCCAAAACCATAAGATATATTGAACAGCACGTAGGTAAATCACTCCAGGACATTGAGACTAAAGGCATCTTCAAGGATGAAACTGCACTCTCTAAGCAAGTGAAAGCAGAAATTAACAGATGGGAATATATTAAACTGAGAAGCTTTTGCACCTCTAAAGAAATAGCGCCCAGGATACAAGGCCCACCCACTGAGTGGGAGAAACTATTCACCCAATACCCATCAGATAAGGGGCTAATCTCCAATATATACAAGGCACTGACAGAACTTTACAAGAAAAACATATCTAATCCCATCAAAAAATGGGGAGAAGAAATGAACAGACACTTTGACAAAGAAGAAATACAAATGGCCAAAAGACACATGAGATAATGCTCCACACCACTAATCATCAGGGAGATGCAAATCAAAACAACTATGAAGTACCATCTCACACCCCAGAGATTGGCACACATCACAAAGAATGAGAATAAACAGTGTTGGCGGGTAAGTGGAGAGAAAGGAACTCTTATCCACTGCTGGTGGGAATGCCATCTAGTTCAATCTTTATGGAAAGCAATATGGAGATTCCTCAAAAAACTGGATATTGAGGTCCCATATGACCCAGCTATACCACCCTAGGAATATACCCTATGAACACAAAAATACAATACAAAAATTCCTTCCTTACACCTATATTCATTGAAGTACTATTTACCATAGCAAGACTCTGGAAACAACCAAGATATCCTTCAACAGATGAATGGCTAAAGAAACCGTGGTAAATATACACAATGGAATATTATGCAGTTGTCAGGAGAGATGAAGTCATGAAATTTTCCTATACATGGATGTACACTGAATCTATTATGCTGAGTGAAATAAGTCAGAGAGAGTGAGAAAAATGCAGAATGGTCTCATTCATCGATGGGTTTTAAGAAAAATGAAAGACATTCTTGCAATAATAATTTTCAGGCACAAAAGAGAAAAGAGCTGGAAGTTCCAGCTCACATCATGAAGCTCACTGCAAACAGGTATGAGTTTAGTTAGAGAAATAACTATGTTTTGAACTGTCCTAATAATGAGAATGTACGAGGGAAATAGAAAGCTGTCTAGAGTACAGGCGGGGGTTGGGTGGGGAGGAGGGAGATTTGGGACATTGGTAATGGAAATGTTGCACTGGTGATGGGTTTTGTTCTTTACATGACTGAAACCCAAATACAATCATGTATGTAATAAAGTTGGTTAAATAAAAAAAGAAAGAAAGACATTTAAGATTTATTTTATTTTATTTAAGATTTAATCAATGTTTACATCATGCTTTCCAATAAAATAATGTTGTAAGTGGCAACTAAGTCTCTAGGTTACATTTTAAAAATGGTGTCATGTATTACCCTGTATATGTAATAATCATACATAATACAGAACTACCCACTCTCTATTATAATGTTTACATATAAATTTTTTAAATGATATCAGAACATAATTCCAATTTGTGCTGTCAGCTACATAGTAACATCTCTGAAAATATAGACAAGAAAATTCCTTTTTATCACCCCATGTGTATACACCATATGATGATACAAAGCTAGAATGGGAATAGAAGGAGTAAGATTAGGATTTATATTTTGGGGCATGAGAAAAATGAGCTAAAGATGGGAGAAGACTTGAATTGCTCACTTTTCTCTCTCATATAAGTCAGAATGAATGTGTATGTGTCTGGACTTCTACCTTTTTTTCTTGCCTTCCAACACACTGCTGTCCCAAGAAGACAAGCCCTCTCATCTCACTGGTCTTACAAATGCAAATTTAAGAATTATTTTAAATAGGGCCCGGAGAGATAGCACAGTGGCGTTTGCCTTGCAAGCAGCCAATCCAGGACCAAAGGTGGTTGGTTTGAATCCCGGTGTCCCATATGGTCCCCCGTGCCTGCCAGGAGCTATTTCTGAGCAACAGCCAGGAGTAACCCCTGAGCACCGCCGGGTGTGGCCCAAAAACCAAAAAAAATATTTTAAATAGAATGAATCAAAACCAAGCAAGGTATGTTGATGTATTTAAGGGAATTAATAAGTCAATGCACCTTTAAGAGGAGAGGACAGCTACCCCCGTAATGGCTGTTGGACTGGGACAGACACCCCTGCAATGGACAACTTTTCCCAAAAATAAAAAGGAAAGGCCTGATAGTTATTGGGGATGATCAGGGAAAAGACCAGAGCAGAACGGCCAGTCTGCAGAGGGCCAAAGATAAAACATCAGTGAGATGCTGTCTTTTCTCTCTGCTTCTGTCTGTCTCTGTCTCTCTGTCTCTGTCTCTCTTTGTCTCTCTGTCTCTGTCTCTCTCTGTCTCTGTCTCTCTCTGTCTCTGTTTCTCTTTTTCTGTCTCTCTGTCTCTGTCTCTGTCTCTCTCCTTTCTCTCTCTCTCTCCTTTCCTAAAATTACCCTGGGCAGGGCAGGCTTCAGACCACGTTGGGAATAAAAGATTCTCAGTTTTATCTCTCTCTTTCTTCTCTCTCTCTTATTTTCTCCCTCCTCTCTCTCTATCTCTATCTGTATCTCTCTCAGGGGAGCGCTACATATGGGCATCCCTAAGTAGGCACCTCACCTCACTTAGCTTTGTACCTAAGTGCATGCAGCCTGGCAGCCTTACAGATAACTGTAGTAATTTTCAGTTTACTGCAGTATTTTTTTTAGCATAGACTCTCTGGCTTTCCTATTCAATTAAGCATAAAAAGGCCTGTTTATTTGTTCACTGTGCATTCTTTTAAATTTTTATTTTAATCTGTGCACTGATACTCTTTTTTTTAATTTTTTAATTTTTTTAAATTTTTTATTTATTTATTTATTTTTATTTAAACACCTTGATTACATACATGATTGTGTTTGGGTTTCCGTCATGTAAAGAATACCACCCATCACCAGTGCAACATTTCCATCACCAATGTCCCAAGTCTCCCTCCTCCCCACCCGACCCCCGCCTGTATTCTAAACAGGCTCTCCATTTCCCTCATACATTCTCATTATTAGGACAGTTCAAAACATAGTTATTTCGCTAACTAAACTCATCACTCTTTGTGGTGAGCTTCCTGAGGTGAGCTGGAACTTCCAGCTCTTTTCTCTTTTGTGTCTGAAAATTATTATTGCAAGAATGTCTTTTATTTTTCTTAAAACCCATAGATGAGTGAGACCATTCTGCGTTTTTCTCTCTCTCTCTGACTTATTTCACTCAGCATAATAGATTCCGTGTACATACATATATAGGAAAATTTCATGACTTCATCTCTTCTGACAGCTGCATAATATTCCATTGTGTATATGTACCACAGTTTCTTTAGCCATTCGTCTGTTGAAGGGCATCTTGGTTGTTTCCAGAGTCTTGCTATGGTAAATAGTGCTGCAATGAATATAGGTGTAAGGAAGGGATTTTTGTATTGTATTTTTGTGTTCCTAGGGTATATACCTAGGAGTGTTATAGCTGGATAGTATGGGAGCTCGATTTCCAGTTTTTGGAGGAATCTTCATATCGCTTTCCATAAAGGTTAAACTAGACAGCATTCCCACCAGCAGTGGATAAGAGTACCTTTCTCTCCACATCCCCGCCAACACTGTTTATTCTCATTCTTTGTGATGTGTGCCATTCTCTGTGGTGTGAGGTGGTATCTCATCGTTGTTTTGATTTGCATCTCCCTGATGATTAGTGATGTGGAGCACTTTTTCATGTGTCTTTTGGCCATTTGTATTTCTTCTTTGTCATAGTGTCTGTTCATTTCTTCTCCCCATTTTTTGATGGGATTATATATGTTTTTCTTGTAAAGTTCTGTCATTGCCTAGTATATTTTGAAGATTAGCCCCTTATCTGATGGGTATTAGGTGAATAGTTTCTCCCACTCAGTGGGTGGCTCTTGTATCTTGGGCACTATTTCCTTTGAGGTGCAGAAGCTTCTCAGTTTAATATATTCCCATCTGTTAATCTCTGCTTTCACTTGCTTGGAGAGTGCAGTTTCTTCCTTGAATATGCCTTTAGTCTCAATGTCCTGGAGTGTTTTACCTACGTGCTTTTCAATATATATTATGGTTTTGGGTCTGATATCGAGGTCTTTCATCCATTTGGATTTTACCTTTGTACATGATGTTAGCTGGGGGTCTAAGTTCAATTTTTTGCAAGTGGCTACCCAGTTGGGCCAACACCACTTGTTGAAGAGGCTTTCTTGGTTCCATTTAGGATTTCCTGCTCCTTTATCAAAAATTAGGTGATTGTATGTCTGGGGAACATTCTCTGAGTATTCAAGCTTATTCCACTGATCTGAGGGCCCGTCCTTATTCCAATACCATGCTGTTTTGATAACTATTGCTTTGTAGTAAAGGTTAGAGTCGGGGAAAGTAATTCCTCCCATATTCTTTTCCCAATGATTGCTTTAGCTATTCGAGGGTGTTTATTGTTCCATATAAATTTCAAAAGTACCTGATCCACTTCTTTGAAGAATGTCATAGGTATCTTTAGGGGGATCGCATTAAATCTGTACAGTGCTTTGGGGAGTATTGCCATTTTAATGATATTAATCCTGTCAATCCATGAGCATGGTATGTGCTTCCATTTCCGCGTGTCCTCTCTTATTTCTTGGAGCAGAGATTTAAAGTTTTCTTTGTACAGGTCCTTCACATTTTTAGTCAAGTTGATTCCAAGATATTTGAGTTTGTGTGGCACTATAATGAATGGGGTTGTTTTCTTAATGTCCATTTCTTCCTTATTAGTATTGTTGTATAGAAAGGCCATTGATTTTTGTGTGTTAATTTTGTAGCCTGCCACCTTGCTATATGAGTCCATTGTTTCTAGAAGCTTTTTGGTAGAGTCTTTGGGGTTTTCTAAGTAGAGTATCATGTCATCTGCAAACAGTGAGAGCTTGACTTCTTCCTTTCCTATCTGGATTCCCTTGATATCTTTCTTGCTTAATCGCTATAGCAAGTACTTCCAGTGCTATGTTGAATAGGAGTGGTGAGAGAGGACAGCCTTGGGCCCGGAGAGATAGCACAGCGGTGTTTGCCTTGCAAGCAGCCAATCCAGAACCAAAGGTGGTTGGTTCGAATCCCGGTGTCCCATATGGTCCCCTGTGCCTGCCAGGAGCGATTTCTGAGCAGACAGCCAGGATTAACCCTTGAGCACCGCCGGGTGTGGCCCAAAATCCAAAAAAAAAAAAAAAAAGAGGACAGCCTTGTCTTGTGCCAGAATTTAGAGGAAAGGCTTTCAGTTTTTCTCCATTGAGGACAATATTTGCCTCTGCCTTGTGGTAGATGGCCTTAACTATATTGAGAAAGGTTCCTTCCATTCCCATCTTGCTGAGAGTTTTGATCAAGAATGGGTGTTGGACCTTGTCAAATGCTTTCTCTGCATCGATTGATATGGTCATGTGATTTTTATTTTTCTTGCTGTTGATGTTGTGTATTATGTTGATAGGTTTACGGATGTTAAACCAGCCCTGCATTCCTGGGATGAAGCCTACTTGATCGTAGTGGATGATCTTCTTAATGATGCATTGAATCCTATTTGCCAGGATTTTGTTGAGGATCTTTGCATCTGCGTTCATCAGTGATATTGGTCTGTAATTTTCTTTTATCGTAGCATCTCTGTCTGGTTTAGGTATCAAGGTGATGTTGGCTTCATAAAAGCTATTTGGAAGTTTTCCTGTTTTTTCGATTTCATGAAAGAGTCTTGCCAAGATTGGTAGTAGTTCCTCTTAAAAGGTTTGAAAGAATTCATTAGTAAATCCATCTGGGCCTGGGCTTTTGTTTTTGGGCAGACATTTGATTATTGTCTTAATTTCCTCAATAGTAATGGGTGTGTTTAGATATGCTACCTCCTCTTCATTCAATCGTGGAAGATTATAAGATTCCAAGAATTTATCCATTTCTTCTAGGTTTTCATTTTTAGTGGCATAGAGTTTCTCAAAGTAGTTTCTGATTACCCTTTGAATCTCTACCATATCAGTAGTGATCTCTCCTTTTTTATTCCTAATACGATTTATCAAGTTTCTCTCTCTTTCTTTCTTTGTTAGTTTTGCCAGTGGTCTATCAATCTTGTTTATTTTTTTCAAAGAACCAACTTCTGCTTTCGTTGATCTTTTGGATTGTTTTTCGGGTTTCCACTTCATTGATTTCTGCTCTCAGCTTTGTTATTTCCTTCTGCCTCCCTATTTTTGGATTTTTTTGTTGAGCACTTTCTAATTCTATGAGCTGTGTCATTAAGCTATTCAGGTATGCCCCTTCTTCTTTCATGATGTGTGCTTGCAAATCTATAAATTTTCCTCTCAGTACTGCTTTTGCTGTGTTCCATAGGTTTTGATAGTTTCTTTCTCCATTGTCATTTGTTTTCAGGAAGGTTTTGATTTCCTCTTTGATTTCATCTTGGACCCACTGATTATTCAGTATGAGTTTATTTAACTTCCAGGTGTTAAAATTTTTCTTCTGTGTCTCTTTGTAGTTCATATATAATTTCAGGGCTTTGTGGTCAGCAAAGGCAGCCTGCAAAATTTCTATCCTCTTGATATTATGGAGGTATGTTTTATGTGCTAACATGTAGTCTATCCTGGAGAATGTCCCATGTACATTAGAGAAAAATGTATATCCAGGCTTCTGGGTGTGGAGTGTCCTGTATATATCTACTAGGCCTCTTTCTTCCATTTCTCTCCTCAGGTCTAGTATATTGTTGGGTTTCAATCTGGTTGACCTGTCTAGTGTTGATAATGCCGTGTTGAGGTCTCCCACAATTATTGTGTTGTTATTAATATTATTTTTCAGATTTGTCAACAGTTGTATTAAATATTTTGCTGGCCCCTCATTCGGTGCATATATGTTTAGGAGGGTGATTTCTTCCTGCTGTACATATCCCTTGATTAATACAAAATGTCCATCTTTGTCCCTCACAACTTTCCTAAGTATAAAGTTTGCATCATCTGATATTAGTATGGCCACTCCTGCCTTTTTATGGATATTGTTTGCTTGGATGATTTTCCTCCAGCCTTTTATTTTGAGTCTATGTTTGTTCTGACTATTCAGGTGTGTTTCTTGTAGGCAGCAGAAGGTTGGATTGAGTTTTTTGATTCATTTAGCCACTCTGTGTCTCTTAACTGGTGCATTTAGTCCATTGACATTGAGATAAGGAATTGTCCTGGGAGTTAGTGCCATATTTATATCAAAGTTTGGTGTGTCTGTTGGTAAGCCTTGTCTTAAAGTATGCCGTTCAGTTTTTCTTTTAAGAATGGTTTTGAGTCTGTGAAGTTTTTGAGATGTTGTTTGTCTGTGAAACTATGTATTGTTCCTTCAAACCTGAAAGCGAGTTTTACTGGGTGCAGTATTCTAGGTGAAGCATTTATTTCATTGAGTTTTGTCACTATGTCCCACCACTGCCTTCTGGCCTTGAGTGTTTCTGGTGACAGGTTTGTAGTAAATCTCAAGGATGTTCCCTTGAATGTAATTTCTCATTTCGATCTTGCTGCTTTCAGAATTCTGTCTCTATGGGATTCGTCATTGTGACTAGGATGTGTCTTGGGGTGTTTTTTTTCTGGGGTCTCTTTTAGTTGAAACTCTTCGGGCATGCAGGATTTGATCACATGCATTCATTAGCTCTGGCTGTTTCTCTTTAATGATGTTCTTGACTGTCGATTCTTCCTGGAGATTTTTTTCCTGAGTCTCTGGGACTCCAATGATTCTTAAGTTGTTTCTATTGAGCTTATCATAGACTTCTATTTTCATCTGTTCCCATTCTTTGAGTAATTTTCCATTGTTTGATCATTTGCTTTAGGTTTTTTCCTATTTCTTCTGCTGTATGGAATTGTTATGCATCTCATCTTCCAGTGTACTGATTTTATCCTCAGCTGTTTTTAACCTGTGGGAAAGCTCAATCATGTTTTTCTTCAATTCATCTACTGAGTTTTTCAGACCTGTTATTTGATCTGAAATTTCAGTTTGGAGTTTTCTCATTTCTATCTTCATATTCTCTTGATTCTTATTAGTGTTCTCTTCTATACTTTGTTTGAGTTCTTTGAACATCTTCCATATTGCAACTCTAAACTCCTTATCTGAGAGACTGACTATGTGGTTGGTCAGGCTCAAGTCATCAGAGTTGCCATCATTTTTCTCTATGTCTGGCACTAGCCCGCATTGTTTCCCCATTGTCACACTTGTATTGCAGGTTTTTCTACGTGTTGTAGTTGTATTCATCGGCTAAATGATGTGCACCGTAGTGAAGGGGAGCTGAGCAACCGTGCTCCTCTGGCTCCTCCCTTTCCAGGCGTGTCGACTCACCTCCACAGAAGGCTCAGGGGAAGGCAGGCTCCACGGAAGGCTCACGGGAAGGCAGGCTGCAGATGAGCCACACCCAGGATGAAATCAGGCTGAAAATGCAGGACAGCCGAGAAGAAAGGCAGAAGGGTGCTGGCGTCTGAGATCCAGCGGAGTTCAGTGGCTCCTCCCTTTCTCACACTGATACTGTTTTATTGACCTTTCACCATTCACCATCTAGTTACAAGCTCCTGGAGTACAGATGTCAGACACTGTGCTTCTCTAGATACTCAACACCAATTTGTGACTAGCTGACAAACCATGTTAAAATAAGCTATATTTAAAAGTGTTCATAAAATATAAGGAGAAAGTGGGGGTTAGAGGAAGGAACAATAGTAGTCCCTGAGAGGCAGCAGAAAGTTATTCTCTTTCCCACTTGTGCCTATTACCTACCTGGAGCTGGGGTGGAAAGAAAGATGATGAGAATCAGAAGTAGAAAAATAAGAAGTGACCATTGAAAAAATGTCCACAGCCCCTGCCCTTTCTCTTTCCTTCTTACTCTTTTCCTTTTCATCGACCCTTGGAGCCATCTCCTTAGCCAGGGTTATGTGCTTGACGAAGGGAATTTGGAATTAGGAGAGTGTGGTTCCATGAAACAAAGCATCTGAAAAAGATGAGAAAGAAGAAAAGACCAAGGAGAGGAGAAAAAGCTCCAGTAGACACAGAAGCAATGAAGTGACAGGGATAGTCAGTTTTCACTAATACTCATGTTTCTTCACATTTTTTATGCTTAAACTCAAAATGATATAGGACAAAACAATTCTCATTAGTGGAAAAAGGTATTTTGATTTCCATAAGACAAGAGTTAGCATGTGACAAAGAGTGGGTGTTCCTATAGTATTACTCTTTCCCCTGCATTGTAGGGCTTATAAGCTCTGTACACCAGACTGTAAAACAAAAAATTGGGGAACAGCTGAAGAATATAAACTAGAGCTGGTGTGAGAGTGAAATTAACATTGTTTATACAAAGTCATTGCAATTCAAGGACATACTTTTTACCACAGCATGGCATATCATAACCTAGTTGATACAACTATTTTACACATATGATGCAGCCATTATGAGGAAAATAGTAG
This sequence comes from Suncus etruscus, assembly GCF_024139225.1. Lineage (NCBI taxonomy): Eukaryota > Metazoa > Chordata > Mammalia > Eulipotyphla > Soricidae > Suncus > Suncus etruscus. The sequence continues at coordinate 47,367,702 of NC_064860.1, read as the reverse complement.
TTTCTACCAATGTGTACCAGTTAGCTATTGCCTGACTTAGATATTATCATCATATTCAGTTTCTAATTCAAAGCTTGAAACCATCTCAATGTCAATAATTTTTTTTCTATTTTCCACTTTCACTTAGAAGATATAACATTTTTAATTGCCTAAATAATCTTTAAACTATGTGTTCTTCTAGATACTTCAATATCTGCCCAGATTAAAGCTACAACAGAGCTGGATTTAGTGCACTGGACACTTTTGAAACATTATGAATTTAGCAATCAAGCCAATAATGGTCAATGAATGATACACAAAACAAATATGACAATCACTGAAGTAAATATGGTACAGAAATTGTGGTGAAAACTGATTATTTGATTGTGCATTATCATCTTTAGAAGAATACTCTCAGTAACTGTCTTCCTAAACATTAGTCATAGCTGTTCCTTTCCTAGAAAAACAAATTAGTATAAGCACCATCTATGGCACTTGCTGAAAATGTTTTAATTGGGTTAACACATTAGTTTAAATCATTGTTTCAGACATGCTTATTTTTTTAACACCTTTAAGTTTTCACACTATAACTACCACCAAAAAGTCAAAAATTCTCTTCTATTCTCTATTAAAATATCTTTTCTTTTTGTGTCCTCTTAAACCTCCCCTCTCTGGCAAGCTAATTTGTGCAGTCTGAAGCCAACGGCCAGTTTGATTAGTTTTATGGAGGTTTTTTGTTCCCTTGCTTTTTAATTGTATTTTACAATTAGTAAAACTATTTATATTTCTCCTTATCTAAGTTAATTGGCTAGGCATAATACCTTCCAACTTTATAGTTTGCAAATGGCAAAATTTCATCTCATTTAATAAGTTATAGTATTTTATTGGACATATATACCACATCTTCTTTACTCAGTCATATATCATTAGTCACATGGATTTTTTTCATGTCTTGGCCACTGTAAATGGTGCAGCAAAGGTAAGTCAGGTGTATATATCCCTTTGATATAGTGTGTATATAGTTGGTAAGTATATCCCTCTGAGGTAGTACTTCTATATTCCTCAGTTAGATGCTCAGGACTGGAATTGATAGATCATATGGTAAATATTGTGACATTACATCCCTACTCTTTGTCTACAATCTTCCTGAAGCTTGTCCATTACTGAACATTTTTGACGGGTCATATATTATTTGGTTTCTGACAATTAAGTGACAGGGAGAAAAATGTCTTATTAATTATATATATTTTCCTAACAATATCTTTATTTAAGCACAATGGTTACAAACATCTTTGTAGTTAGGTTTCAGTCATAAAAAGTACACCCCCTTTCACCAGTGCAACCTTCCCACCATCACTGTGCCCCATTTCTCTCCTCCTTTTCCCCATGCCTGTCTTCAAGACAGACATTCTATTAATTTTACTTATTACCATTGTTATAATACTTGTTAGTGTAGTTATTTCTCTAACTGCACTCACCAGTTTTTGCGGTAAGCTTCATATCATGAGCTGGTCCTTCCAGCTCCCATCTCTACTGTCTCTGGGTATTATTACCATATTTTCTTTTATTTTTCTTAAATCCCTTTACCTTTTTTAATATAGATTATTCTCTTGGATATACAAGAGATATTTCATTGCAGCTTTGATTTGCATTTTCCTAATAATAGTAGACAATGAGGATTTTGCATATGTTTAATGGGCAACTGTTTATTTTCTTTGGAAAGTGTCTATTCTTCTACCCATTTTGATGTGGTTATTTTTTTGTTTGTCTTTTCTATGATGTAAGACTTTAAATAGAACATTTTTAAACTTTAAAACTTTTCCTCGATCCAACTATACCACTCCTAGGGATATACTCTATGAACACAAAAATGCAATCATTGTATGGGGACCATGTCTGGAACAGACGTGAGACAAAAATATTCTTTTCATCTGATGACATTTTAAGCACTAATCTGGTATGCAAAGCATTTCCACGAAAACAAAAGGCAGGGAATCTTAGGAGAAGGAAGACGATGATAGCAGGCCCTAGAATATACATATCAAGGAACTAGCTGATACAGGTGAAAAGAACCCCCAGCTAAAAGGCAAGTATCATAACAATGAGAATGAATGAAGTGGAAAGCCTGTCTCAAGGACAGGTGAGGTTGTGTGGAGAGGAGGGAGATTTGGGACATTGCTGATGGGGATATTGCACTGGTGAATGCAGTGTTCTTTACATGACTGAAACCCAACTACAATCATATCTGTAATCAAAATGTTTAAATAAAGATATTAATTAAAAATAAATAAAAGTTTTCCTGAAACAGAGTAGGCAATACATATATTTTGCTATTATTAGAAAAATTTTAATATCAATTGTTATTAAATAGCAATTAAAATTGTTATTTGTTATGGTAATATCCATGTTTCCTAACAGATAAAAATCAACAAGCTGATTATCACAAGTCTACCATAGTCTGCTACAGATCTCAATGCTTTGCAGTTCAAATCTTGCTCATATTTTTCAATGTATATAAGTTCTCTGCATTTTGTAAAGTCCTTTCAACTGGTCTAAATGATTTCCAGAGCTAGAAAAATGTAAATAAAATAAAAATTGTAACAAGCTAAACTCTGCAGTCTTACCTTTTGTTAATATTTGGAGATGAAAACTGAAACAACAATGAAAAGCTTACACATAGAAATAGAATTTTCTCTTTTGTGCCATTCTTTTATTTCCTGTTGGTATAAAAGATAAAAACTTTAACACCTGGTTTTGGAAGAAAGAACACACAAGCCCAATGAAGCTCAGTAAACCAGCTTAACTCTGACACCTCAATCAAAACTTTGCAAAGCAGGTGCCCTTTCAGCTAATCCATCTTTAAAACATTCATGCTGAGGTCTAGAGTCCATTCTGCTCGTGCACCCAGAACATATAAGAACTCTGGATCAAAGCTCTTATAGTAATGATCAATTTTCACACAGATCTTTAAGACTCATGGTGTGATAATATGCTTAGAGTATTACTATAGAAGGATCTGAAACATCTATCTGTGATGAAATCCTGCAACAGACTTAAAACATTATTACCTCTAAGTTCAAAACAACTATTTATCATTAGTTTAACAAATGGATGCTGCCTTTTGAATCCTGATAATTTTTCTAGGATCCAGAGATAAAGTATGTTCCCAAAATCCCCAAATTTCTGTGAGGCCTATATATAATTAATTATTCTATATTGCTAAAGGTTCTTTACTGTCTTCATATAATTAATCACAGATTGTAAAGTCAGCAAGTATTTGCCATTGCTGTCTTCCTATTCTTTATGTTTATTTTCATGTGATTATTAGTTCATGGGAAGCAAAAACTGTGACTAGTCTAATGTGAGCTCAGTTTTTATACTAAGTTCCTTCAAATACTAGATACTCAATTATTCTCTAACTATTTATGTAGTTATATGTGCAATTAATAGAAATAGCTAATTTTAAGAACAGAAACACTAAGTTAAGAGATATAATAATTCAGTAATAATTCTAGAAAAAGATAAAATACTTTGGAACATTATTTCAAAGAATGTGAAATTATAATTACATTCCTTACTAAGATGAAAACTTTAGGGCCTCCATTCTACTACTACTATTTTGGGGAGTTTGATCAACACTTGGTAGAACTCAGAGGCTTCTCCTGGCTCTATGTTCAAGAATGGCCCCTCAAACTTCCTGGAGGAACATATGTGGTACCAATTATTGAAATAGGGGTTATAAGGATGCAAGTCACATGCCTAACTCCTTTGTTATCTTTCTGTCACATCTCATCCTTCCCCTCTATAGAATATTCTAATATCTATGAATTCTGTCTAACAAAAGAAGTACAACAGTAGTAGAATGTTTTCTATTAATTAAATTATGTTGTGTGAAGCAGAAAGGGTGACATATCATAATTTTGTTCCTGAAACAATATTCAACTTTAATGAATGAATGCAAGATACTCTCACAATGACCATAAAGAAATAAGTTTATGTGAAGACAAATTAAAATTAAAAATTAAAAAAAGACAAATTTAGAAAATGACATCATACAGAAATGTGACAACAATCCTGCCTAACATATTGACTGTAGCCCATAAACTCTGAAAAGATGATTCAGCTAAGCGAGGCTGACGCTGCCTGTCCACAGGAATTGTAAGATGATAAATGTTCATGCAGGGGAGAGAAAACATAAATAAATATAAATAAATAAATAGGTGTGCATGCAGTATTCATACTAAGTTATCACTAAGAGTTCACTTACAACTGTCCATAGTCTACAGATGCCTGGATGACTGTTGAGAAAAATAGGAAATTACATTTGCTGTTGCCAAGCTCACTTCTGGAACCAATATGTGTGCCAAATTTCTTAGTAAAGTACTTTGTAACCAATAATTAAAAAAAAATGTGAATCTAACAATCAGGGAGTGGTTAAACACTTTAGAGTCATCTCAATGAGATATTATGGATCCATTAAGAACAGTGTTTATAGAATGATATTAAAAATGTCTAGGTTGGGCCCAGAGAGATAGCACAGCGGTGTTTGCCTTGCAAACAGCCGATCCAGGACCAAAGGTGGTTGGTTCAAATCCCGGTGTCCCATATGGTCCCCCGTGCCTGCCAGGAGCTATTTCTGAGCAGACAGCCCGGAGTAACCCCTGAGCACCGCTGGGTGTGCCCCCCCAAAAAATGTCTAGGGTATTTATTCTGTGGAAAGAAATAAGGTTTGGGGCAATATGTATAGCCCTGTGGTTTAGTAAAGCAAAACTATTAAGGAAAAGAGACTATTATTATTGTTATTATTATTATTAAAATTAAAATAATAATGTTGTTAAAGGCAGAATGAGAAGAAACAAGATAGATGGAGATAAGAATAATTACTAAGTTTTTTATCATTTTACTCCTTGAAATCTATAAAGGTCATTAAAAACAATTTACTTTTTAAATTATTGAATGAATGAATGAATGAATGAATGTATGTAACAAAGGGCTGTGTCATATGAAGATACAGTCAAGAAACTGTGATGACAATTGGAAGAGATGGAGTAACAGGGTGGCAAACCTTCATGAAAACAGGAACACTGAACAAAATGTGGAAAAATGAACAAAAGTTATAGCAAATGACCAAGATCCTGCAGAGGACTGCAGGTAGTGATAACTGTGTTCAAAGACACAGGGTGGTGAAACTCTTAAAAGCATCCCAGTAACAAAGGCATCTGATATTACCAAAGCTAAAAAAAGTGCCAAGAGATAAGTAGTGTGGAAGGCAGGCAGAGATCACATCTAACTGTTCACAGTAGTCCTTCTAAGGATCATGGTTTTTTACTTTGAGATTTATATCTTCAAGTGATCATCCTAAAAGCTGTAGGATATTGCAGATGAAGAAGGTATATGTATCCTCTGGCTGTCATTGCAAATTATTAGTAATATGGCAGCTTAACCCAATAGAATTTCATAGTCTCACAGTATGGAAGCCAGAAATCTGAGTCAGAAGTCTAAAATCAGAGACAGAAGGTTCTGGAAAAGAATTCTTTCTTAGTCTATTTTAGATTCTGCCAATTTCCAATGCCTGGGAACTTTGTTCATTTATCTTTGCTTATAACTATATCATTCCAGCCTGTGCCTTCAATATCTCCTGGCATCTCTACTGTGTCATCCTATGTTCCCTTCTGTTTTTTCTTAGGACAGGTGTCAGTAGAACATATCTGCAAAGATCTTTTATTTTTCTAAATTGAGGTCATACACCTTCACAGACTCCAAAGATTAAGATATGACTATACATTTGGGGAAATACTGTGGCTCAGAGTTTTTCAACCTTTTTGTGCAAAGGTACACTTTTTTCATAAAAAAAATTATGAGGCACAACACCATTAGAAAATGTTAAAAAATTAACTTTGTGCCTATACTGACTATATAAAGTAAGTCTCTTGAATAGGAATCAAATAAACACAAAGAAATTATTTTATAATTATGTTATTATTAAATAATCTAATGATTGGTCTATTTGTGAGCCAAAGTCACATGTTACAGGCGAAATTGGAATTTTTCTCATTGGCACACCAGACAATATCTCATGACACACTAGTGTGCTGCCGCACCGTGGTTAAAAAATGCAGCCATGGTTGATGCTAAAGAAAAGAGAATATTTAAAAGGTGATTACAATTGGCCTGGCGATATTCAGCAGGATTTTAGTTCTCTGATTAACAACTCCCAGAGCATAGAACTCATAGGCCATTCATGTATTTGCATAAATTTACTCCAGATATTTCTACAGTTTCAACCTACCATTTTGCCTTGATTTCTATTCAAGTACCTGAATCTATATTTCCAGCAAAGTTTCTTCAAAGTTCTTTTATATATAAAAGCACTTTATACTGCAGGGACAAGTTTGGGCAAGTCCTCAGGGAAATTTACTTTCCTGAAAAAGACAGTTAGCCAGAGGGAGACAGTTTTACAAATGACTCTTCCAAGGAGGAATGCCTGAAATGTATTGTATTAAAATTTTTAGTAAAGTCTGTATGCCAGCACACTAATCTCCATAAATCCTAGATATGAGAAAGTATAGATTAAGCAGTAGCATATTAACATAGAATACAGAGGTTTAAGGAAGGAGGCAACTCTTTAAACATTAATTCGTAGTCTCAATTGATAAAAGTCATAGTACTGTAGGCAAAGAAGCTGGAAGCACTGACACTTATAACCAAACAGCTAGAGAATTGGTACCCACTATTCTAACTAATTTGGTTTGGGATTCATGAAACAGACTTTCATGTGGGAGGTGAAAGCAAGTGGGAATAGCTTAAAATAAGAGGACAGTATATTTGGAAGCTTTGTTTATTCAAAGAAAGAAGTAAGCTTAAGCAGGGTTGACTGCACAGTGGATTAAAACACTGACAAATCAAAAGCATAATGGATGCCAGTTAGAAGATAGGACTTGAAATTTGGTTCAGGGGAACAAGTGATTGAACTTATTTTAAAGTAACTGCTCATTTAAATTTGTACAGGCAGAAGGCCACTTGCTGCCAACGTGGGGTCAACAATGAAGTAGTCAAAAAGTCCTGCAGATCTTGTTTGGTTCTTTTATGTTTCTCCAGACCAACATTAATTATCTGTTGGGAGAAAGAACTGGATATTGGAACAAAATATAAAGGAAATTTGGTATGAATGATCCCAGCATCTTGGACCACTAAGTTTACTGGAGGGAAAAGATAGCCCACTCTACAGAATTGACAGAGGCAATTGGTTTTATCCCCTTTTGTATTCCATGCCACATAGATGTGGAATAATGGGGCCAGGGGTGGGTTGTAGGTGATCTTTTCCTAAAAAGCACTACTTTCCTTTTATTTGGACTTAAGTCACCAATCATTTCCTACCCTTTTATGAAACTGTCAGGGTAATATTTAGGACTGTACTGATTAAGGGATAGTTTTCAGCCAAAAGATAAGGGGAGTTTAGATTGTCGTTCTTGTTGTGGGTTACTAATTCCATTGTGGACTGAATCAAACTATTAACCCACAACAGAACTGTTTGAGTTTCTTTTTCCTCACAATAAAGTAATGAAGTCAAACAGTTCTGTTGTGGGTTAACAGTTTTATAAAGACGAAGGCTGTTATGGAGATGAGGGCTGATGTTATCAGCTCTGCTGCAAATTTTGACTTGGTCATTCTTTGGAAAATATGAGAAGTTGAGGCATCTCCAAGTCTAGATGCTTGTTGACTTTTAGCAGGACAGAGTTTCTCTGAGAATGTCCAGGAAAGGAGAATGTATTTCTCTCTAGCCCTATAAAAACTAATGAAACAAGGTTCTCTACAAGACCAATGACATTCTTATCAATTAGAGATTGTTCTAAGTTAGACCTCTGCTTTCTCATCACCTCCTCATCACTCTTGTCCCAAAACGCTCTGTGCTTACACTGTTCAACATGGAGCAGGTTAGATGCATGTCGTTTTTAACTACTTGAACTGTGGCTAGTAGGAGGAATGGGCTCATTTTTCACATAACTGCAATTCATTTAAATTGAAATAAACCAATGGGGCTAGAGAGATAGCACAGCAGTAAGGCAATTTGCCTTAACTGGGTTCAATCCCTGGCATCCCTTATGGTACCCCAAGCCTGCCAGGAGCAATTTCCGAGCGCAGATCCGAGAGTAACACCTGACCGAGTGTGACCCAAAAACAACATACATACATACATACATGCATACATACATACATACATACATACATACATACATACATACATAAACCAATGGAACTAGTGGCTTTTATATTCTTCAGCACTGTTCTAAGCACTGGCTGGCCACTGGACTTGGCCCTCTTCCTTGTTTTGATATAAGCAAGTTCCATCTTGACATTAAGCTTATTTTGTTGCATTTACTCCCTATTCCTAGTGAAGTAGCTCAGAAAACTATTTGGAGCTCTTAACCATTGATTATATTTCAATGGCATGCTATTTGTTTTCTCTTTGATGTTGTTTCAAGATGCTAGAGTTATTGACTAAATATCTCAAAAAGAAAAGATCAAAGTTGTGGAAATTCTTAATAGCCAGAGCCTCACTTTACAAGTGTTGGGGGAAATGGTCTAGACAAATTGACATACTTCTTTACTACCTAAGTCTACTTTCTACTACCAGTATATGATTTAAAAATACGTATTTATTGGGTACCCAGGGTGAGTGCATTCCCCTGAGGCTGCTCCACGTGGGCACACAGAGTCCTCCTGCCCACCAGCCTGCTCGCCTGTCCCCAGAGTGAGTGCAGGGCCCTGAGACGGCTCCACCTGGGCGCTCAGAGACCCCCGGATCCACCACCCGGGGCACTTGTACCCAGGGTGAGTTCATTCCCCTGGAGCCACTCCACTTGGGTGCACAGAGACCCCCTTGCATGCCGCCTCACTTTCCTGTCCCCAGAGATCACCCCACTGGACCCAGCTTAGACAGGGGAGTGCAGTTCCCTGGCATGTAGCCAGTCAGAGATGCCTGCCCCAGACCCACTCGGCACCGCTGGGACAGGCTGGGACCAATAAACTGGGTGAGCTTAGGCCTGCCATCTGGATCTTTGGCTAACCTTGAGCAGCCTATCCCCTGAGCTTCGGAGTGGACCTGGGACTCCCCAAAGGCTGAGGGCAGCTACCGGGTGGGTTTGGCTGTGGGAATTTCTTCTGCTGGAGCTCGGAGGGGACGAAGCTCCATTGACTCCTAATTAGGGAAGGGAGGACAGAGAGCTAGGCTCAACAGCTCCCACAAACATTGTGGCCAGAAGCGGAACTGCACCAGCTGACAGAAATAAGGAGAAGGAAATTGACCAGAGTCACTGAAGGAAGGCTGACTTCCAGGTAGCAGGGCAGGGCGAAAGAGTTAGGCTCAACAGCACCCTCCACCATTGTGGTCAGGAAAGGACCTGCACTAGCTGATAACAAAAGGGAAAAGCAACAGATCAGGCCACATAAAGAGCACAGGAGGAGCCAAACCTCAGTGAGCTCACCCAACAATCCCCTCTAGAACCACGCTCAGGGAGGGGACCCATCCCCATGCCACAGGGGACCAAAGCAGGCTGAATTTAGATGGCACAGCACTCCAAACCACACCAGTAAATGCAAAGAAATATGGGTAAATCAAGGAGAACCCTAACATCTGGAGATATGGAGACAAACCCTAGCAACTTTCCAGGTCCACCAAAATGCACAGATACATGGGAAGGAGACTAAAAGCAACCATGAAGAAGGAAATGCAAGAATTAATAAAAAAAAAATGAAAGAAACACTAGCTACCGAGTATAAGAAATCTATGGATGAACAAATCAGCCAAATTAAGGAAGAAATGTTAAAGAACATGAAAGATTCCATACAAAAATAATTGAAGGAATTAAAAGACAAAGTAACAAGCCTTATGAGCAGGAACAGAAAGTTGGAGAAGCACTCTGAAGAACTCGAAGGAAAACTGCAAACAACAAATGAGCAAGAAACTAACAAAGAAATAAAAGGCAAAGCACTGAAAGGAAAAGTCCAGTATATAATGAAAAAGGACAAAAGAAACAATCTAAGAATTGTGGGTATACCGGAAGGGGAGGAAGTAGGGAAAGGGGAAGAACAAGTCGTCAGGGAAATAAGAGCAGAGAACTTTCCCACCCTATGGAAAGAAACTTCAATGCTAATCCAGGAAGTGAAGAGAGTCCCTAATAAAATAGACCCTAATAAACCAACACCAAGACATATAGTAATCCAAATGGCAAAAAACAAAGAGAAAGATGAACTCCTTAAAGCAAAAAGGGAGAAAAAACCTCAAGTACAAAGGAAGGGACATAAGAAAAAAACCAGATCTCCCATTTGAAATAATTCAAGCAAGAAGACAGTGGAATGACATATTTAAACAACTGAATGAAAGAAATTTCCAACCCAGGGTCCAATACCCAGCAAAACTATTATTCATATGGGAGGGCAGACTAAAAACATTCTCAAACAAGAATGAACTTGAATTATTTGTGCAAATAAACTGACCCTAAATGACCTACTCAGAGATGAATTACACAATCCAAACCCCCAATTGTAACAACAACCACCCTACATGACAACAACAGTCATCTCTGTCAATAATCTCCCTAAATGTCAACAGACTAAACTCTCCAATTAAAAGACACATAGTAGGGCCCGGAGAGATAGCACAGCGGCGTTTGCCTTGCAAGCAGCCGATCCAGGACCAAAGGTGGTTGGTTCGAATCCCAGTGTCCCATATGGTCCCCCGTGCCTGCCAGGAGCTATTTCTGAGCAGACAGCCAGGAGTAACCCCTGAGCACTGCCGGGTGTGACCCAAAAACTGAAAAAAAATAAAAGACACATAGTAGAGAACTGGATTAGGAAAAATAAACCGGACTTCTGCAGTCTGCAAGAAACACACCTAAAACTATAGGATAAGCACAGTCTTAGAATAAAAGGATGGAAAGTAATTATTCAGGCCAATGGAAAACAAAAAAGAGCAGGGACAGCCATTCTTATATCAGACTAAATTGCATTCAACCTCAAGAAAGTGATCAGAGACAAAGAGGGTCACTACTTACTAATCAGGGGCACATTAGATCAAGAAGTACTAACCCTGGTCAATATCTATGCACCTAATGTAGAGCTAGCAAAATATGAGAGGCATCTGCTCGCAAACCTGGAGAAACACATGAAGGGAAATGTGATAATAGTAGGGGACCTCAATACTCCACTATCACCACTGGACAGATCCACCAAACAGAAAAATAGCAAAGAAATAAGAGCTCTAAATGAAAATTTAGAAGATCTAGGGCTTATTAGAGTCCTCCACCCCCAGAAAGCAGAATACACATTCCTCTCAAGCCCACATGGAACCTTCTCCAGAATAGAGCATGTCTTAGGATACAAAGCCAACCTATATAAGACCACAAATGTAAGGATCATTAGAAGTTCCCTATCAGACCACTATGCAACAGAGGTCAAAATTGACTTCAAGAAGAAGCAAAGGAGAAAAACTAATACCTGGAGATTGAACAACATGCTGCTCAACAACAGCTGGATCAAAGAACAACTCAAGGAAGAAATAAAAAGATTCCTTGAGCTGTTTGTGACTTCAGACTGGGAAAATCCATAAAAATATGCCTGCCCAGTGGAGCCAGAATGTGAAAAATTGTGAGTGCTGCCTGTGTGTGTCTATCTACTGTCCTGTTGCGTGAAACTCTTGGGAGTGGGCCGAAAAAAAGCTCCAAAATACTCGCTCTCCCAGAGGCCTATTCTAGGGTGAGAATGCCAAGGTACTGCTCCATAACGTGAAAACCGGATATAAGCAGTAATTTGCAGAAGCCAGGTCCCCTGTTTGTGATGTCAGGCTGGGAAAATCTATGAAACTACACCTACCCAGTGGGGCCAGACTGTGAAAAATTGTGAGTGCTGCCTGTGTGTGTCTGTCTACTGTCCTGTTGTGTGAACCTCTTGGGAGTGGGCCAAAACGAGGCTCCAGAAGAGCATGGCTACTCTGCTCCGCTACATGGCCTTGCGCTCTTTCTAAGAAAAGAACACCATCACAACAAGAAGAAAAAATCACACTAAGAACTGTGCTGGACCACTGAAGTCTAGCATTTCTCTCTGGACTGTCTTCTCTGCTGCATGCTCGGGCCAAAAATTTGATCCTGTGTGAGGCTACATCCCCGGAGAACTCCCTCCCTTGGAGGCAAGCCGACCCATCCAGAAAGGGTGGAGCCAGAGGAGTGTGGCTGCCTGCATCATTTAGCCAATGAATACCACCACAACACATAGAAAAACCCACAATACAAGTGTGACAATGGGGAAACAATGCAGGCCAGCATCAGATATAGAGAATGAAGATGACAATTTTGATGACCAGATAATGACCAACCAACTAATCAACCTCTCAGATAAGGACTTTAGACTAGCAATATGGAAAATGGTCAACAAACTCAAAGAAACCATGGATCGAGTTGAACAGAGCACTAATAAGAACCAAGAAAATATGAGGACAGAAATCACAAAACTCCAAACAGATATAACATGTCAACTAACAGGCCTGAAAAACTCAGTAAATGAAGTGAAGGACAAAATGGATAAGCTCTGGGACAGGGTATCAGAAGCTGAAAATAGACTTGGTGCTGTGGAAGATGAGATAAATAACAATTCCATACAGCAGGAGAAATTGGAAAAAAAATTTAAAGCAAATGAACATACAATGGAAAAAGTAGTCAAAGAATGGGAACAGATGAAAATAGAAGTCTATGATAAGCTCAACAGAAATAACTTAAGAATCATTGGAGTCCCAGAGATCCAGGAATAAAATTTCCAGGAAGATAAAATGGTCAAGAAAATCATTAAAGAGAAACTTCCAGAGCTAAAGAATATATGTGATCAAATTCTGCATGCTAGAAGAGTACCAACCAAAAGAGACCCCAGAAAAAATATCTGAAGACACATCCTACAGCTAAAAATATTGTGTTCTTCATAAATCTTGGTATTTATTTCTGTTTTTTGCTGTGGCTGTGTATTTATTCTAATATTTTCTGTTTTTCATATTGATTTCACTTTACTTTTGCTTTCCGCATGCAAAATTACTAATATGAGAGCTGAAAATGTGTTCTTCACGAATCTCTGTACTTATTACTGTTTTTGTTGTGCCTGTGTTTTTATTCTACTCATTTGATAATATTGCTTATCTTTTTTGTATTTTTGCTCTCATAATTTGATTCACCTGTGTTCCTTAAGTTTCTTCTTCTTCCTTAAAACTTGTTTGCTGATCTTGAACAATTGTGCAGTGATCTTCTTTCTTGAATGTTCTTTGCTGAAGCTTGAACAGTTGTGCAGTGATCCTTACGTTTTTCATATTGCTTTCATTTTACTTTTGCTTTCCGCATGCAAAATTACTCATATGAGAGATGAAAATGTTGTGTTCTTCATGAATCTTCTTATTCACTTTTGAGTTTGCTGTGACTTTGTATTTATTCTATTTTTTTGTGATTCCTGCTTAGTTTTTGTGTCTTCACCTCATTATTTGATTCACCTGTGTTCTTTAAGTTTCTTCTTCTTCCTTAAAACTTGTTTGATGATCTTGAAAAATTGTGCAGTGATCTTTGTGTTCTTCATACTTTTTCTTTTGACTTTTGCTTTCTCCTTGCAAAATTATTCATTTGAGAACTGAAAATGTTGTGTTCTTCATGAATCTTTTTATTCATATTTGAGTTTGTTGTGCCTTTGTTTTTATTCTTTTTTTGTGAATACTGCTTAGTTTTTTGAATGTCTTCATCTCCTTATTTGATTCACCTGTGTTCTTTAAGTTTCTTATTCTTTTTTGAATGTTCTTTGCTGAAGCTTGAAAGTTGTGCAGTGATCTTTGTGCTTTTCCTACTGCTTCTTTTGACTTTTGATTTCTCCATGAAAAATTACTCATTTGAGAACTGAAAATGCTGTGTTCTACATGAATCTCTGTATTTATTTCTGTTTTTGCTGTGCCTGTGTTTTTATTCTAATCCTTTGATAATATTCCTTATTTTTTGTATTCTTGATCTCATAATTTGATAAACCTGTGTTCTTTAAGTTTCTTCTTCTCTCTTGAATGTTCTTTGTTGAAGATTGAACAGTTGTGCAGTGATCTTTATGTTTTTTTTATTGCTTTCATTTTACTTTTGCTTTTTGTGTGCAAAATTACTCATATGAGAGATGAAAATGTTGTGTTCTTCAGAAATCCTCTAATTCATTTTTGAGGTTTTCGTGTCTCTGTTTCTATACTAATCCTTTGTAAATACTGCTTTGTTTTTTGTACGTCTTCATCTCATTATTTGATTCACCTGTGTTCTCTAAGTTTCTTCTTCTTTCTTGAAACTTCTTTCCTGAATCTTGAATTGTGCAGTGGTCTTTGTGTTTTTCCTACTGCTTATTTTAACATTTGCTTTCTGCATGCAAAACTACTCATTTGAGAGCTGAAAATGTTGTGTTATACATGAACCTTCTTATCCATTTTTGAGGTTGTTGTGACTTTGTCTTTAATCAATTTTTTGTGTACCTGCTTAGTTTTTTTGTATGTCTTCATCTCATTATTTGACTCACCTGTGTTCTCTAAGTTTCTTCTTCTTTCTTGAAACTTCTTTGCTGAATCTTGAAGAATTGTGCAGTGGTCTTTGTGTTTTTCCAACTGCTTATTTTGACATTTGCTTTCTGCGTGCAAAACTACTCATTTGAGAACTGAAAATGTTGTTATTCATGAATCTTCTTATTCATTTTTGAGCTTGTTGTGACTGTTTTTAATCTACTTTTTGTGATACCTGCTTAGTTTGTTGTATGTCTTTGTCTCATTATTTGATTCACCTGTGTTCTTTAAGTTTCTTCTATTTCCTTAATACTTTTTTTGCTGATCTTGAACAATTGTGCAGTGATCTTTATATTTTTCTTTCTGTTTCTCTTGAGTTTTGATTTCTCCATGTAAATTTACACATTTGAAAGCTGATAATGTTGTGTTTTTCATGAACATTTTTATTCATTTTTGAGTTTGTTCCGCATTTGTTTCTATTCTAATACTTTGTGATACTGCTTAGTTTTTTGTATTTCTTCATCTCATTACTTGATTCACCTGTGTTCTTTAAGTTTTTTCTTCCTTAAAAATCTTGCTCAAGCTTGAACAATTATGCAGTGATCTTTGAGTTTTTCCTATTGCTTTTTATATATACTTTTGCTTTCTGCGTGCATTATTTCTCATTTGAGAGCGGAAAATGTGTTCAACATGAATCTTCTTATTCATTTTGAGTTTGTTGAGTCTTTGTTTTTATTCTATTCCTTTGTGAATACTGCTTAGTTTTTTTTATTTTCCTCATCTTATTATTTGATTCACCTGTGCTCTTTAAGTTTTTTTCTTTCTTGAAAGTTCTTTGCTCAAACTTGTACAATTTTGCAGTGATCTTTGTGTTTTTCCAATTGCTCTCTTTTTACTTTTGACATATGCATGCAAAATTACTTATTTGTGAGCTGAAAATATTGTGCTCTTCATGAATGTTTGTATTTATTTCTGATTTTGCTGTGCCTGTGTTTTTATGCTAATTCTTTGATAATATTGCTTAGTTTTTTGTATTCTTGATCTCATTATTTGATTCACCTGTGTTCTTTAAGTTTCTTCTTTCTTGAATGTTCTTTGATGAAGCTTGAACAGTTGTGCAGTGATATTTGTGTTTCCTATTGCTTTCATTTTATTTTTGCATTCTGCGTGCAAAATTATTCCTGAGAAAGCTGAAAATGTTGTGTTCTTCATATTTTTGTGATTACTGTTAGTTTTTTGTATGTCTTCATCTCATTATTTGATTCACTATATTGCAGTGATCTTTAAATTTTTCCTATTGCTTTTTTAAACTTTTGTTTTCTGCATGTATAATTTCTCATTTGAGAGCTGAAAATTTTGTGTTCTTCATGAGTTTTCTTATTCATTTTTGAGTTTGTTTTGCCTTTGTTTATATTCTATTTTTTTGAGAAATACTACTTTGTTTTTTTATGTCTTCATCTCATTATTTGATTCACCTGTGTTCTCTAAGTTTCTTCTTCTTTCTTGAAACTTCTTTGCTGAATCTTGAAGAATTGTACAGTGGTCTTTGTGTTTTTTCTACTGCTTTTTTTGACTTCTGTTTCTGCTGCAAAATTACTCATTTGAGAGCTGAAAATGTTGCGTTCTTCATGAATCTTCTTATTCATTTTTTGAATTTGTTGTGACTCGGTTTTTATTCTATTTTTTGTGAATAATGCTTAGTTTTTTGTATTTTTTCATCTCATTATTTGATTCACCTGTGTTCTTTCAGTTTCTTCTTCTTCTGTAAATCATCTTTGTTAATCTTGAATAATTGTGCAGTGATCTTTCTGTTTTTTCTACTGCTTCTTTTGACTTTTGCTTTCCCCATGCAAAATTACTAATTTGAGAGCTGAAAATATTGTGTTCTTCATAAATCTCTGTATTTATTTCTGTTTTTGCAGTGCCTGTGATATTTTTTGGGGGGGCCACACCCGGCGTTGCCCAGGGGTTACTCCTGGCTGTCTGCTCTGAAGTAGCTCATGGGAGGCACGAGGCACCATATGACACACCGGGATTCGAACCAACCACCTTTTGTCCTGGATTGGCTGCTTGCAAGGCAAACGCCGCTGTGCTAACTCTCTGGGCCGAGTGCTTGTGTTTTTATTCTTATCCTTCAATAATATTGATTAGTCTTTTTAATTATTTATCTCATTATTTGATTTACTTGTGTTCTTTAAGTTTCTTCTTTCTTGAATGTTCTTTGCTAAAGCTTGAACAGTTGTGCGGTGATCTTTTTGTTTTTCAATTGCTTTCATTTTACTTTTGTTTTCTGCGTGCAAAATTACTCATGTGAGAGCTGATAATATTGTGTTTATATTGAGTCTTCTTATTCTTTTTTGAGTATGTTGTGCCTTTGTTTCTATTCTAATCCTTTTTGAATACTGCTTTGTTTTTTTTTTTATATTTCTTCATCTCATTGTTTGATTCACCTGTGTTCTTTAACTGTCTTCTTCTTTTATGATACTTATTGCTGAATCTTGAAGTATTTTGCAGTGGTCTTTGTGATTTTCCTGCTGCTTCTTTTGACATTGGCTTTCTGTGTGCAAAATTAGTCATTTGAGAGCTGAAAGTGTTGTGTTCTTCATGAAACTTCTTATTCATTTTTGAGTTTGTTTTGCTTAATTTTATTCTATTTTTTGTGATTCCTGCTTAGATTTTGTATGTCTTCATCTCATTGTTTGATTCACCATGTTCTTTACATTTCTTCTTCTTACTTAAAACTTCTTTGCTGATCTTGAACAATTGTGCAGTGAATGTTTGTTTTTCCTTCTGCTTCTTTTGACTTTTGCTTTCCTGTGAAAAATTACTCATTTGAGAGCTGAAAATGTTGTGGTCTTCATGAATCTCTGTTTTTATTTCTGTTTTTGCAGTGCCTGTGTTTTTATTCTAATCCTTTAATAATATTGCATAATTTTTTGTATTCTTGATCTCATTATTTGATTCACGTGTCTTCTTTAAGTGTCTTCTTTCTTGAATGTACTTTGCTGAAGCTTGAACAGTTGTGCAGTGATATTTCTGTATTTCCAGATGCTTTCATTTTACTTTTGCTTTCCGTGTGAAAAGTTACTCATATGAGAGCTGAAAATGTTGTGTTTTTCATGAATCTTCTTATTTATTTTTGAGTTTGTTGTGACTTAGTTTTTATTCTATTTTTTGTAATTCCTGCTTAGTTTTTTGAATGTCTTCATCTTATTATTTGACTCACCTCAGTTTCTTCTACTTCCTTAAAACTTCTTTGCTGATCTACAACAATTGTGCAGTGATCTTTGTGTTTTTCCTTCTACTTCTCTTGACTTTTGATTTCTTCATGTAAAATTACTCATTTGAAAGCTCAAAATGCTTTATTGTTGCCCCCCGGTTTGTGACCTCAGCCTGGGAAAATCCCTGAAACTACGCCTGCCCAGTGGAACCCAAATGTGAAAAACTGTGAGTGCTGCCTGTGTGTATTTGTCTACTATCCTGTATCCTGAACCTTTGGGAGTGGGCCGAAAAGAGGCTCCAGCAGAGCACGTCCACTCTGGTTCGCGACACAGCTGTGCGCTCTTTCTAAGAAAAGAACACCATCGCAACAAGAAGAAAAAATCACACTAAGAACTGTGCTGGATCACAGAAGTAAGCATTTATCTCTGGACTTTCTTCTATACGTTATGCTCATGCCTAAGATTTGATCCTGTGTGAGGCTTCATCCACGGAGGACTCTCCTCCCTTAAAGGCAAGTTGGCCCATCCAGAAAGGGCAGAGCCAGAGGAGTATGCTGCCTGCATCATATAGCCAATGAATACCACCACAACACGTAGGAAAACCCACATACAAGTGTGACAATGGGGAAACAATGCAGGCCAGCATCAGACATAGAGAATGAAGATGACAATTTTGATGACCAGATAATAACCAACCAACTAATCAACCTCTATGATAAGGAATTTAGACTAGCAATATGGAAGATACTCAACGAAATCAAAGAAACCATGGATTGAGTTGAACAGAACACTAATAAGAACCAAGAAAATATGAAGACAGAAATCACAAAACTCCAAACAGAAATAACATGTCAACTAACAGACCTGAAAAAGTCAGTAAATGACATGAATGACAAAATGGATAAGCTCTGGGACAGGGTATCAGAAGCTGAGAATAGACTTGGTGCTGTGGAAGATGAGATGCATAACAATTCCATACAGCAGGAGAGATTGGAGAAAAAAACGTAAAGCAAATGAACAGACAATGGAAAAGTAAGTCAGAGAATGAGAATAGATGAAAATAGAAGTCTACGATAAGATAACAGAAACAACTTAAGAATCATTGGAGTCCCAGAGACCCAGGAAGAAAATTTCCAGGAAGAATCAATGGTCAAGAACATCATTAAAAAGAAACTTCCAGAGCTAAAGAATATATGTGATTAAATCCTGCATGCTCGAAGAGTACCAACCAAAAGAAACCCCAGAAAAACCACCCCAAGACACATCCTAGTCACGATGACGAATCCCACAGATAGAGACAGAATTCTGAAAACAGCAAGATCAAAAAGGGAAATTACGTTCAAGCAAGCATCCTTGAGATTTACAGCAGACCTGTCACCAGAAACACTCAAGGCCAGAAAGCAGTGGTGGGATATTGTGACAAGACTGAATGAAATGAATGCATCACCTAGAATACTGTTCCCAGCAAAACTCACTTTTTGGTTTGACAGAAGAATACATGGTTTCACAGACAAACAACAGCTCAGAAACTTTACAGACTCAAAACCAGTCTTAAGAGAAAAACTGAAAGACATAATTTAAGACAAGACTAACCAAAAAACAGACCATATATCTTTGATATAAAGATAACATTAAATCCCAGGACAATTCTTTCTCTCAACTTAATGGACTAAATGCACCAGGTAAGATACACAGAGTGGCTAAATGAATCAAAAAACTCAATCCAACCTTCTGCTGCCTACAAGAAACGCACCTGAATAGTCAGAACAAACATAGACTCAAAATAAAAAGCTGAAGAAAAATTATCCATGCAAACAACACCCATAAAAAAGCTGGAGTGGCCATACTAATATCAGATAATGCAAACTTTATACTCAGGAAGGTTGTAAGGGACAAAGATGGACATTTTATATTAATCAAGGGGTATGTAGTGCAGAAAGAAATAATTCTCCTAAACATATATGCACCGAATGAGGGGCCAGCAAAATATTCAATACAACTGTTGACAAATCTGAAAAATAATATCAATAAAAACACAATAATTGTGGGGGACCTCAACATGCCTTTCTCAACACTGGATAGGTCAACCAGACTGAAACCCAGCAAGAAAATACTAGACCCGAGGAGAAAAATGGAAGAGAAAGGGCTAGTGGATACATATAGGACATCCATACCCAGAAACCTAGATAAACATTCTTCTGCAATGTAGATGGGACATTCTCCAGGATAGACTACATGCTGGCCCACAAAACATACCTCCATAATATCAAGAGGATAGAAATTTTGCAGACTACCTTCACTGACCATAAGGCTCTTAAATTATTTGTAAATTCCAAAGGGACTCAGAAGAAACACTTTAACACCTGGAAGTTAAACAGCCTCATACTGAATAACCAGTGGGTCCGAGATGACATCAAGGAAGAAATAAAAAGGTTCCTGGAAACAAATGACAATAAAGACACAAACTATCAGAACTTATGGGACACAGCAAAAGCAGTACTGAGAGGAAAATTTATAGCTTTGCAAGCACACATCAGGAAGGAAGAAGGAGCTTACCTGAGTAGCTTAATGACACAGCTAATAGAACTAGAAAGTGCTCAACAAAAGAACCCAAAAATAGGGAGACAGAAGGAAATAACAAAGCTTAGAGCAGAAATTAAGGAAGTGGAAACCCAAAAAACAATTCGAAAGATCAATGAAAGCAGAAGTTGGTTCTTTGAAAAATAAACTAGATTGATAGACCACTGGCCAAACTAACAAAGAAAGAGAGAGAGAGAAACTTGATAACTCGTATTAGGAATGAAAAAGGAGAGATCACTACTGATATGACAGAGATTCAAAGGGTAATCAGAATCTACTTTGAGAAACTCTACGGCACTAAAAATGAGAACTTGGAAGAAAAGAATAAGTTCTTGAACTCTTATAATCTTTCACAGTTGAAGGAAGAGGATGTAGCATATCTAAACACCTTCATCACTATTGATAAAATTAAAACGGTAATCAAATGTCTGCCCAAAAACAAAAGCCCAGGACCAGATGGATTCACTAATGAATTTTTTCGAACTTTCCAAGAGGAACTACTACCAATCCTGGCAAGGCTCTTTCATAAAATTTAACAAACGGAAACACTTCCAAATAGCTTTTATGAAGCCAACATCACCTTCATACCTAAACCAGACAGAGATGCTACAAAAAAAGAAAATTTCAAACCAATATCACTGATGAATACAGATGCAAATATCCTCAACAAAATCCTGGCAAATAGGATTCAATGCATCATTAAGAAGATCATACACTACGATCAAGTAGGTTTCATTCCAGGAATGCAAGGATGTTTTAATATCCATAAATCTATCAACATAATACACAACATCAGCAACAAGGAAAATAAAAACCACATGATCATATGAATAGATGCAGAGAAAGCATTTGATAAGATCCAGCACCCATTCTTGATCAAAACTCTCAGCAAGGTGGGAATCGAAGGAACCTTTCTTAATATAGTTAAGGCCATCTACCACAAGCCAGTGGCAAATATTATCCTCAATGGAGAAAAAATAAAAGCCTTCCCTCTAAATTCTGGCACAAGACAAGGCTGTCCTCTCTCACTACTCCTATTCAACATAGCACTGGAAGTACTTGCTATAGCGATTAGGCAAGAAAAAGATATCAAGGGAATCCAGATAGGAAAGGAAGAAGTCAAGCTCTCACTGTTTGCAGATGACATGATACTCTACTTAGAACACTCTAAAGACTCTACCAATAAGCTTCTAGAAACAATAGACTCATTTACCAATTTGGCAGGCTACAAAATTAACACACAAAAATCAATGGCCTTTCTGTACACCAATAGTAATAAGGAAGAAATGGACATTAAGAAAACAACCCCATTCACAATAGTGCCACACAAACTCAAATATCTTGGAATCAACTTGACTAAAAATGTGAAGGACCTATACAAAGAAAACTATAAAACTCTGCTCCAAGAAATAAGAGAGGACACGCGGAAATGGAAACACATATCCTGCTCATGGATTGGCAGGATTAACATCATCAAAATTGTAATCCTCCCCAAGCCATTATACAGATTTAATGCGATCCCTCTAAAGATTCCCATGACATTCTTCAAAGAAGTGGATCAGGCACTTTTGAAATTTATTTGGAACAATAAACACCCTAGAATAGCTAAAGCAATCATTGGGAAAAAGAATATGGGAGGAATTAATTTCCCCAACTTTAAACTTTACTACAAAGCAATAGTTATCAAAACAGCATGGCATTGGAATAAGGACAGGCCCTCAGATCAGTGGAATAGGCTTGAATACTCAGAAAATGTTCCCCAGACCTACAATCACCTAATTTTTGATAAAGGAGCAGGAAATCCTAAATGGAGCAGGGAAAGCGTCTTCAACAAGTGGTGTTGGAACAACTGGATAGCCACTTGCAAAAAATTGAACTTAGACCTCCAGCTAACATCATGTATGAAGGTAAAATCCAAATGGTAAAGACCTCGATATCAGACCCCAAATCATAAGATATATAGAACAACGCATAGGCAAAACACTCCAGGACATTGAGACTCAGGCATCTTCAAGGAGGAAACTGCACTCTCCAAGCAAGTGAAAGCAGAAATTAACAGATGGGAGTATATTAAGCTGAGAAGCTTCTGCACCTCAAAGGAAATAGTGCCCAGGATACAAGAGCCACCCACTGAGTGGGAGAAACTATTCACCCAATACCCATCAGATAAGGGGCTAATCTCCAAAATATACAAGGCACTGACAGAACTTTACAAGAAAAACCATCTAATCCCATCAAAAAATGGGGAGAAGAAATGAACAGACACTTTGACAAAGAAGAAATACAAATGGCCAAAAGAGACATGAAAAAATGCTCCAAATCACTAATCATCAGGGAGATGCAAATCAAAACAATGATGAGATACCACCTCACGCCAGAGAGAATGGCACACACCACAAAGAATGAAAATAAACAGTGTTTGCGTGGATGTGGAGAGAAAGGAACTCTTATCCACTGCTGGTGGGAATGCCGTCTAGTTCAACCTTTATGGAAAGCAATATGGAGATTCCTCCAAAAACTGGAAATCGAGCTCCCATACTATCCAGCTATACCACTCCTAGGTATATACCCTAGGAACACAAAAATACAATACAAAAACCCGTTCCTTACACCTATATTCATTGCAGCACTATTTACCATAGCAAGACTCTGGAAACAACCAAGATGCCCTTCAACAGACGAATGTCTAAAGAAACTGTGGTACATATATACACTGGAATATTATGCAGCTGTCAGGAGAGATGAAGTCATGAAATTTCCTATACATGGATGTACACGGAATCTATTATGCTGAGTGAAATAAGTCGAGAGAGAGAGAGAAAAATGCCAAATGTTCTCACTCATCTATGGGTTTTAAGAAAAATGAAAGACATTCTTGCAATAATAATTTTCAGACACAAAAGAGAAAAGAGCTGGAAGTTTCAGCTCACCTCAGGAAGCTCACCACAAAGAGTGATGAGTTTAGTTAGAGAAATAACTACATTTTGAACTGTCCTAATAATGAGAATGTATGATGGAAATGGAAAGCCTGTTTAAATTACAGGCGGGGGTTGGGTGGAGAGGAGGGAGATTTGGGACATTGGTGATGGGAATGTTGCACTGGTGATGGGTGGTGTTCTTTACAATACTGAAACCCAAACACAATCATGTATGTAATCAAGGTGTTTAAATAAAATATATAAAAAAATAAAAAGAATTCTGTTGATTAGAGAATCAGGGAAAAAGTGACGGGCTTCTGTTCTTAGGGTCTGATTTCTAAAGAATATCATTATCCGTGTGCATCCTGGTTGAATTGCAGGATGTTGACATTGATGATTTCTTAAATCAAAAGTTTGGATTACTACAATGTGTAGAACAATATAAACAGTAGCCTATTTAAGTTACGTAATGTGCTTATAAAGATGTGAATGAGGATTTATGTCATAAAACGAAGAAATTTTTAATTTAAAAACATGTTATCTTTGCGACTGGAGCCATTGTATAAATATTTTTATGCGACTGATCTCATTTTGATTCCTGGCACCCCGTATGATTCCCCCAAGCCAACCACTAGTGATTCCTGAGTGCAGACCAAAGAGTCAGTCTTTTTTTTTTTTTGGTTTTTGGGCCACACATGTTGGTGCTCAGGTGTTACTCCTGGCTGTCTGCTCAGAAATAGCTCCTGGCAGGCAAGGGGGACCATATGAGAGACCGGGATTTGAACCAATCACCTTTGGTCCTAGATTGGCTGCTTGCAAGGCAAAGGCCGCTGTGCTATCTCTCCGGTCCCCCAAGAGTCAGTCTTGAGCGTAGCTGAGTATGGCCTAAAAACCAAAAGTAAATATATACTTTATTCACACCTTATTTTTGTGTATCTTAATCTTATCTTATTTTTGTTTCATTGTACTTGGAGAAAGCTGTGCTTTTTGTCTTTAGATTTGAAAACTACTTGTGTGTCTGTGTGATTGTGTATGATTGACTCAATTCAAAGGGTATCTAATATTATAAAATCGAATTCCAGGTATTTTTACGAATTCTGTTGTTTTTACTAAAAATGGCTTTCTTGGAGGAATTGGCCTCTTGGTGAACTGGCAACAGCCTGTTCTTGCTGATCAGTAGAAACAAGATTTTCAATGAAAAGATAATTTAGTTTAATCAATACATAGTGCACAAATGTGAAGATTAAGTAAAAGTACAATGTATGAGAGTCAGGACTTGCCAATAGCTGAATATCCCAATAAATTCCCTGTGATACAGAGTATGTATATTTTGTACTTTGAAATTCAGTGCAAGTCCTGAGACAGGAGTTTTTCATCAATATTCTTCTTATGTCATTATTTGGTATTTTCTTACTCCTTTACACCCCTCTCAATGCTTAAATACTATAAAGGATGTGCTGCGATAAAAAAACTTAGCACCTGTTCCTTGCCAGTTAGAAACATTTTCATTAAAGATTTTTGAAGACTAAACCAATTTCCTAAAATTTTTGTTGTGTCTCTACACCATAAGTCATGCTGGAGTTGAGGTGCCAAGAAAATTGACAGATTCACCACCAAACAATTGTCTATTTTTTCTCAAATTCATATAGGATGAAGGTGGGAAGCATTTTGTGCTATATTTTTATTGTGTGCAAACCACTCTTCCTTTCCAATATGCGTATTTCCTCATGAGTGACTGAGACTATAATCAGTACATATAGTCATCTCCCCCAAACAATTTAAGTGTCAGAGGGGCCAGAAGTTTAGATGTGTCAGGAAGAATAGAAACTATTTTGTTTTACTAGCTGTCCATTCTTAATTTTTTGGCTGTTGGGTCTAGTGTTTTGCTGTTGAGTACCTTCTCTTCTGTTGCAAAGTTTAGGTGCCAGGTTAATACTAAAGGATAAGGAGGAGGTGATGGATAGTTCCTCACCTGTGAATCTTTATTTTAATATAGAAAATAGCTTCCAAATATTTCTCTTTTCATTGTTAGAAAGTTACTGTGCCTATGCAGGGGGAAAAAGAAAAAAAGAAAGGAAAAAAAACACAAAATAATCATTTTTCCGCATATGTATATTTATTGATTGTTTTTTGACGTCCTTATTTTTATATTATTTTATCTTATCTTTATCTTTCTTTTTGCACTCCAGCATGATTTGAATTCAGAACCGAGACTATTGTGTGGTGCTTCTTTTTATTGCTGTAGGGATCACTGATATTTAATTTGACATTTAGTTTTGTATTATTATGGTGTTTCAATTACCTTTTTTATGCCCTCTCTCAAACTGAGGCTGATAGCCACTAGAAGGACTGCCCATTTTCAGCATTTTTTTGTTTAATCTTTACCACATTCTATTGCTTTTCTTTCCCTCAAATAAAATCACATAACTTGATTTATCTAGTTTAGCCTCTCAAATAGAGGGAGAAACAAGGGAGGGCACCAAGACCAAACAGATGTGTGATCACTGATAGTAAGCTAGACAAAGATGGGACCACCTACTCTAGCAGCCCGGGGGTGTTGGTGGGGGATATGGGTTGCAGAAAGGGAACGGGGAAGGGGGGAAGACAAATTTGGTGGTGGGTATTCCCCTGATTCAATGTTAATATGTACCTAAAATACTAATGTGAAAGATACGTAAGCCACTATGATCAAAATAAAATTTAAAAAAAAGAAGAAAGTGGATAAAGAATAAAAATTATGATGATTTAAAAAAAAAAGAAGAAAGTGTGATCTTGTCATTGCTTCCTGAAAACAGTGAGAAGTTGAAAAAGTAAGGTAGGAACCAAGAAAATGAAGACAGTCCATTTTCAGGGTGGGGTTCCACATTCAGCAACTCAGCAGTATTCAAGGCTTACTCCTGGCTCTATGCTTAGGGATCATATAGGATGATGGTGCTCAGATCCTGGTGGTGCTCAGGTGACCATATAGTATGCCCAGAATTGAGTCTGGGTCAGCAGCATGTAATGCAAGGCATATCTACTGTTCTATTGCTCTGGCCCCAAGGCAGTCACATTTGACTCCATTGGATTTTCTTTGTTGACTTGCTCAGATTTAGACACTGTTCTGCTCTTTGTCAGAGCATCTTGTACTGCCAATATAAGGGAAAAAAACATATCCCATGTGTATTCATTCTCACAACTGCCACATAACTACCACTTCTTAAAAGGGCTTGCTTGGAACAGGGGCTGTAGCGATCCTTTTAGGTTGTTCCAGATAAAAACTTGCCAACAGAGTCACACATGGTGACTTTAATTTTAGGCCCTGATGCAGCTGAATAAGCTTGAGGAGTACTTGTTTCTCATTTCAAGGCACAAGAAAGAATGTATTAGATATGGTTTACAGGGTGGGAAAATAGAAGCAATAGTAGGTATATTTGAAGAGAGAAAGAAAGAAGAGATAGATGCAGGCCAGTAGTCTGGAGAGTCAAAGATCTGACACCTGATATTACAGCTCAGTCCAGAGTTAAAAGCAGATTAGCCTTTTCCTTGTGAATGGTAGATTTTTTTTTTTTTCCTGACGCTCTTAACTGATAAGGTGAGGCACACTTACACTCTGCTTTACTCACAATTTACTGATTCTTTTTGGGATTTGTTTTTGGGCCACTCCAGTGTTTCCAGGGATTACTCCTGGCTCTGCCCTCAAGAATTACTCCCAGTGGTGCTTGGAGAACTATATGGGATGCTTGGGATTGAACCTGGGTGAACTTGCATGCAAGCCCTATATATTATCCGTTGTTTTATCACTCTGGCCCACATTTTACTGATTTAAAATTTCATTTTACGTAGGATTATTAGGTTTCCCAGCAACATCTGGACTAGTATTTGATTTTCTGTCTGCGTACTGTGTCCAAAAAAGTTGGCACATGCCTTACCCAAGTTAAATTTGTATTAATTTGCCATTGGTTTGCAAGACTATATATGAGAACAACTTCATACTTCTTATTATAATCACCTCTGAATTTTAGTTCTCTTCCCATAATCAGATTGAAATCTATATCCTTTTCCACTACTTCCCCTTCTTTTTTTTCAGCAATCACAAATTTTGCATTTTTTCTCTGCTTCTTTCTCTTGGACACAGCCCCAGATATTTGCTTTTGTTTTCTTTGCTAGTAGAGTTTGGATCCCTTCCTTTCTTTGCCATAGGTGCATTTTACCTATGTTTTCCCCTATTTATGCATTTTATTATTTTAGATTTTATGTTGAATTCTTTAATCTATCTGAGATAACTTTTGTGTATCACTTCACTTCATTTAATGTTCTAGTTTAACTTACTGTCATTATTATTTTTGCATCTCATTGTTCAAATTTCCCAACACCATTTGTTGATAATGTTTCCTTTATAAGTGGATGGATATCTCGACCCCAGCCTGATACTCCAATGAACAGAGACTAAAGGGAACTGAATGGATCCTTCAATTACCTTGCACAGCTATAACACTGTGACTTCTATTTCTTGAACTTCACACTGAAGACATAAATATCTCTGTGGAAGCCCAAAACCCTAGGGTCCTTCCTCACTGCCTCATGGGACTGAATCACTCACTAAAAGGCTTTCATTGGAGTCAATTATAAAAATTCAGACCTGTGCACAGCAGGCTCCATGGTGAAAGCTGTGTATAAACCTACCAAGCCCAAGGAGTAAAGATGCTATCTCCAAAGGTTGTAATCAAAGTTGTTGCCCATGTATGTATTTTTGATGCAGAAAATTAACCACCACCAACAGGGATTTAAGAAGCCACTGAGGTTTTCTATGTCACCCCTAATTCAAACCTAGTAGAATATCTGTCATAGGGTTAAATAAAATGGTGAAGGGTAAGTAACTCATTTTTAGTGCAGAAACTTACAAATTGCAGTTGTTATAAGTTTGTGTCAAGAAAAGATTTCAGAGTGTCTTTCATGGGCTAACTGTAGGTCATGTCAGGACATATAGTCAGTTTGTTCTTTCTTTAGGTATTTTTATGTTTTAGAAGAGACAAAAATATCTTAGCAGAGAAAAGTTATAGGTATCGCTGGGTTCCTGGGACTGCAGGCAGAATGTGAGATGAGCAGAATACACATATACTTGCTCACTATTTTTCTATGTGCTGCCATAACAAACAAAAAATACATCGGCTGGTTCACATGATAGAACTTTGTTTTCTCCACTAAGAGAAGTTGGAAGCATAAGATCAGGGGATTAGCATTGCTGAAGATTGGTGCATAGTGTCTTCCTGCTTTGTGGATGGCAGCCATTATTTTGTTGCTTCTCATGCAGGGAGAACATGAGTAGTAAAGCTCATGTCTTTTCCTCCCTCCCTCCCTCCTTTCTTTCTTTCTTTCTTTCTTTCTTTCTTTCTTTCTTTCTTTCTTTCTTTCTTTCTTTCTTTCTTTCTTTCTTTCTTTCTTTCTTTCTTTCTTTCTTTCTTTCTTTCTTTCTTTCTTTCTTTCTTTCTTTCTTTCTTTCTTTCTTTCTTTCTTCCTTCCTTCCTTCCTTCCTTCCTTCCTTCCTTCCTTCCTTCCTTCCTTCCTTCCTTCCTTTCTTTCTTTCTTTCTTTCTTTCTTTCTTTCTTTCTTTCTTTCTTTCTTTCTTTCTTTCTTTCTTTCTTTCTTTCTTTCTTCTCTCTTTCTTCTTTCTTTCTTTCTTTTTCTTTCTTTCTTTCTTTCTTTCTTTCTTTCTTTCTTTCTTTCTTTCTTTCTTTCTTTCTTTCTTTCTTTCTTTCTTTCTTTCTTTCTTTCTTTCTTTCTTTCTTTCTTTCTTTCTTTCTTTCTTTCTTTCTTTCTTTCTTTCTTTCTTTCTTTCTTTTTCTTCTTTCTCCTCCTTTTCTCCTTCTTCTCCTCCACCACTTCCTCCTCTTTACCCTTCTCCCTCCTCCTCTTCCTCCTCCTCCTTCTTCATCTTTATCCTCTCCTTTCTTCTATCTCCTTCCTTCTTTGTTTTTGGCCCAACCTAGAGGCGCTCAGCGGTTACTCCTAGCTCTGTACTCAGAAATCACTCTGAGCATTTTGGGGGAACCATATGAGACATGGGAAATCAAACTCAGTTGACAAACATCCTACTCTCTGTACTATTGGTCCACACCCCCCCCCCCGTTACATACATTTTAAGGGGTCATAATTTAGTCCAATGCATTCAATTTAATCAAATATATGGGAAAGATCCCTGGTGACAGGATCTTAAGTACCCACCATCTACCCAGGGGAGAGGTTCTCTCCAAATTAGAATGCCCTACCCTTCTTTTCTTTTTGGAGTCCTTACCTTTGAGAGGCTACAAATGGAAAACAATGAGAAATGGTAAGGTAGAAAGAGGTAAAAGTTCTCCTTTACCATAATCAGATTCCTGCTGGACTCTGATTCAGTTCGGATTGACTTCTCTGTAATGGTAGATAAATAATATTCTCGCCCTTGGGGACATCTCTTTCAGAGATTTGATTGCAACATCCAGGAAACTATCACATTTCTTGAATGCTCTTTCTGGGGCAGGGAAAGATACACTCACCATGAATCTTAAGTGACTGGTGGGTAAATCATTTAATGAGACATACTAATTTAACTTACCATCAGATCTATTTTTTTCCAAATTCATGCATTGGGGGGTAAACTGATTTAGTATTATGATGGCTTGATGGATAAAATGAAGACAAATTTCAGAACATGATTTCTAGATATGAGAAGATTTTTTAGGTGTTCTCCACCGGAGAAAGTCTTAGTCCCCCCAAACCAGGGGCAATTTTTGAAAGCATAGCCAGGAGTAGCCCCTGAGCATCAAAAGGGTGTGCCCCCCGCCAAAAAAAGGAATGAAACCCATTTCATGTGTTTGTAATGCCTGAAGCTGCCACTTGATGGCAGTCCTGCATAAAAGCTGTTTTCTCCAGGAAAATTCATTTTTCTTTTTCTTTCTTTCTTTCTTTCTTTCTTTCTTTCTTTCTTTCTTTCTTTCTTTCTTTCTTTCTTTCTTTCTTTCTTTCTTTCTTTCTTTCTTTCTTTCTTTCTTTCTTTCTTTCTTTCTTTCTTTCTTTCTTTCTTTCTTTCTTTCTTTCTTTCTTTCTTTCTTTCTTTCTTTCTTTCTTTCTTTCTTTCTTTCTTTCTTTCTTTCTTTCTTTCTTTCTTTCTTTCTTTCTTTCTTTCTTTTCTTTCTTTCTTTTCTTTCTTTTCATCGCAGTCTTTCCAAAATGTGCCTACACCTGGCTTTGGTGGAAAGCTCTGTACTTCATGATTAATGTTTGTTTTGTGCACAAGTCCTCATTGGTTCTTTGAGCCCAACAATTTTGATGCTTTCCTGAATACACACTGTCTAGTTCATTTTATGTTAATGCAGTTTAGAGGAAATTTAGCAGTCTGAGATCTCAATTAGTTTGGAGGTTTTTTTTTCTTTTGTCCCCTTGTTTAATCCAAACACTGATTGACACACTGAGAATGAAAATTTGTTCTCGCTTTCCCCTGGAAAAGTTTTCTCAAAGAATGCATACTTCTTAAACAATTCTACATACATCAGAGACAGAAGACTATTATTCTATTACCCTGGGGGATTCATTATTCATGTTTTCAAGTGTCATTAGCAGGGTGACTTTTCTCTAGATTTGCAGCAGATGGTGATATATATATTTATATATACATATGTATGTATGTATATATATGTATATATATATATTGAACAAAAAATTTCTTTGCGAAAATCAACCCCAAATCGATCTTTTATAATTGACTCATTTTTAAATGACATTTTTTTCTCCCTAACCCAGTAAGTCTTTAACAGATAAAAAAAAAAGTGTATTCTGCAAACTAGTCACCTTTTTTTCTGTGAATCTTTAGAAATGAGAGTCAGCTATTGTCTGGATGAAGATGGTAGCATGGGGGTTTAAGAAAACCAGGCCTGCTGCACTGCAGAGAGCTATACCCAGTGTTCATAACTGCCCTTGCTGTGAACTTTTAGGTGCAACAACACTTAGCTTTGCTTTGCATTTTAGATTAGCTCAGGCAACGAATGCGGATTATGTGGAAGGCTGGATGGGAAATGTGATTAGCATAACCAACATTCTCCTGAGCTCACGGTGTAAATAGTTATGAGAGAAAATCAAGGGACTAGAGGGTATGACCCAGTAGTAAAACCTGCCTTTAATGCCTGAGGCCACGAGTTCAATCCCCTCCACTGCTCTAGATCACCAAGTCCCATACCCATCACTACAATTGCCATTCCTGATGTCTCAACAAATATGGAATACCTTCTGTCACTCTCAATACTTACAATCAGGTGTGTGACTTCCTATATCACAAGTGTGAAATCACACATATTACAACGAAGGCAAGGAATACATTAAAAAAGATGAGAGATTATTCTTTAAAAAAATGTAGGTAGAACAAGAGTTTAAATTAAATCCCTCTCAAAATGCAATATAATCACAGATTTGAGGCTAGTGCTCAAATAGAAAGAATCTATAGTAGAAAGATATAGTAGGTTTTGGAACTGGATTCAGCTAGCAACTCTAAAAAGATGAACCTCAAGAGAAATCTAAATGACAGCTCACATTAACCAAGGAAAGGTCAGTGAGGCAAAAAGGTGGCAG
Source organism: Suncus etruscus (assembly GCF_024139225.1). NCBI lineage: Eukaryota > Metazoa > Chordata > Mammalia > Eulipotyphla > Soricidae > Suncus > Suncus etruscus. The sequence goes on along the minus strand of NC_064860.1, from coordinate 47,335,879 downwards.
GTTGGATAAAAAAAAAATGAACACACACAGAAGCCAAATATTTTTTTATTGTAAGAATTTATTCAAGAGACAAAATTGATTAACATAATGAGGTAAACTAACATAACATAATATAGTGACATAACATAACATATAATATAATTGATATAATAATACATGTAAGTCAAAGAAAGTTTCTGATTAAAAACACAATTTTTTCCCATAATGGCTTACATATCTTTCACAGTAGTATTTTAGGTACATATTAACATTGAATCAGGGGAATAACCATCACCAAATATGTCCTCCTCCCATTCCGGTTTCCTTTCTACAACCCATGTACCCCACATCACCCCCGGGCTGCTAGAGTAGTGGACCCCTCTTTGTCTGGCTTACTATTAGTGATCACATATCTGTTTGGTCCTGGAACCCTCCCTTGTTTTCCCCTCTATTTAAGAGGCAGAGATAGATAAATCGAGGTATGTGGTTTTGTTTGAAGGAAAGAAAAGCAATGGATTGGGGTACAAAATAAGAGGAAAAAAATAAAAAAGAAGTCAAAAGTCAAATATGCTGAAGATGGGCGGAGTCCCTCTAGAGGTAATTGAAACACCACAACAATACAGAAAGAAATATCAAATTAAATAACCAGTGAGCACTACAGCAATAAAGACAGGCACTACACAATAGTCTCGGTTCTGAAATCAAATAATGCTCGAGTGCAAAAAGAAAGAGAAAGACAAGACAAAATAAAATAAAATAATATTGGAGACATCAACCTTAATCTCCACACCAAAATAAAGACGTCAAAAAAATCGATCAATCGATAAATAAACATGTGGAAAAATGATTGTTTTGTGTTTTTTTTCCCTTTTCTTTTTCCCCCTGCATAGGCACAGTAACTATTGGGGATACTGTAGAGGGAATTCCCTTGACCTAGGAGATACAGAGTTTCTCCACCCCTAAAGTATACTGTCATGGGATTAAGTCTAGATTCTGCATGATCATTTACTCTCACCTTGTTGCTTTCGTGGTGTGTGGAAGACTTCTGCTTTGTCTTGGATGGTAAAAATCAGATACAGATACACTCTGTATCTAGAGATCTTGGTGGCTGTACAGCTCAGGAGCTTATGAAGTCTTTCTTTGTGGTTCTACCAGTTATGTAGAAGCCAAATATTTAGGAAGGAAAAAAGGAACAGAATATGTTGAGGAGAGAGAAGGTTTTGAAGCTTGGAGCACAAAAAGGGAAGAGAAAGCAAGAAAAAAAAGGTGAAAGTGGAAAGTATTGAAGACCTTGAGGTCTGGAATTCTGAGATGTGGGAATAACCCTCTGGATGCAAGCAGTGTAAGGATGAATTTGTGGAGGGGCATTCAAGGAACTAGGGCTAGTTTGGCATTAGATAGAAGTGAGAACCAAAAGACAGAGTTGGGAGAAATAGAAAAACAGGAATGACCTTGTGGTGAGTAGAGTGGGAAGGGATATCAAGGAAAAGGAATATAATAGATGGGGTTGGAGGATAGTACAGTGGGGAAGGCACTTGTCTTGCACCTGGTTGACCCTATTTGATTATTGGCATCTCATAGGGTCTTGCAAGCCTGCCAGGGATGATTTCTGAGCAGAGTCAGGAGTAAGCGCTGAGAATCTGCAGGTTTGGCCCACTGTGCCCTCCCCCCTTAAAAAAAAAAGAAAACTCATAGAAAATCGTGACTGAAGTAATGGTAAATTGCATGTGTATTCACTGAGTGAGAGAACATAGGTCATAGACAGATTTGAGAGTGGTATATGACTCAGTTACCAGAAAGCAGACACAAAGAAAACTTGGACTTTCTCCTGTTGGGTATGATGGAAAAGTGTATGTAATGGGAAAGGAGTTTGGGGCTTAAAAAAAAAAAACTGTACAAAAGTAATCTTTCTATGCTCTTAAAATGATGCGTTGTACACACCCTGAGAATTTAGACTATACATCTCTCACAACAAAGAATTTGCTTCTGGCTCGGATTAACAAAGCAGTTGTATCCCCTGTATCAAATATCCAATCATTTTCTCTTAATGCATCATGCATTTTGTTTATTTGTTTGACTGCATCCTGTACCTATAAAGAGTTAATTTATTGTCTTATTTGGGCCAGTTATATAATGTCCCTTTGTTCAATTTCTAACTTAAAAGCTATTGTTAATAATTGGAAAACATAATCACACCTTTCTAATGTGTTTTAAGGATTACCCATTAAAAACTTGTCAAGTACATGATAAGCACAATACACATGAATAATAACAATATGTGTTAGCCATTATTATTAGCTGTTAGATGGGGATGGGGAAGAATAATACATTGTGAGACCCAGAGATATACCACAAGATAAATAAATAGAGGTTCAGCTCAGTAAGATGGCAAGAGACAGTGTTAACAGAGGTTAGGATGCAGTTTCTATCTTACTTTGGGAGAGTTTGAGAGCCTTCTGTAGTGAGAGGGGAGAGTATGGGTGACTGTATGGTGCACTGAAGAAGAAACTTGTGTTTGCATCCTCTAAGGCTCTTTAAATAGGCTTTCTTTTAGTGACATGAAGAAGGCCCTTGACGTTGCTTATTAATGACAGTACTGAGTACTGATGCTGACACTTCTGCAATAATTTTTCTGTGGGAAGTAGATACCAACTGGTCCTTTGTTCTCTTCATCTCACTGGATCCTGTGAGGTTCTTTCAGGTCAAGCCTCTCCACCTAGCTGTGAGGAAATGGCATTATCTAACCTACTCAAAGTTTTACTGATCATTAAGTGGCAAAGTTGGCATTTTAATCCAGACTCAAATAATTATGAATAAACTTTATTTCTTCTTCTCTACCCCTCCACTTTGAATATTTCCCAAATATCTACATTTATATTATTTTTCAGAATAAGCAAATCACTTTGACTTTCTTATCATTATTTTGAGATTAATCTTAGAAGAAAATAATGTTAGTTTAAACAGTTATGATGAAAACACTCTGTACTTGTCATAATTCTGTGCATGAACAGATAAATGAATTAAAAAAATAACCAATGACATGGATATCATACAACAGATGTGCAACATACCTACTGTGTGATGGTAAGATATAAGGAAAATTGGAAGAAAAAAAGAGCAACTGGATTATCATCTTTGATATTTTGAAATGTAGGTATTAATGTTGTGTAGGAATCTATTATGCTTTTGTACTGTTATTCTATTAGATTTATGTCTTAAAGACGTTTTAGGGAGCACACCTAGTGGCACTTAGGAGTTACTCCTGGATCTTCACTCAGAACTCACTTCTGGCAGGCTTGGGAGAACATATGAGATGCTGGGGATGAATCCAGTTTTGTTCTGGGTCGGTAGCATGCAAGGCAAATGTCCTACCAATGTGCTCTTACTCTGGCTCTAAATGGAAATTTGCTCACTAAAGATAAAACTTTATGAGAGATTCTTTGAGTTGATTTTCATTTTTCATTTCTCTTTTTGTGTATGTGGAAGAATACCTTGCAGTGCACAGGGGTTATTCTGGATTCTGCACTCAGAAATTACACCTAGCAGGCAAAGGGGACCAAATGAAAAGTTAGGATTAAACGTGGCTCAACCATGTACAAGGCAAACACCCTATCTGCTCCTCTTTAAGACTGGAAAAGGGAGGACAAAACAAAATGGCTTTTGTTTATCATAATTTCTAAACATAAAATTTTGGTGAACAAGAACTGGGTGTTTCTTAACCTGGCCCTACCCTTATGCTTTCTGAAATGAATCCTCAGGGTCAATCCTTTTGGGTTCCTAGAAAGAGATTTGCTTGGTGATGAAAGAATTATCTTAATTAACTATGCCTAAAACTATAATTATTTCAGCCCACAAAATTTGCTAGCTTTGCTCTCATTCAAAGGACTGGAAAGATGACAGATTGGGGGTAGGTTTGAGATTGATTTTCTTTGGAGTTTCAGTAGAAAAGTGGATCAGAAGTAAAGAGTTAGCCATTCTATGTTTATCCCTACACTTACTCATCTGTGCTCTTCACAGGTCATTTAACAAAGTGGCAGCTTGAGCTAGGAGAAGTCTTTGTATTTGAAGGGCCAGGTACACTCTTAGATAACCTGGTCAATAAAGACTCACTTAGCCATTTGATGCGGCAGATGTTCTGTTCTGTCCCTTTATCCTCTAAGGAAATGAATGTTTTTCTCACTGGCTGCTCACCGACTTCCTTTGTGTTCCTGTCTACTATCAGGCTTTCTGTCCATTTTCTCCCTTCTCTGTCCACCCTGGATCTTGTCACTCTTGGCTGTCATTGTCTTGCAAGACATAGAAAGGTCTTGTGAAGAAGAAAACAAGGCTTGGTTCTCTGGAAGTAATGCCATTTCTCTGACTTCATTATCATTCCAACAAAAGTTTAAAGGGGGGGGGGGAGCAAGCACATCTGTTGACAATTCTTTTAATGAGATCTGATAACTCTTTAATACCCCCCTACATATAATTATGTAAACAGAATAAAATAAGCGAGTCTGCTTTTCAGGCGGGTGTCTGGTAGATTATAAAATAAATAAAATAAAATGGCTTTAATAATCTTCTGGAATAAATTGATTTTCTTTCCCTTTGGCAAGTACCAATGTGTTTTGTGGCCTTCAATGGAAACACCATCCAGTGGGTCACTGGCTGCAAGACCCCATCTTACTGTCTCTTAAAACCCCTTTTTCACATTGACATTTAAGAGGGAAATGTAAAAGAAGCTTCAAAGCTAGTGTAACGAAGGTGACCTAGTTGGAAGAAGTGTTAAAGTTTCTCCAGTTTAAAAACCTTTTTAATTCTCGCCAATGATAAGACAAATCATTTGGAGTCCTTAGTATTTCCAATTAGCAAGTGCAAGATTATGATTAAAAAAATCAGACCCACTGCATGGCAGAGTGTGTTTTGTCTCTTTATTTTGATAAGTGGTTTTAAGTATTTATTATAATAATCCACAGTCTACAAGTAATGGGCTGTAATGTCTTTTAACTGCAATAAAGTCTTGGGAAAATGAGGCCTTATTGTAAGTAGCTGCAGTTAGAGCTTGGGTGGGAAGGAAAATGAGGTTACTTTTTTTGATCACAACGATCATGTTTTCTGATTAATGAAGTGAAAAATAGATCATTTTACTATATAGAAATTACAATACCCCACACATAACACTATGAACAAAAGGCATTAATTGTTATTAATGGCCTTGGTGCCTATCCCGAAGCATCACATCTAATTGCTTTCTTCAGTCGTCGTATTCAATTTATTTGGATTTCTCTTTCATTATGAAAGAACAGCTCCCCCAATTTTATGGCTCAGTCTTCTAACTTCAGAACTAGAATTTGTTTCCATTCCCAATGTGGTTTCTTCTGCCCTGTCTGGCAATTCCCAAATCACATTTTCTAATTACGTTTCTTTGCTTTTTGTCTTCTCACAGAACTAGTTAGCTGCTGATAGGTTGGTAGGATATGATGCAGATCTGTTCTTGGCTTGGCCTCAACCAGCTTTACTTAAGCCCTTTGACTTGATGTTGACTCATGATGATGTGAGGATGAAGATGTTTCTGAGAAAGTGGTTAGTGATAAAGAACTAATAATGACCATCATCATCTGTAGATCTAAATAGGACAAACCTGGAGGCACACCTTGGGACTTTATGTTGTTTAACAGAGAAGCTAAAATATCTTTGCTTCATTTGATAAATGATAAAATGGTAGAACACTTCACATCAATGATAAATTAATAAAATTAGGTTTTAAAATATCTCTATTCCCAGGAGTAAAACAGTCCTTATTTTAAGCTACTCTGGTTGTACCAAATGCTTAAATCCTGCTTAATTAATCTTTTCCATTGCAAGATTTTTACTAGATTTCTTTTGAGTTCCTGTAAGTGCTGCAGGTATTACCAGTACTGGAGAGCTCGTTCCATCAATAATATTTAGTAAAATGTGTGGGGAACAGTGATATCCTCTTCTATCACAAGGAAATCTTTGCAAACAGACGGTCTTCTTGCCATAGGTTCTCATTATCTCTCAAACTCTTTTCTATTTGTGGGTTTGAAAACAACTTTTTGTGCCCAAGTGTTCAGTTGCCAGGTTTTCTTAAGTGTGGAAAAGCCTATTGAAGGTAATGAAGACCCTTGTAATCTCAGAGACTTTCAGGATGAGGCTCCTCTCTACTTCAAGGGTCATAAAGGCAGCATTAGTGCTGCTCTTCTAGTCACACCTGCCTTTCAATGGCCTTCTCTGTTCAAGACATACTTTTCTATAGATATTCTTGGTCTCTCTCTATGGTGCTATTTTATCTGACTCATTTGTTTTATTTTTTAGATATTAAAAATTACTTTATTTAAATATCATGGCTTACAAGGATTGAGTTTCACTCATATAATGTACAATACCCTGCACCAGTGCCTATTTTCTGTTACCAATGTTCTTAATTTTCTTCTCACTCTCTTGCTTGCCCTCCCCACTGCCTGCCTCTGTGGCAGACATCTCTCTTTCTCTCTCTCTCTCTCTCTCTCTCTCTCTCTCTCTCTCTCTCTCTCTCTTTCTCCCCTCTCTCTCTTCCTGTTAGACACTCTGGTTTGCAATATTATCACTAAGGAGTATCATGTATATCAGTTTATCTCCTTTTAGCACCCAGTTCTTGTCCAGAGTGAATATTTATCATTGCCATGGTGGTCTCTTCTCTGCCCTAACTGCATTATTTATGGCATGCTTTCTTCCATCTAGTGGTCCTCCTGGTCCTCATCTCTAGTATCTCTGAATATTATTACCATACTATCTTTCTGTTTGTATACCACAAATGAATGCAGTAATTCTATATATATCCCTCTTCCCTTAATTCATTTTGCACACCAAGAGGCATATGAAAAATATTCTCCACATTGTTAGTCATCAGGAAGGTGAAAATCAAAACAACAATAAGATATCTCACACCACAGAGACTGGAACGTATCGCAAAGAACAACAAACAGTGCTGGTGCAGATGAAGGGAGAAAGGGAGTCTCATTCCCTACTGGTGGGAATGTAGACTTCTCCAGTTTTTTGCTTGTTTGATTTTTGCCCTTCTTTTTTTTCCCTATAAACAGAATTAATCACTGCTTGCACAACCGCTTCAGCCCCTGAAAAAGTATTTTTTATTGTATAGTTTTTCACATGTGTGGACTACAAATAAATGAAGAAAATAAATGACAAAACAACACAGCTAACTTGTAGATTGGTAAAAAAAAAAAAAGTATGGTCATTATCAAATGAAAGGTGAAAGGAATAGGTAGGAATGGGTAGGTCTAATTTTTATTTGGTAGAATGGCACAGAAACTTTGATAGCCAGTGCCAATTCATATGCAAACAGGTTGTGAGGCTAAGCAATGACAATTATAAAATAAATGTCAGAAATATAAAATAATATTATAAAAATAATAACAGAAAAGATTTTCTTTTTATCACTCTATAAGACCCTACTCAAATTTTGTCATTATTTTTTTTTCTTATTTGTTTTGATATGGTAGAAATCAGTTGGGCAGAATGGGGTGCTGGATCATCTGGTCAATGAAATTGGTCAGTTTACAGCTCAGCTGAGTGGGCTAACCAGTGGGTGGTAAATGAGTGGGTGGTGGGGATAAAAAAAGAGTTCAAATTATTTTCTTCCAAGCCTAGCTTTCTTTCAGGACTATCTGCATCAGACTTATGCAGATAGTTGATAACACAAGCATAAACAGTTCACTTACATGTCAATGGATGGATAACAAAGGAAAACCCTAACGGGCAAATAGCTGCACCAGCAAAAAGAGGCAGATCACAGAGTACCAGGGACAGATCAGCAGGTCTCTATGTTTTGGTATCTTCAGATACATGGACATTATAGATTCAGGTATTGTGAGACCAGATTAGCACAAAGCCTGGATTTACACATTGGCCATAATGGGAATATAATGGACCAAACCAGTGGAAAACTTGGAAGTCATGGACCCCTAAAATTATGAGATGACTATGGGGCCAGTATGAACTAGGACTGAAACCAGTGGCAGAAACATACTTGTGTAGTCTGCTAAATCAAAAAACTTTAATATCAAACCATTCCAGTGTTACCCAAATTAGCCAGAATTTACTGTGACAGTTCTTTAGCTGTAAAAGTGGCAGGTTAGGTCTTCAAGGCACATTTTATACCTGGGATTGTTGAAAAAAATGTTGCCTATTTAAATGAATTTTTTGAATTTACCTTCAGCATAAATTGTGATAGATTCTTTTGTTTGTTTGTTTGTCTTCTTAGACATGTGGACATTCCTTGACCTTCTTGGCCATGCAGTTATGGCAAGATATCCTGACCTTGGACACCACTCAGATGACTCTATTAGCTACAGGATATATATTAAAATATATATACATAAACCCATATAAATTTATAAATATTAACTAAGACACATGAATATAGTATAGTGCACATTATATTCATATGCTTTCACTGTGTATGCATACACTGGAATTTGCAAAGAACTGAAATAGTAAAGCAAATGTATATGATGATTAATGAAACCAGAATTTTAAGTAGCTTCTCATTATATATTTGCTGATGATATACAATTCTTTTTTTTTCCCAAGGTAAAGAACATAAACCTCTGGGCAGGAAAAAGGCTGTGAATTATTATTTTATTTTTAATCTACAGACATGAAAGACTCTAAAATTGTATTTTGATCAGTTTGCCTTGCAGATGATCACCAGACACAGACGTGTTAATTATCCAGAATATTTATTTAATAGCAGCTGCTACTGGACACTTGCTTTCTAGGTTCAATGGACCAGAATTTCCCCACCCTTACTGGCCCCTTCCTCTCCAGTTCATTGCTGAAAGTAACCTACTACCAGCCATGCAAAAAGATTTATTTTTAATCATAATACATTTCAAACTTTCTGCTTTTTTATGGACTCATTTGAAGGCTTAAAATCCACCATCTGGAATAGCAATAGTAGGTATAAATGTATGTATTATAATCTGGATATCTTTTCTCTTTGAGGATGCAGAATTTTAAAAATAAAAAGTATACCTCTGAATCTTCTGCTTTCCTCCTTTTCTTTTCTTTCTTTTTTCTTTCTTTTTTTTTTTTTTTTTTGGTTTTTGGGCCACACCCGGCTTTGCTCAGGGGTTATTCCTGGCTGTCTGCTCAGAAATAGCTCCTGACAGGCACGGTGGACCATATGGGACACCGGGATTTGAACCAATCACCTTTGGTCCTGAATCTGCTGCTTGCAAGGCAAATGCCTCTGTGCTAGCTCTCTGGGCTCCTGCTTTCCTTTTCTAAATGGTGTCATTATAAAGATGTTTGTTTTCAAAATAAAATCTATGCATAAAAAGTAAATCATATTTTATTTTGGCTTTGACTTTTAAAATTTTTTTAAAAAGAATAATTCAAGGCTAGGGCCTGAGACTGTTGTGGTGCTTGTGTCCTGCTGTTGACCAACAAGGCTACCCTGGAGGTATTAGGGGTCACCATAGATTCAGGCAGATTTTCTTATTGCTAGAATCAACTTCCCTCCCATCACTAATACCTAACTGGGACATCTTGCCATTCACTGACCTTTACCTTAGTCCTCTGCTATCAGAAAATGAGTATAAAAGTTAATAGACAATTTACTTTTTGTTTACAAAAACAATTCAATTGCCCAACACAAGACTGTGTTGTAATTGTGGTGATTAGCAGGCGGGATGGATGAAGCTGAGAACATTATTCAATGCCTAAAAGAAGGTCACATTCCCTCTGCTAGTTTAAGTGTGTCTGCAAATAAAGACAATTGCCTTGCTCTTTTACTCTCCCCCAAAAAGGGTTTTGTTAAGTATGATAATCAGCCATTGGGGAAGTTATCCTGCAAATAATATTGAAATTGTTTAAACAAGAGTTGTTATGTGGGAGAGAATAAAAAACCCATTTAGTCAAGTTGTGTTTAATTGGAAACAAAACAGCATGACAATAAAAGAGTGCAAATGAAGATCATGTAAAAATCCTTGTTATTAATAACAATTATAATAAAGGAATAATAATTTCATCCCTGATTTACCCAAAATACTTCCAAGTTTCAGCAGCCAATGAAAAGAAGCTTAAAATCTTAGATTTATGGCAGTGTTTTCATTTATGTGAAAGAAGCTATTAATACCAGTGAGCCATGAGGTGGAGGAGGAATGGTTGGAATTTTCATAATCAGCCTGGCTGCTTTATTTAATCACAATTAAAAATCTCTCCATTGGCCCACATATAACTAGTCATCCTCATGTTATGTTAATGATATTAGGCCAACCGTGCAGTTACTCTCTATTGAAAAGTAAAAACAGTTGAACAGTCCAGCTGATTAAATCCCAAAAGCCAACAGAGACAACAGGGAATGCTTTTATAACAGAAAATCTGTGAGGTGAGATGTTACATTCTGCAGAGGTTGAAAAAAATGCTTCTATGCTTGTATGATCACTTATATGAACTATATCTAAACTATTTCTAGAGAATTACATATGTGTTAATGCTCTAGGGAGAGTGATGAACTATTAAACAGCATCCAAAAGCAAAGTAAATTCCTGTACAATCCCTCATACCTTCCCAAATATATTAAACACTTAAACGCTATTTTTAATGGTCCCCAAACTAAAACCAGTTTCAGAAGTTACAGTAAAACTTGTTTAGTTGCCATGTGGTTTCTTGAGTTCTGTATGTAGAATGAGCATACCAAACTCCAGATGATTTTGAAGATTTATTTAACATGATTTTAAAAGGTAGTTTTGGATCCCCAGTGTTCCATATTCAAGATTCATGCTTATTCCTCTCTTGCTCCTCACTGTTCCTATGTATGTCATTCTTTGTCTTCTCTGATTCATCACTGGTTTCTGTGCGTTGTCATCCTTGGTCTGCCCTGGATCCTCACTGGTTCCTTGATTTTCTCTAGGTTCTCACTGGTTATGTTTCTTAAAGTTCACAACTCTTCTTACTCTGTCATTGATGCCCTATGGTGTATCATAGGGACCCTCTAATTTGTCTTTCAGGGACCTTTGTTCCCAGGCCTCCTAGATGGGAACTGTTTGTTTCTGGTCTTGTGCCTGGCAGAGGTAAGGAGTCTAAAAGGAACTTGATATGAAGCTTACCACAAAATTGGTGAGGGCAGTTAGAGAAATACCTATAATAAGAACTATCATGACAATAGTAGTGAATGATAGAAATAAAATGTCTGACTTGAAGATAGGGAGTGGGTGAAGGAAGAGGAAGATAGAAAGCATTGGTGGTGAAAAGGTTGCACTGGTAAAGGGGGTGTACTTTTCATGACTGAAACCCAACTACAAACATGTTTGTAACCCTGGTAATTAAATAAAGATATTAATAAACAAAAAACAATAGAAAGGAAGTTGCTTATTCTCCTTTTAAATATTACACCATGCCCCCATTTAGCCATTTCTGTTATCTGATAGGTTAGTCTTCTTGTCGATGAGACATGGATTGACCAATTTTTCTCATTAGATGCCTTGATGCCCCTTTTCTTGTATCTGCTCCCTCACACACATCTTTCACAGATTACATAGTTCTTTAGATGAATGTGACTAGTTATATCAACATAAGGTGGGCTCTAAATATTCCTTATGGACATCATATTAGAATAGTAGCAGCTTATGAACCCCAAACCAGAAATGACATTTTTCCCCTCCTTTTTAATTTTATTTTTGGAGTTTTGTCTTTTTCTTCTGATGGACATGAAAGAAACATGAATGGTTGCTTGAATGGCTGAATAAAGCCTTCTGGGAGGAGTATGGGTTTAGGTACATCCCTCAAAGAGAACTTTGGGTTTTTTATGTGGGAGGGATGTGAATCAAAGGGACATAAAATATTCTCTCTCTCAACTAAAGATAATAATAGCCTCTTCAATAAAGGATGCTGTTGCACATTTTAACTATGTGTTAAAACTAGCATGGCACATGGAAGAAGCTATGTAGTTGTTTATTTTTATTTTATCATATGGATGGGGGAAAATAACCCATATGTAATTTATGGTCTGAAAGGACTTGGGGACAAAAAAGATAATTTTTGCTACCTGGTAGATGATGTTGGTGGGTGCAAAGGAAATCATTTTGAACCCAGGTTTTTCAAAATTATTTGAACCTATGTTTTTTAAAAGTAGAAAAATAAACATGTATCAGATGGATAAGGAGAAAAGTTAAAATAAATATATTTATAGCATATTATACTTCCTATGTCCATGGGAGATACCCAATAAAATAATAAATTACACTTGTAATCTGAGATGATTGTGAGTCACCTAGTCAAAGCTGAGGACATAGGATAGAAGAAAGTGAATGATGTAGCCAGCATAGGATGCTCAGGATCTTGCCTTCAAGCAAGGGAACAGAGAGCAAAAGGTCAAAATCAGAAAAGGTTATTTAGAGATAGGGAAAGGAAGGGAAACAAACTATTGTAGGGAAACACCCAGATTATGGGGGGTTCTCTTCATAAGAATTCTGGAGAAAGACAGAAGCCACTCAGAGATTTAAAAGGGGTGAGCATCTCTTTATTTCCGTGGATGTTGGTGTTACACCAGGAGAGAGGGCACCAAGATGATTATCTTTTGGTATTGGTCACCTGCACAGTGAAGCCAAAGTAAGCAGTTTTAAGTTCTGCCTTCTCCATTGTCTTCCCAGCAGATATCCTTGAAGGAGAAGAGTACAAGTAAATTTGTTTCACTAAAAAGTTTATCACCCATCTAGGCTTCAGGACCTCATGAAATCATCACTTTTTCTCAAATCGCTTTTTGGATGGTAGAGTGTGCTCCTCCATAGAGTAGTCAGCACTATTTGACTTCTTGGGCCTTGGGTATTTTTTTTTTTTTGCCTTAGACAATCTCATCTTTCTTCGAAAATATTGTATCTTTTTAATCTTGCTGATACAAATGGGAAAGATTCTCAAGTTGGGGCTGGAGAGACAATGCAGTGGGTAAGGCATTACCCACTGTAGAGAGATAATACACTAGAGAAGCCTGACACATAATTGAATTAGGCTTGATCTCTGATAACACATAATCACCTGAGCACTGCTAAGTGTGAACTCTGGACCTGGACCAGGAATAAGCCATGAGCACAATTAGGAGTAAATCAGGGATTGAATGCATGTTGGTTGCATGGAAAGTAAGTGCCCTACTCACTCTACTATCTCTCCAGCCCTCACAATTGAATTTCTGAAATGAAATAGTCAAAAGGTAACTAGTGGTGAAACAAAGGATGTCAGTGATAATTTGACTCAATACACAACTTAGAATAATCCAGGGTTATTTGAAATTCTTTATTTTTTAAAGATGAAGAGTCATATTTACATTTATTGACTTACAATGAACCCCCAAGATCAGAATAGCATGGTCATAGTACAAGATGAAATTCTATTAAGCTATCGGTAGGCATTCTTTCTGACATGCCCTATTAAGTCCTACTTTATCAAAAGTGCGAAGATGTTCTCATGGTAATTTTAAGTCATTAATGTGACCATGTTGTTGTCAGCAGCTGAGTTTCCTTATTGACCTTAATTTTCTTCTTCCTCTCATGGCTTTGTTTTGCCCTTGATTGCTGTTTATTTTGTCATATGAACTAGCTATTCCATTGCCTAGCAGTTACTTTCTAAGAGTTCTTCTTTCAGAAAATAATTATACTTTCATCTGAGATTTTATTCATTCTTCTGCTTATGCTTCCTGAACTTCACCTCTAGGTAGACTTTCTAAAGCCCCACTTAGAATTGTCTACTTAACATCTCTGCCTAACAGTTTTTCTACAAAACTCAATTTTGGGTCCAAAGCAATAGCACAGTGGGTAGGGTATTTGCATTGCATATGCCAAACTGGGTTTGATCCCCAGCACCCAATATGGTCCTCTGAGCCTGCTAGAAGTAATTTTTAGTGCAGAGCCAGGAGTAACACTTGAGTGCTACTGGATACCACTTGATTTATTTTCTTCTCCTCATATAGTAACTCCAAGGCTGATCTAGACTTTCTGTCTTTAAACCATTATGATTGCCTAAAAATAAAATTATCTTAGGTCTGTAGCAATAGTGCAGTGGGTAGGGTGCTTGCTGTGCATGCAATTACACTAGTTTATCTCCAGTATCCAATATGAACCCCTGAACCTGTCAGTGATTCCAGAGAGATCTCAGGTATGATTCAAGATCTAGGAATAATTTCTAAACACTTGCTGGTCATGTCCCAAAAAACAAAAGAAAAAAAGAAAAAAATAGTCTGAACACATAGCTTGGTAACTTCTAGTGGAATCTGGAATAGATGGTGTTTGTGGTGTGGGATGATCAGTGTCTCTACCTTGATCAAACTGCTCACCTTCATACAATGACTTCATGTTCTTTGTTCACTTGCTGAGCTGTGAAGTTTGTTTAGTTTCTTGAGCATAGAATGTTGTTTTCCTTGAACATAGATAGTTCAGTTTCAACTACTAGATACCTTACACATCTTTAACTTAAAGGTGAATTGTGTGGTAAGGATTTTCTTTTTTTCTTTTTTAAATATTTTTTCTTTATTTAAACATCTTGTTACAAATACGATTGTGATTAGGTTTCAGTCATGTAAAGAACACCTTCCTTTACCAGTGAAACATTTCCACCACCAATGTCCCAAATCTCCCTCCATCCCATGCCACCCCCACCTGTACTCCAGACAGGCTTTCCAATTCCCTCATTCATTCACATGATTATGGTAGTTCTCAGTATAGTTATATCTATAACTGCACTCACCACTCTTTGTGGTGAGCTTCATGAAGTGAGCTGGACGTTCCAGCCCTCCTCTCATTGTCTCTGAGGATTGTTGCAAAAATGACTTTTATTTTTCTTAAAACCCATAATGAGTGAGACTATTCTGCGTCTCTCTCTCTCCCCCTCTGACTTATTTCACTCACCATGATAGATTCCATGTACATCCATGTATAGGAAAATTTCATAACTTCATCTCTCCTGATGGCTGCATAATATTTCATTGTGTATATGTACTACAGTTTCTTTAGCCATTTCTCTGTTGAAGGGCATCTTGGTTGTTTCCGGAGCTTTGTTGTGAATAATGCTGCAACAAATATAGGTGTGAGGAAGGGTTTTTGTGTTGTATTCTTGTGTTCTTGTATATCCCTAGGAGTGGAATAGCTGGGTTGAATGGGAGCTCAATTTCCAGATTTTGGAGGAATCTCCATATTGCTTTCCATAGAGGTTGGGCTAGACGGCATTCCCACCAGCAGTGGGTAAGAGTTCCTTTCTCTCCACATCCCCGCCAGCACTGATTGTTCTCATTCTTTGTGATGTATGCCAATCTCTGTGGTGTGAGATGGTATCTCATCATTGTTTTGATTTGCATCTCCCTGATGATTAGTGATGAGGAGCATTTTTTTCATGTGCCTTTTGGCCATTTGTATTTCTTTTTTTATCAAAGTGTCTGTTCATTTCTTCTCCCCATTTTTTGATGGAATTAGATTTTTTTCTTGTAAAGTTCTGTCAGTGCCCTGTATATTTTGGATATTAGCCCCTTATCTGATGGGTATTGGGCGAATAGTTTCTCCCACATGGTGGGTGGCTCTTGTATCCTGGGCACTATTTCTTTTGAGGTGCAGAAGCTTCCCAGCTTAATGTATTCCCATCTATTGATCTCTGCTTCCACTTGTTTGGAAAGTGCAGTTTCCTCCTTGAAGATGCCTTTAGTCTCAATGTAATGGAGTGTTTTACCTAGGAGTTGTTCTTTATACCTTATGGTCTGATATCAAGGTCTTTATTCCATTTGGATTTTGCCTTCATACATGATATTAACTGGGGGTCTATGTTCGCTTTTTTGCAAGTGGCTAACCAGTTCTGCCAGCACCACTTGTTGAAGAGGTTTTCCCTGCTCCACTTAGGATTTCTTGTTATAAATTAGGTGATTGTATGTCTCGGAAACATTGTCTGAGAACTCAAGTCTATTCCACTGATCTGAGGGTCTGTCTTTATTCCAATGTGGTAAAGATTTTCTGAACTCCATTTAAAATGTTATTGGCATCTGGGCCACACCCATTAGTGTTCAGGGCTTATTCCTGACTGTGTGCTCAGTGATTGCTCCTGTAGAAAAACAGCCCTTACGATGGGCTTGGATGGTGCATGGAGGTCTTTGTTCTTAGGCCCTGCCACGTGGCTCCATCCGCCATTAACCCGCAGGTCATTATCTTCAGGTGGTCACCGTGAGGAGATAACATCTTTATTGCCCTGGCCAACAGATGTGGCTGCTAACCATTTACGCATGCCATTCTTAGCTAGCCCTGCATCTTATTTCTTTCATCCATGTCACCTCCAACCTGGCAAAAGACCAAAAGCCCTTATCCCTTGGCCCAAAGGCCTTATCTAATCTTCCCAAGACCACTCCCAGGAATGGGCGGGTCTCAGGTAGATACACCTAAATCCAGGGTGGTGTCACAGCTTCTATTGAAGTTCGGTGGATCACCTGGGGTATTGAATGCCAAACCTTGATTGGCATTGTGCAAAGCCAGTGCCTTATCCTTGTAATATTTCTCCAGCTAATGAACGTCCATGTTTATTTCTTGTTATACTCTGTATTTCCCCATTGATAGAAATGTAGTCAGGATTGTAATTATTGGTTTAATGTGATCTCCATGAGAGGAGTGGCCATATTTATTCTCAGAACTTCGTGAAATAAATATATAACAGAAGAGAAATGTAGGATGAGTTTAGGAAAAGGCAGTTTTTTATGTTTACATATGAGATTGTCTGATCTTAGTTTAGTTAATGCCAAAATAATAACTTCCTTTTTAGGTAAAGGAAATTAATGCAAATAAGTTCTATTTAGTAGAATAAATGTTTGTCTCATTGCCAAAAATCAAGTGATGTGTTGCTCCTAACTAGCTGTGATCTTGGTTAAGTCACCAACCATTTTCTGAAGTGTGCCTTGATATTATAAATTTGAATTAGGAGGAAAATAATGATCATCTTAACACTAAAGAATAGTTATCATTATAATACTATCTTAAAAATATAAATATTGAGAAAATTGTCTTAGGATAAGTCTATATAAATTATAATCCCACTTTGCATTAACTATTGTCAAAGAAAATAGGGGTCCGGAGAGATAGCACAGCGGCATTTACCTTGCAAGCAGCCGATCCAGGACCATAGGTGGTTGGTTCGAATCCTGGTGTCCCATATGGTCCCCCGTGCCTTCCAGGAGCTATTTCTGAGCAGACAGCCAGGAGTGACCCCTGAGCACTGCTGGGTGTGGCCCAAAAACAAAAAACAAAAAACAAAAAAAGAAAATAGGATTTGCATTATTCCCAAGATCAGTGTTTTGCAAAATTTATTTTTTATTTTTTTGGTTTTTCAGGCCAAACCCATTTGATGCTCAGGAGTTACTCCTGGCTAAGCACTCAGAAATCGCCCCTGGCTTGGAGGGACCATCTAGCGCTTACCTCTAGTGCCACCTTGCCGGCCCCTGTGTTTTGCAAAATTTAACTGTAAACCACCTCTTCATTTGGGTACTTTCAGATATAAATTATTATTATTATTATTATTATTATTATTATTATTATTATCATCATCATTTTTGGTTTTTGGGCCACACCCGGCAGTGCTCAGGGGTTACTCCTGGTTGTCTGCTCAGAAATAGTTCCTGGCAGGCACAGGGGACCATATGGGACACAGGGATTCAAACCAACCACCTTTGGTCCTGGATCGGCTGCTTGCAAGGCAAACGCCGCTGTGCTATCTCTCCGGGCCCAGATATAAATTATTAAAAAAGTCAGATTTCCAGAATCCTTCTTGGATCCTATGGGAGTCTATTTAACTCTGTATCTGTGTCATATATTTGTGAATATTTGTATGTATTTCCTTCCTTTCATTATCTTCACTATTCTTTCTCATTTATCTATATTTTAATAAAAAACTATCAAGTGTAACTTAAATGTAATAAAAGAGAACTAGTGTTTGCGTCTTTCCTGCTGTTTCCTTTGGTTGGGAAGTTCTGTGTTTTGTTAGTATTTCCAGGCTGTGCATATTTTAAGACTTGTTTGAATGCTTTCATTTCATCTTGATGCTCTTCCAGATTTCTCTAGGAGTTCTCATTGAGCTTCCTTTGGATGATATTTTAAGACACTTAAAATTCACCAAATTTAACATTTAACTATACACACTGGCATGTTATGTGAACTAATTGTTCCTGTGCTAGTCTTACTCCTTGAAATAGATTTTAAGTTTCTTGAAGAGCAAAATATGGCTTATTCCATTTCCATATGCCTGCTGGTATTTGGCAAGTGTTATACTCACTTTAACACAAAAAATTGAAGGAAGAGGCTATTGGTTTGATCCCTGGCATCTGATATGGATCAAATGTGACAACCTTTTTAGTGGATGGAAAATTTTAAAAATCCTCTTTTTCATTATTTTCTCTGCTGCTTTGTTTTCTCTGCCATTTTTCTTAGACATTGTCACTGTACTTAAAAGTCTCTACATAGTTCTTCATAAATGCTAAAGAGACTTACACTTAACTCCTAGTGGAAAATCTACAAATGCAACAAGTAGAAAGATTTCCAGGAGCTTTCACAGAAGTACAATAAGTTGGGCATTAATTTTAGAGACTGTTAACCACAGTCACTTTCTGACTATAATTTTATTAGCTTACTTTCAGGAGAACCGTGGTCTTCTCTGAAGGCCAGTCAGCATGTGTAAGCAGCTACATCTTGGTGTCTTTCTTTATCCAATATGATTTATTTTACTTTGCTTTGATTTTTTTAAAAGGCAGAATCAAAGAAAAGATAGAATTTTATTAGTACAGATTTGAGGAACAGATAAAAGAGTGCTTGCAAAAATCTATTCAAAAGAGATTGGAAGAAGGGAATAAAGTCTTAATTCTCTTGTACTAAAGCCACTAGAATATTCCAAGTTGCTCTGTTTAGGACAAACTTTGGGAAAACAGAGGGAGACCAAGGGATTGTTGTTGAGGGGTGAGATAGAGATAGAGACAGATAAACAGACAGAATCAGAGAGGGAGAGACAGACAGATAAACAGAGAGAAGGAGAAATAGAGATAGAATCAGGGAGGGAGAAAACATACAGAGAGAGAAAGAGATAGAGATACAGACATACAGAGACAGAAAGAGGAAGATAGATGATAGATTAGGTAGATAGATTGATAGATAGGTAGATAGATAGGGTGTATACATTTGTACATAGGTGTCATTTTGAGGGATCCAATATAGGAATGGGGAGACTGTGAATAAGCAGATTTCAACTATATGTGGGTGTTTGCATTTGGGAAACCTGCAAGTAATAAACTTCTAAAACTTCATTGGAATGTTTCTTTGTACCCAAAGGCTAGGTCACACAATCTACAACCAAGGACAGCCTTCCATCAAAATGACTTTGAAATCATGATAGCTTGATGAGATCAGCATCATGTTTTCCTTTTATTTATTTATCTTTTGTGGTCACATTTTGATTTTAATCATTTTTAAAACAGTCTCCTGAAGCAAGTAAGCCAGAATTACTATATCAGGGTAGAATCAGATTCCATGTGAGTATTTAAAGTTTCTCCCAGGTGATTCCTTTCATAATACATTGCCAGGGTAATAAAGAGACTCTGGGAAAATGCTGTGTGTTGGCTGTGGTCCACAGGGTGTAGGGTGCTTGTGCTGTGATCTGTGACAGCCAGAGGAGTTATGTATAGCCCCAGGAGTAGTGACCAGGATGTCAGCCTTTGACAACCTCTGATGCTTAGGTAACAACAATCTCTGGCTGACCCTGCCAGGTGGTCAAGAGGCCTCTAGGTGTTTCTTAAACTCAAAATACTTTGTTCCTTGTCCCTTCCCGAAACATCCCTGGAAGGGTATCTATGTCCTTTAGATCCTAGGCAGAACCTTTTGCCCACTGGCTTTTGGTTCATGACATGTGTTGTTGAAAATCAGATCCATCTTTCATCTGAAGATGAAGTGAGATCTGGCAGGAGCAGGATGTTAAATTATGGGGCTTGGTCCTGTCTGAAGCCAAAATTTATGTAAAGCCACAGCCCTGGAAGATTATTTCTCTTTCAAGAAGATTAACTATTAAAGATATTGTAGTGCAGCTGCTGCTGCTGCTGCTGCTGCTGCTGTGTGTGTGTGTGTGTGTGTGTGTGTGTGTGTGTGTGTGTGTGTGTGTGTGTGTAAGGGAGTGTGTGTTTTGTGATCACTGGGGAAAGCATGGTGGTATCTTTTCTTATTGTGTGTGTGTGTGTGAGTGTGTATGTGTCTGTGTTTGTTTAAAGATGCTTGAATGCTCCAAAGAGGCTTGAAAAAAGACATTTGGGTAGTATTAGTTTGTGGACAGAATCAGGAATATTTGGATTGCTGACAGAACTAATAATCTTTGCTTTGGAGACTCAGACATGTGCTAGGAAGACAGGTCTGTCTCTTGTCCACTTACGGATGGCTTGTTTTGCATGTTGAGAGAATAGCAGGAGATGGTTTGCAAGGTGAGTGGCAGAGTGAGGTCGATTACAGTATAATCATTGACTAAATCATGTCTCTAATCACAACAAACAGAATCCTGGGAAACAAAGTCTATAGAGCAGAAATGAGCTAAGTCAAGTACTCTACCATTGGGTAAGTCAACAGCCCAGAACTAGGCTCTTTAAACTGGAGGCAAAGATGTTAACAAAATGCTTTTGCTGGGGCCGGGCGGTGGCGCTAAAGGTAAGGTGCCTGCCTTGCCTGCGCTAACCTTGGACGGACCGCGGTTCGATCCCCCGGTGTCCCATATGGTCCCCCAAGCCAGGAGCGACTTCTGAGCACATAGCCAGGAGTAACCTCTGAGCATTACTGGGTGTGGCCCAAAAACCAAAAAAAAAAAAAATGCTTTTGCTACAGAAAACAGGTGATTCCTGAGATGGTGTTCAGTAAGCACTGCAATCTTCTTTGCCTCTGATTTCTCTTGACTTGAGCTTTTTATTTATTTTGGATAAATTAAATGGGGGAACAGGTTGAAGACTCAGGGATGGGCTGGGTTTTCTTTGTTTCTGAGGACTGTCCCAAATTCCTATACATCTGCCATCTGCAAACAACAGAAACATATTCTTTTGAATTCTAGAGTTAGAAGTGTTCACTCAAAGGTCTAATGTAGATTCACTCCCTTCATAACCTCCAGACAACTCTCCTTTTTCACTTCTTTCAGTGTTTTTTTTTTTTTTTTTTTTTTTTTTTTTTTTTTATTATTATGGTCCCAATCACTTCAATTCTCCTTCTTTTAGTTTCTGGTCACACCTAGCAGTGCTCAAAGGTTACTTTTGGATCTGTGCTCAGGAATCACTCCTGATGGGCTGAGGGGAACCATATGGTCAGACCATATGGGGTCAACCAAGGTGTTTAAGGCAAATGCCTTAGCAAGTGAGCTATTGCTCTGGCCCCTTGACTAAAATTCTTACCTTCTTCTTCACTTGATTCTTCTGTCTCCCATTAAGCCTGACTCATTATCAATGTCCAAAAGACGGTCCTTTTTCTGGAAAAAGATTATGATTCAAGTATGCCTTTGGCAGGGGAAGCTTCTCAGCTTGTTTGTTGCACAGGAAAGTCATTTGGAGAAGAGTGAGGGAAGCAAATAGGGGCATGTAAGAGAGGGGTCCCATGCATTTTGCAAAATTTGAGTCAGTCATTTCTTTTTTTTTTGTTTTCTTTTATTTCATTTTTTGGGGCTATTGCTGGCTGTGTTCAGGGATTACTCCTGTCATGCACTACATTCAAGAATTAGTCCTGGTGGTGCTTGGGGAACCATATGGAGTGTTTGCAAAGCAAAAGCCCTACCCACTGTACTATCACTTTGGCCTCTAAATCACTTCTTAACTCAGGTAGGAGAGTCTGGCTTCCAGACTAAAGGACTATTTTGGAATCTGAACCTCAGCAGAATGACATCAGGGTTCACGGGGCCAATCTACTGAATTAGTTTTCCTAAGCAGAATGGGACTTTCTGGGGACCCTGGGTGAATGGCACAGTCTCTGAGATGCAGTGGGTGTTTATTCCCCACTGTGCTTTCTGAGCTCCTCTACACAATGAACTAATTCCTCACCAGATTCTTCCCTTGCTGCAGGGAGTGGCTGGCAAGCATGATGCTTGTGGTCCATGGGTGGATTTTTTCCTTGTGGTGTTGTTGAGCCATGCCAGAATGCATGAAATAATTGAAGAAGGTGTCAAGGGGTTCCCTTTGGTCTTATCATTAAGCAGGTGGGTACTAGGAGCTTTGTGATTTAGATATTAGTTTTCTTAAAGCTGCTTCTGCTCTCCCTTGCAGCAGAAATCCCAGAGGGTCAGCTTAGAAAGGTACAAGAAAGATTAAAAGCACATCTGCATAATGCGGAGAGAAGCATGCACTGCCCGGCTGCAATGTTTCAGCTTGTGTCTTGCAGAAAATTAGGGAGAAACAGCTTCTGGAAGCCTGTGATGAGTCTGAGCTGAGCGGATAGGAGTCAGTCCTCTCCCTCTTTACCTCTTTACCACCAGCACTTATTCCTGCTCCTGGCTGTATTATGCGTGCTGGGAAGAAGTGTTCCATTTGCTTCAGTAGGAATGAGTAGGAAACATCAGCACAACTGTCTTTTCTTTTCCAAGTTTGAATTCCTACTGTGGCTTTTTAGAAGAGATGAACATTTCTTAGCTGTGCTTCCTAAGAGATGAGGCACGTGGGATTCAGAAAACCTTTTCTTGATGGAAAAAGGTGATGGGAAATTGGCTTATAATCATACCTTAGTCATGGCTTGTATCCTTAGTGGGCTCTGTGCAACAATTGGAGTCTCAGCAAGTCCTGAGAAGGGGTTAGAGTTTCTCTGATCTCCTGGTGGCTGGGATCTGATATTCTAGAGAAAGGTCCTTATGAATCTAAGGGTCTATTTATCAGGAACCCTGCAGAGAAGCAGAAAGCAGGTAGTAAACAGGGTTGCCATCTCTGCTCCAGATGGAAGGAGGCTGGGCATCCTCCCAGGATGACATTGAGAGTGGAGCAGGGAAGTTTGGATACACATTACTTCTGTCTTTGGAGTTGCTCTTATAAGACTCAGAAACATTTCTACCTCCCACAGCAACCAATTAATCGCTATCATAGTAATTTATGTTTGGGGTACCTTCTCTCCCTGACTGTGAGCTTTTTATAGGAAGGACCTGGACAACAGAATTATATTCCCATATACAATTGTGGTAAATGGAGAGAGAAGAGACAGCAATAATAACTCTCAACATTGTCAGTGATCACATTCTGCTCTTTACACTTGCCTTGCAGTCTTAAGGCCAAGATTTAATCCCCAGTGCTGCTCCAGTTGCTCTAAGGATATCCCTGGCATCTCTGTATTTGGGAACCCCACTGCTCCAATGAAGCATATTGCCAGCTATGTGTGTGGGAGCATCACAGCTAAATTTTACAATTCTCTGCTGAATGTGTTAGCAAAGCAGCCAGATCTAACTACTACAAGTAAGCGTGTGTGTGTGTGTGTGTGTGTGTGTGTGTGTGTGTGTGTGTGCCCATGAGTGAGACCATCAGTCATCACAACAACAAAGAGGAAAAATAAACAATTATGCTCTTTTAACATAAGATGTCCCTTTCCTCTGCAAAAACTCCCCCATCCCACTATTGTAGTGGAAGGTGTGGTGAGGGTAAATGAATGCTACTGGCCTACTAGAGTTTCCTGATGAGATGACCAAGGATTCCTTTGCAAAGCTTCAGAAAAGATACAGCAAAGGGTTGTTTGGAATAACAATGAAAAGGAGCCCACTTATCTTCAGGGTGGGCTTTTATTCCATCCAGCATCCTTTTGGCTTCTACTATAACCTCTAGGTCCTTTTGTACTGTCCATGTGTATGTTGGGAAGAGAATAGGAAATAGTTCCTTTAAATCTTCAGTGTGTCCAGGAGAAAAATTGAGTTACTTCACCTCTTGTGTTTTCCATGCTGTTCACTGAAACTTTTTATTTCACCATCAATATTTATCTCAGGAAAATAAGTTCTTTGACTCTTCATTGCACATGAAAGGAGGTGACTCTGGTTTAAACTTCTTATTTTCTTTTAGTTTTTTTTCCCTGAGAAAAATCTTTTGGTACGAAAATATTTTCTGTCACACTTGTCATTTGCAATCATCCTCCTTCACATCTCTGCCTCATTACCTTCATATTTCTTTTCAGAACTCTGCTTGAGATGATCTTTTCCTTTCTTGCCTCACACCAGCTCCTCTGATCACTATGATTATTTATGTAACCTGGAATCATATTTTTAGATGCATTTTGTAGGAAAAAATATAAGATATAGAAAGATACATGACCATATTAAAAAATCACTGGTACATAATTCTACAGGTGATGGGCAAAACTGGCAGTAGCTTAATGTACTCAACAGTAAAAGTAATGGATGTATTCTATAATACTGTGATTTTTTTATTAGGCAAATAGTAAAAGCAAATTTAGACAATATTCTGAAAATATTTTCAATATCGCTGAAAAGGAAGACTGGTTTTTCTCAAGCTGTTGACATATCTAGTTTCTAGACTTCCTTCATTAGACATTTATAGTGCCTATTTTGTGGATCTCTTATTATTGCTTTTTTCAGTTTTGTATACCTTAATAAGGGAAATCATCTGATGATTATGTTCTTCTGAACACTAGCTGGGTTTTCCCCTAGTAAATAGGTATAATGTTTTGAGAGATAATGCATCTAGCATGGAAATGCACGCTCTTTTTTAAATTTATTTTTGTGACAGATTCTAAATTAAAAACAATGTTTTCCAAGTAGTAGTAGTTTGTCACAGTAGGGGTAAAAGATTACTACCATGTGTTGTTGATCACAAGTAGGGAAAAATGTAGCATGTAGCTTTATTAAAGGTTTGAGAGATGGTAAACCAAATTGAAGATTTACCATTCTCTCTCTCTCACTCACTCTCTTTCTGTGTCTTATTTTCAAAGGAACTAATCAATTTTGCTTAGTGGATGAAGGATCACTAGCAGGTCTTGCTCTCAAGACCTGAATATAAGCTCTAGGAGACTTTTCAACAGTTTCTTCTGATTTCTGCTTCTTAATGAGGAAACTGAGAAGTGAGAAGACAGACACTACTTTTTAATTGGTAGGGTTGTAGTACTTATGTTCAGTAGAAAATCCATGATGACCATATTTTATGCCCTATTCTCTTGGAACATATAATCATGTAATGAATCTATACTTCAAAGGGAGAACAGTCTTTTACCCATTTCAGGAAGGAATAACTACACCTTATATTTAAAGATCAAGACAAAGTAAATGCCACTGAGTGCTAAGAATAAAGATGATGTTTTTTAAAGTTTTAGACAGAGAACTGCCCTTGTTAGGATGGAAGGTGCTAGTAATTTCAGTTTCTGGAGATAAAACCCTCAATTCACTGGAATTGAATGTTTTCAAGGAAGACTATCTTAGGATAGAACATTGTTTCTGTGAATGGACGACTAGTAGCAATGCTTGATTTTGGGGAAAAACTCGGGATATTTCTGCTTGTCTCTATCCAGATTGTGCTATTTATTCTTATAAACTGAGAATTTTATGGTCCACTGAGCGAGCCCAACCTAGAGAGAGAGAGGAAGGAAAGAAGGAAGGAAAGTATGAAGGAAACAAAGAAATAAGAAAGGAAAGAAAGAAAGAAAGAAAGAAAGAAAGAAAGAAAGAAAGAAAGAAAGAAAGAAAGAAAGAAAGAAAGAAAGAAAGAAAGAAAGAAAGAAAGAAAGAAAGAAAGAAAGAAAGAAAGAAAGAAAGAAAGAAGAAAGAAAGAAAGAAAGAAAGAAAGAAAGAAAGGAAGGAAAGAAGGAAGGAAGGAAGGAAGAAAGAAAGAAAGAGAAAAAGAAAGAAAGAAAAGTAAAAAAAGAAAGGAAAGAAGAAAAAAGAAGGAAAAAAGAAAAAAAGAGGGAGGAAGAAAAGTTGTGTTAAGTTGTGTTAAACCAAACTTTGGTTTAGGAATTAAATATAAAACTAGTCTTGCTGTGAAAATAGAAAGACTAGGCCCAGGAGCAGCCAATTCCAGGAACCAGACCCCAGAGATGAATACTAGAAATTGCACCCATATAAGGCTTAAAAACAACCAATAGGCAGTTGACAGGAGGCAACTGGCAGGTAGCCAGATGACTCTCCCCACACCCTGGGCCTGGGGCTGAAGCCCACCCAGCTGCCTCCATGATATTACATTGGAACTGCCATCTACCCTAGCCCCAGCCTTGTACTAGGGACTACTGGTTTTGAAGAACAACTGCCCAGAAGTGGGAGTCCATCAGACTGAGTTCGGATGTCTTGCTTGTGTGATGAGGGAAAACTATCATATGAAGGGGAGTGGTATGGTGATAGAATCGAAGATTTGGAATTAGTTAAAACCCAAATGTTGATGTAGAATTTAGTATGTCTTTGCTTAGGTATAATATTAGAGATAACATTGCTTTGGCTTCTGTATTCTGCTTGCTTAAGGATCAATCACTTCTAACTAAGAGCATAGCCACTTAGTCTCCCAGAGAAGGGAGACTGAGAAAACTATCTTAGTCACCATGATGGGGGTTGTGCCCCTAAAAGCCTTCATGTATCTATTTGGGGGGGGTGTCCTAGAATTTACCTTGCTACACCACTAGAGTGTGATTACATAGTGTAGAAGTTTCCTGAGTGACAAAGGAAGCTAGTTGAAAGTATATAAAGCTTGACCCCCTGCCATTTGGGGTCCCCTGTTGAAACCCATTGAACTGGGAGACAAGGGACCCCAGCCTGCTGGCTCAATAAACCTCACTGTGTGACTTGCATTTTTGTGTGTTCTCTGTTTCTTTTGGGACAAAAGCCAGCTCAGACCCTCACAGTGGGAGGGAGGAAAGACAGAAAGAAGAAAGAAAAGAGAAAAGTAAGGAAATAAATAACTCTAAGCTTTATAAAAGATGAGTGAATAAGATTTGGTTTGGGGTGTAGAAGAAGTTATGGGTTGAATTCATCAGCAGATGTGTATTTGAGAACTTACCACACTTTTTGGTAGAACTATTGCATATAGACCCAATTGAATTAGGTCAAACCAATATGAGTGCTCAATTGAAGAGGCTTCTCAAATTCACTAAATGGGAATTTGGAATTGGAACTCACTTATATAGCTATAACTATGTAAGCCATTTTGGCTAGAGAAGCAAATTGTGAAGAGATTGAGAAAGATACTCAAAATGTGTGACCCCTAAGCCAGGGTAGATCACATACAACTTGTCAAACTATCTGGAGCAGGAAAACAAGTTTCATTTGCTTCCGCCAAGGTATTTGATCTTTTCCTAGCACTTTTAAATCTTTGAGCTCTTTACTTAAGGGGACTGTAAGGAGAAGTGCCTCAAGAGCTTAATGCTTTATGGAAATTCAGAGTACTTTCAGTAAGATGATATAAATTACATGATCATGACTGCTCCAAAGTTTAATAATGGACACAAAACCAATCAGATATTGTCATCACCCAATACTGATAAAATTGGGCTCACACACTTGGGCCTGTAATAAGTAGACAGAGAATGGGAGTGGTCATCTGTTGGGGTGTGCTGGGAATGTTCTGGGAGAACTTCACTCTGGTCTCTGAATTACCAGCAGGAGATCTTTGACTTTTCCAACAAATCAGTAGGCTCCTTAGAGAAGAGGAGATATATGGACTCCTTACTGTTGACAGTGATGCCAGGATTGGTGATGACTGGTCTCTGTGTTCATTTATGGTTCCCAGGTTCCTTGGTATGTTCCAGAACAGAAATATTGATAATTTTTAAACTTTATTTATTTATTGATTGATTGGTTTTTGGGCCATATCCAGCGGTACTCAGGAGTCACTCATGACTTTGAACTCAGAAATCGCCTCTCAGGCTGGGGGTCCATATGGGATGCCAGGAATCAAACCGGGTACCTCCTGGGTTGGCCACATGCAAGGCAAATGCCCTACCACTGTGCTATCTCTCCAGCCCCGAAATATGATATATGATATTTTCAAGATGGAACAATACTTAGAGTTAGAAATACTTAGAGTTAGAAATAGAAAAAAAAATCACTAAAAATGTGAAATGGGGGCTGGCGCGGTGGCGCTAGAGATAAGGTGTCTGCTTTGCCAGCACTAGCCTAGGACAGACGGCAGTTCGATCCCCCCGCTTCCCATATGGTCCCCAAAACCAGGAGCGACTTCTGAGCGCATAGCCAGGAGTAACCTCTGAGCATCACCAGGTATGGCCCAAAAACAAAAACAAAAACAAAACAAAAAAAAGTGAAATGGAAAGAGATTACCCCAGGTCTGGTAGGAAGTTAGCAGAGGGCTACATTGAATATGTCTCAGTTTTCTGAAAAGGTAGTCCCACAGAGAAGGCTAACCTGGGTTCGATCCCTAGCATCTTAATAGTTCTAGAGCAGTGCCAGCTGTAATTCTGAGGGTAGAGTTGGGATTTTTTCATAAGTATTGTTGCATGTAGCCTAAACCCCTACTCCCCCTTAAAAATACACCGAGAGAGAGAGACAGAGAAAGAGACATGACAGAGAGAGAGAGAGAGAGAAAAGAAGAAGAAGAAGAAGAAGAAGAAGAAGAAGAAGAAGAAGAAGAAGAAGAAGAAGAAGAAGAAGAAGAAGAGGAAGAGGAAGAGGAAGAGGAAGAGGAAGAAGAAGAAGAAGAAGAAGAAGAAGAAGAAGAAGAAGAAGAAGAAGAAGAAGAAGAAGAAGAAGAAGAAGAAAGATGACTCAGTTTGAGAAGTTTTAAATAGAAAAACCAAGTCTTTGCATTACTTATCAAAGTCTCAGAGGCTTCCCATTTGCTTTCCAGAGATGTCTTGTTAATTCAAGGCCCGTTTGAGTTGCTAAGATAAGATGAACACCTTGCATTTCTACTCAGACTGCTAGGGACTGTCTGTTTATTTCGGATATTTTAGGCTACAGCTCACCATATGCCCAGGTATTGGCCCATTATCTCTTACTGTCCTTTCTGTGAGCCCAGGTCTGGGATAGAATTGATAGGTTTGGGAAAATTGTCAACTTTCCCAGTCTCAGAAAAGCCCAAGGATTTTCAGGAATATTTAAAATTCAGATTGGATATATCTGTATAGTTAAATCTGTATAGTTATAGTTAAAAGGGATCTGTGTGCAGTAACTGGAAGGAATAGATTACACCCTTTAAAAGGATGGAGCTCCACTGATACACTGCAAAAGGGGTGTCTACGAAGGGGTGGGTTAGCAAGAAGGAAGCCATCTTTGCCATTGCAAAGCAATGGGATTGAGCACTGAGACTGAGAGTGGGATCTCACCCTTCTCCATAGTTTCTCTTGTGACAGATTCACTAAGAGTACCCTGTACAGAACCATCTTGTAATCTGAGGCAAAAGGAAAAATCAGAAGGACAAGTAAAACTGAGCCTATCTTTATTTAAAATTTTAATGTTGTTCACAAAGGGTGGTTTATATATTATATGTAATATATATAATATATATGTTTGGTTTTTGGTTCACACCCTGCAGTGTTCAGGGGTCACTCCTGGCTCCATGCTCAGAAATCGCTCCTGGTAAACTCGGAGGACAATATGTGATGCCAGAATTCGAACCACTGTGGTGGTTAATATTAATTGCAATTGCAATTTTAAAATTCAAGGACTTGGGGGTCAATGTAGGGGAGGGGCTTGTTTCACATAAAGGCAACTTTGGTTTGATCTCACCTATAGTCCCCTGATCCCAACCAGGAGTGATCACTGTGCTCAGACACAGGAATAAGCCCTGACTATCACCAAGTGTTTTGCTTTCTAAAACAAAATAAAGGAAAAGAGTACTACATTCAAATGTTTTCTTGGTTTCTGAGTTTTAAACAAACTGCTATGTTTATTTTTTAAATAATATCTTTATTTAGGGGTCGAAGAAGTAGCACAAGGGGTAAGGCCTTGCCCATGCTAGCCTAGAATGGACTGTGGTTAGATCCCCTGGCATCTCATATGGTCCCCCAAGCCAGGAGCAATTTCTGAGCACATACCAAGGAATAACCCCTGAGTGACACTGGCTGTGGCCCCCAAAAAACAAAAAAAAAGTCTTTAAACACCTTGATTACAAACATAATTGTAGTGGGTTTTAGTTATAATAAGAACATCCCCCTTCACCAGTGCAACCTTCCCATCACCAATGCCCCCATCTCCTCATTTCCCACCCCCCAACCCCGCCCCCAATCCCCCCACCCCCACCTGTATTTAAGACAAGCTTTCTACATCCCTCACTAATTGACATTGTTACATTGTTATGATAGTTCTCAGCGAAGTTATTTCTCTAACTGCACTGACCACTCCTGTGATGAGCTGTGGAACATTTTTTTTTTCATGTGCCATTTGTATTTCTTCTTTGAGAAATTGTTCATTTCTTCTCCCCATTTTTGATGGGGTTAGATTTTTTTCTTGTTAAGTTCTGTCAATATCTTGTATATTTTAGATATTAGCCCCTTATCTGATGAGTTATCCATTATATTTAAACCAAAACATGCCCCTGCCTCTCCATGGTCCTGCTGTTTATTTTAATTTTATTATGTATTTGATACCTCAAATGTAGATTCTATTAATAACAACAGATTTACCTATGAAAATAAAAGCACAATGAATGTATGTCTGAATTTTCTATGCCCACTGAGGCCTATGCCAGACTGAGGCCCATCGTCGGTTTCTGTGCACTTTTGTTAAAGGCTGCTGATATGTCTTTAGGGCTCGACAAAGAAATGGCTTCACAAAGAGACATTGATTTTTTTTAAGGATCCATCCCTACACCTGAGCTAGCCACAGGGCTACATGATGGCAAGTTATCTTCATCTTTGTCCTCCTACAGAACCCTGCTTGGAAGACAGAAGGAAGACAGTATCTGGAGCTATATTTATTTGACTTTCAGGTTCATAGACCTTCTTTTATGTCTTTGATGTGTAAAAGTGGGAGTTCGGTAACAAAGTGAAAAATGGATGGCCAACTTTCTTTCATCTCCTGTCTCTCTTTCTATTTGTTGGGAAATTCAATCTAAATTTCCCAATGACTGAATTGTTGCTGAAAGTTATATTATCTTTGATTCTTTTGTTGGCCAGGTGGAAAGTAATCACCTTTTGTTATCCTCTGAATGACAGCATTTAGATCTAATAATGGCTAGAAAAATTTTAGTCAATTTTGTCTTATTGTACATCAAGTCTGTAGTAATAGATATATAAAAACCTGTGATTTATTTGCTGCCAGATCTCAACACACATAGTGAAAATTATTCCTTAATTTTGTTAGCAATCTAGTGTAAGCCATGCCTGGACACTAGAAGAATCTACAATTTACTCAATGTTGAGTAAATTTCTTCTTAAGTAGGGTGAAGTAGTAGACATTTTAGGCTTTGCAACCCATACCATCTCTGTTACAATTCCTCAGTTCTGCTGGGGTACTATATAAGGAGTTATAAACAATATGTAAAGAAATCTGAGTGGCTGTTTTCTAATTAAATTTTTTATTTTTATTTTTATTTTTTATTTTTTTACAATGTTAATAATAGTAAATTTATTTGTATATAGATTTAACTATAAAAATATCGATAGTTATTTTTCTGATTGTATCTGGGATTGATATCTGTTTTTAATCCCATATTAGTTCTAGGATTAATCATTGAGGATTAGCCCTTGATCTGTGCTCAGGGATCACTGAAAATAATTCTCTGTGACTGAAAGCAAAGTCAGAAATCAAGCCAAGTTTGCCAAAACACAAATGTTTTTAATGTATTCAACTTTGAACTTCAAAAAGTTTTCTACTATTTTCCCACCAATTATACTACATTCTTAGTCCACAAATAAGCAAAAATTAGGGTGTAGAGTATTTGGACTGAACTTGACTTAGAGGTCCTCTAAATTTATAGCAAATTTCTCAATGGTAGCTGAGGATTATCAGGGTAGGCTGGTGTAACAGCATCAGGCATCAGAATTGGATGACCAGGTATAAATGCTCTCCCATCCTCAATCTTTTTTTTAATTGTAAATATATGTGTATATATATGTATATATATATATATATATATATATATATATATATATATATAATCTTTTAGAAGTATAAGAAACAGGAGAAGGTGCTCATACCTGAAGATGTGTGTCTGCAAGAGCCATAGAGGAGTGATGAGGCAGGGCCATAGGCAAAGCAGCTATTGTGAGTGATGAATGCATCAGGCATGGCTTCAGCAAGGAAAGGGCTTGGCCTTCTCTCTCCTCCTGAGTTGCCAGCTTTCAACTGCATGTCTGGCTTGATTTACATCTCTTTTAAGGAAAGAGTGAGTCTATGGAGCTGGCCAGATGCAGACATGGGAACTGCGTTTGTCTATCTTTACATTGAAGGAGCTGTCACTTGCTCTTGTCTTGTCTGAACCTTTTTTGGGGAGATGTCAGACCTTCTGGCCTCCTCAATCTTGTCTAATCTTTTCCCAGTATTATATCAATGACTCTAATGCTGAGATGAAGTTGTTTTCTTGTTTGTTTGGGGTTACACCTGGCAGTACTCAGGGGTTACTTCTGGCTCTACGCTCATAACTCGCTCCTAGCCAGCTCAAGGGATCATATGGGATGCTAGGATTCGAACCACCATCCTTCTGCATGCAGGGCAAACACCCTACCTCCATGCTATCTCTTTGGCCCCTGAAGTTTTACAATAGTTCTTTCAACTCATTTCTTCTTCTGCCTCACATGTTGGCTCAGCTCCGACATTCTTGCCTTTACTTCTTCCTTAATTTTATAGGAGACATTATTGTTCCTGTACATTTCTTGCTCATCCATCTTTTACACCAGAATATACATTCCTTAAAGGATGAGAACTAGAACAGCTTTACCTTTGCCTCCCCTCTGCACCTATCATTGTGATAGCTGGAACTCCATAAATGATTGTTACTTATAAACTCTTCAAAATAATATGCAGGAGGTGTGCTCCATTGAAAACAAATGAAGATCAGAAGTTGTGGTAATTTTGTAGCTCACACATTTGTGATCATTAATGATAAAAAGCATCAGTGGAGATGTTTGCACTTGAAGTTAGTACTTTTGGGAATTGAGCCTTTCTTCTCTCCACAACAAACTATCCATCATTCTGATCCCACACTCTGCTAATCTGAAAAGAGTTTGTCATTCTGGAGACAAAGCATCGTGTGAAAGACTGCACAATCCCTTTGATAAAGAAAAGGTGAATGCACACAGGTTGAGTCACACACTGATGCCACTGCGTTCTGGTCCCAATGATCTACTTCCAAAGAAACTATCTTGATGGTAGAATTTCCCATTTCAAAGAGAAGGAGAAGGATCTCAGAATTCTTAACATGACTTCCCTATTATTTGGAAAACATTTTCTTTGGATTATAAATTGTAGGAGCAGTGAAGAAAGAATGTATTCAGCGTTGTAAAAACATTTCACATTTGTTCAGTATTTCTTTTTGTTAAAGCTGTGGGATGTGTCTTTCAAGCACTGCTTCATAGAGGTCATCATGGGGGTTAACAAAATGTAAGACAGGTTGCTACAGATTTGAGGGATCCAGATGTCACCAAATCCTGGTTTGAGTGGGCTGAACAATGAGACACATACACAAATATTCTGTTGATATTTGGCCCAAGATACCAAGGAACAATTTAAAAATTCAGCTGCTGTGCTCAGGGCAGTCACCCTGCTATGTGAGCCATAGTGCATGAGGGCCAGAAATTAAAAGTCTTAGCCACATGCTCCAAACTGTCTAAGTTCCTTTATTGTTCAATTGAAGTAAAATACAAAGAGCCAGGAGGGTGAGATTTAAATTAAACTTCAAAATCGTTTTATCCTTTAACCATTCACAATGTTTGCAGCACTACAAAAAAAGGTTCTTTTACTTTGGATGCCTAGAAAAATAACTCAATACTCCCCATCCCTCCTGTCCTACCCCCTCCACCCCAATCCCTTGGTCTTAATGTCTTCTTTACATGTTCTGCACATGTTTGATTTGAGACAAAAGTATGACCTAACACTATGAAGGAAGGAATAAAGGAAGGGAAACTACCTAGGAAGTTTCTCATGGCCTTTGCCAAAATGTTCAGCTTGCAGCAGAATTGATTTCATGTTGGGATTTCTGTGTCTTCCTTGTTAGTCAAGTGGATTGAAAATTACCTTGCAGAACAGATATCTGCAAGGGAATCATTAGATTTTCTCTCTACTGTCTTTTAGATTTGTGCTTTGGATAAATGTTTCTGTAGACCCTTGTTGGCTCAGTTGTGATTACTGATTACCATTCAGAATATGAGTGTTAATGAACAGAATTATTCTCTTGACAGCTGAATTTTATTCTTAGAGTCAGGTCACCTGCAAAAGATTCCTATCTATGGGGTGTTGAGGATCACATCAGAGTCAATCAAGAATATAATTAGATTGTCAATTCCATATTTTGTTTTACAGACCAAGAATCTTTCTGGTCTTCTGAGGGGTTTGGGGTGGGAGTCACTCATTTCCAAAAGGAAAATTCCATTTCTATGAATGTGATAGTAATATAAATATATAAGATGCAAAAAAAAAATGATCTCAAGACACAGAGGTCTGTTTGTACCACCCAGAACAGAACAGAAATCTCCCAAACACAACAAAGGACCACCGGGAGAGTAAATGATCCTGAACAGAGTCTATAGTTGATCCCATGACAATATAATCCAAGGGCGGAGAAACCCATAGCTCTTAGGCCAAGTGAATTCCTTTTCGAATGACCCCAACATTTACTGTGCCAGGGCAGGAGGAAAAAAAAAGAAGCACAAAGCATTGTTTACTTATTATATATTATTTTGTACCTTCATTTATTATTATTACTATTATTTTTACTTACATAACTATTTTTTGGTCGATATCTCTGTGTAGGTGTGGTTATTGAAGCTGTTGTCCCCAGATATTCCTAGTTTTTTTTCTCCTTTTTTCTTTTCTTTCTTTATGGGCTAAGTCATGTTTCTTATATCAAGACCATGGTGGTTTTTGCTTTGTTTTTGTTTTTGTTTTGTTTGTTTATTTGTTTGTTTTTGTTTTTGTTTTTGTTTTGTGCATGTGTGGTGTTTACCATTATTGTTGGAGTCCTCACTGGATAATGGACACATTTTTTTTTTTGTGCTGATGGAATGTTTCATTTTCTTTTTTCTCAATCGCCCCCCAAATCGATGATGAGAGCCTCTAGAAGGACTCTGCCCACTTTTGGAGTATTAGACTTTTACCCCAGTTTACTACTTTTCTCTTCTTCAGACCAAACCACGCAAACTTAACTAACTAGGCCTACCTCCCAGTTAGAGGGGGAAATTAGGGAGACACCTAGACCAATCAGATGCAAGACTACTATGTGGTAGGATAGGTACATAGGGGACCACATACTCTAGCAGCCCTGGGGGTGAGGGAAGTGGATATGGGAGATAGGACAAAAACGGAGGTGAAGGGAAGACAATTTGGTGATGGTAATCCCCCCCTGATGTTATGTAAATATTTAACTAAAATATTATTGTCATCATGTAAACCACTATGATCAAAATAAAAATTATAAAAAAAAAAAGGAATGAGTTACAAATATTTTTTGTGGTTGTGTTAGCACAGCAGTAGAGAGTTTGCCTTGCACATGGCTCACTCAGGACAGACCGGGTTCAATTCCCGGCATTCCATATGGTCCCCCTAGCCTGTCAGGAAGGATTTCTGAATGCAGAGCCAGAAATTAGACAAAGCATCCCTGGGTGCTGCCGGGTGTGGCCCCAAAACACACACAAAAACCAAAAACAAGTAACTTCTTGCAAAGACATCTATCATGCTACATATATTGCTTTTTAGGATGACTGATCATATTTAAGAAAGATGCTCACAGAGTTTTAAGTAGAACAAAAACCAGGAAAAAGGAAAAACGGGTCTAGTTGGCAGTTTTTTCCTTTTATTTAAACATCATGATTACAAAGCTATTCATGATTGAGCTTCAGTCTTACAATGTACACCACCCTTCACCTATGAATATTTCCCACCATCAATGTCCCCGGTTTCCCTCTCATCCTCCTCCCACTCTGGCCTGCCTATGGGGCAGGTATTTAACTCTACCCCCTCTTTCTTTCTGTTTCTGTCTTCCTTTCTTTTTTTTCCTTTCTTTTACTGTTTTCTTTTTGGGCCACACGCAGCAGCACTCAGGAGTTAACCCTGGCTCTGTGCTCAGAAATAACTCCTGGCAGGCTTGTGGGATCATATGGGATACCAGAAATCGAACCCAGGTCCGTACAGGGTTGGCCACATGCAAGGCAAATGCCCTATCACTGTACTATCACTCCAGCTCCAAATTTTTTTAATTGTAAGAATTTAATTGATTAACATAATGAAGTAAACTAACATAACATAATATAGTAACATAATATAATTGATATAATAATAATAGATGTAAGTCAAAGGAAGTTTCTGATTAAAAACAAATTTTTTTCCATAATGGCTTACATATCTTTCACAGTAGTATTTTAGGCACATATTAACATTGAATTAGGTGAATACCCATCACCAAATATGTTCTCCCCCCATTCCAGCTCCAACTTTTATTTTTCTTTGTGGACACTGTGGTTTGCACTATTGTTAATGAAGGGGTGGGTATCATGCATATCATGTTATCTCTGTCAGATACCCCATTATTTCCCAGAGCAATCTGTTTAGTTGGCAGATTTTATGAGCAGATACATTTGCATTAGAAAATGCTCGTGAAAGGGACCAGAATGGTCTTAGCATCCTGGGAGTGATGGGGTGTGTGACATGCTTCTTCTACATCAGATTGCAATGCTAAGTCACTGGAATTAATTTACTCTTTAGGTGAAGAAATTTTCTGTGTATGAACCTAGACTTTGCATTTTATTTTGGCTATGAAAGAATAATTCTCTGTTGATCATTATTATTTCATAAAAGTGTTTTCTCCTTCACCTGAGGCAAAAAGAAAAAATTACTAGTATCTATGAAAGATGAGTTTTCCTTGTGACTTTGTTACAGAGTGGTTTTACACATCACCTGCAAATACTTTGCTATTCTCCTCCTGAGGTGGACTCTTTCCCAAACCTTTGTACATGATGGACTTTGTGATCGGTTTGGTGCACAGAACAGAACAAAACAGAATTAGCCTATGAGACATTAAATCCTAGACTTTCAAGTCAGACACTGCTCCATGATTTCTGCTCTTGGGGAATAATTTCTTTGAAGTTTTAATCTGCCATATTTGAAGTCTGGATACCATGAGACAATGTTGAGTGACATGGAATTATAAAGGATTAATTTAGCAAGCCTAAGTCACACAGATGCCTCAAAAAATAATAAAAGGCCTTGGTTATAAAGTTACTGGAAATTTCTGGGTAGTAGATTAATGGTTGTTATAATATAGCAAAATAATTAATAAGACCCACATTATTTGGAGCTTGTACAGCAGTAGATAATGTTACTATGTGATTTATGGGTGGCGGTGGTAGTGTTTGTACTACTTGGTCAGCTTGAACTCTTTTGGACTAAGGCCAGTCATGTGGACAGGCAGCCATTTCTATATTCCTGACCTACAAAACACTAGAAAATAAAATTTAAGGAAACTTTCACAATTGGCCATATTTTGTGTGCATTGTAAAATGTATCTGCTTGAAGTTGATTGTTGTCTACATGACACAACTGGGAGACAGGGATCAGAGGCTTGTAATCATTACATTTGAATTTTTCCCCCTACATATATTTTCTCACTGTTGATTTTAATTTGTTTCTCTTTCCTGTGATATATCATAATTGTTGACATAGCAGCTTTGCTAAATTCCTTTAGTCCTGGTATGTCATTGAATCTTACAGGATGTGAAGGCTGACCATGACTTCTAAAATTATTTGATCCAGACCTCATCCACAGAACTGATTAAACCCCCAAAATAAATTCTGTAGAGAAAAAATGGAAAATTTAGGAGATAAGGTGACACTTGAGAACTTATACTATTCACTGTACTCTCATAGGATGTTATTTGAACTGCTCTAGAAAGTTTCATACAATATTATATCAGTGGAGCATTTAGTAGTTTGTTATTTTATTTTACATTGTGTTCAAATAATTTGGCTAATAATGAAGCTAAATTGATGCCATGTAACTTTAAAATTGGCAATTTCTCTTGCTTTGTGACCTGAGTAGGAACAATAGTGATGTACTTTAGTCCTTGTTTTAACTGTTCTGATACCAGGTCATTCATCCACTCAACTCACACAGTTATTTATTTCATTGACACAATTATTTATTGGTGTTTATGACAAAATTCAATGTTAAAACATTTTTTAAATACAAAGATTGTGTCCTATTCTGGAAACTGTGATTACCTTGTTCTATTATTTTCTTTATGTTGATGATCCATCAAACTGTCTTCCCCACAAGGGGACAACTAATATCTATTACACACCTTGAAGAACAGCTTTAGCTTCACTAAGAACACTTCATATTTTATTTAATAAGTTTAGATCTACTATGGCTGGTTGGTGACTTCATATCTTTCAGAACAGGGGAAGGGCTTGTTATTGGAAGGATAAATGTACAGGGAGAAATTTTAGAGCCTGATAATTATTCTCAACTCCTTTTTCCCTTTTCTATAAAGTATAGTCTCCCATATAAATTAGGAATCTAATCAGAATGGTATGCTCCACTCAACTGGGACAAGTTTAATTGGGAAATCTGCCTAATCAGGGCATCTCCCAGGGAACTGATTTAAGCCTGGTAATACATAATGGCTATGATTGCAGCTTACGGGGTGGGGGTGGGGGTGGTGGTGATAATTCTCCTTAATTTTCTCCTAAATTACATACACTTTAATGTAATTTAGTGTTGCTTTACACTAGGTGTGTGACAATATGTATGTGCTCCTGGCCTCTCTGATTTGGTCTGTTTTGTTTTACAGTAAGATTGGTTCAGACAAAAATAATACCAAAATTTAGAGATGACCCTGTCTTTATCCCTATTCCTAAGAGAAAGGAGGTTAGACTTTGCAAACAATAGTCACGCTCTTTTTTTTTTTTTTTCTTTTTAGCAACTTGAAGCTGGTACAATAGCCAATTCAAGGGTGCCATTGTAGTTTAGCATTGTTTCAGAAAACTGATTTCAAGGGATTTTTACTCTGATAACAGAAGGATTTTTTTTTCCACATTTCAGTTCTTAGCCCTTCTTGGTTCCTGAGTGACGTTCTGCAAAATTCTTTAAATTGACCTAGCTTCTAGGATTCATTTAACTGGGATTGTTTTAAACAGACTGATAATAATTAATGTTGAACCTTTATGAATTGAATTATCTCCTCCCCAAATTTGGTGAAAGCCTAATGGTAAATGTGATAGTTTGTTTTGGGGGGCAGCTGTGAGGCTTAGATGAAGTCATATGTAGAGTTATACTTCATTAAAGTATAAAAGGGTCAGACATACTCGTTAAAAGAATTGTCACTGGAGTGACATAGGCATCTTCACTCATTTTTTGGTTTGTAACTTTTATTTATTTTATCAAGACCCTATGATTTACAAAGATGTTGATAATAGCATTTCAAGCATAGAATGTTACAACATCAATCCCACCATCAGTGTCAAATTCAGTTTTCCTCCACTAGTGCCCACAGGTTTCCTCCTCTTACCTAACCTGCTCCTAAACAACACATTTTTTAGATGGCTATTGCCGTTTGGGTCCCATGCTTACTTATTTTTGTTATTAAAAAGATATAACTAGGTTGTTTTTCTCCAAGTAAAAATAATTCAGAATTATCTAAAAATCTTGATGAAGGGGGGTGTTCTTTTTTATATATATAACTAAAACCCAACTACAAACATGCTTGTAATCATCGTGCTTAAATAAAGATACTTATAAGACTAAAATAAATAAACAAAAATCTTATTGATTTTCTGAGAGTTAGGGAGTTATGGCATCTGGAAGCAAATACCAAGAGTTCGGGGTAAAGTAATATTTACCCATATTTTAAATAGTAAGTGTACTAGAGACTGTAATATTTGTTGAAAATCTGGCAGCAGGCCATGCATCAAACTCTCTTTTCTTAATTGTAGTGCAGGAACCTTTTGAAATATACTGTACTAAACAATACCCTAAAAGGAAAGAAAAATTTAAAGTCCAGCTTTCAAGAAAAGTGGGTACAGAAGTTCCAGCACAATGTCAGAAAAAAAGTACATGGATTTTTTTTTTATTAATAAATGATTAGATGAGGTAACCCCTGCTATTTTAAATGTGATCGTCAAAGCAAAATTACAAAGACCATGAAAAATCAAGGATATATAATGTCACTAAAGAACTAAAACAATATTTGAGTAACCTATTCCAAAAATAATTCAAATGGCAATTTATGAGAAATGTTTTTGTGTCACAGGAGGTGATCTTAGACTATTCTTGACTCTGAGGTCATGTAACTTCAGGGCAGTTCTCAGAAGACCATATGCAGTGTCAGGGATTGAACCAGAATGTCAGCAGGATGTAAGGCAATTTTTTTAACCTCTGTACTATTTCTCTAGCCCCCTCCAAAACCATATAAAGGAAACTCAGTGAGCTATAGGGAAGCATGATATTTCAGATGAATCTAGAAAACAATTAATGAATAAAGGAGAAATGTAATAAAATACAAATTGTTGAAAAAAATCAAATAAAAATTTCAAGTGGAAGATGAAATGAATGACATAAGAGAAAAAAAAGAGCAATTGAAATCATTTACAGCAGGATGCATCAAGCAGAATAAAGAATCTGTGGATTATAAATTAGGAGCTTTGAAATCATATAGTTAGATGATTAAAAGGAAACATAAAGGAATGAAAAATGTGAAAAGAGCCTATGAGGTAGGTGAAGTATCAAAATCAATTCCAATTTCCAAATTAATTGCATTTTATAATGAGAAGAAACATCAGAAAGAAATGTCAGATAGATTTAGATGTTCAATTTAATAAAGTTCATTAGGTCATTAAACAAAATTAACTTAAAGAGATCTCTCCAAGGCACATTATAATAAATACTTTAAAAACTTGAGACAAAACAAATTTTAAAACAGCAAAATAAAATAAGCTTTGAAATTATAAGAGAATCCACCCCCTAAGGTTATCAATAGTTTCTCTTTAGAAATCTAACAGGCCTGGATAGAATGTGATATTTTCAAAGTACTGAAAGAAAAAAAGCCTGCCAATTAAGAATACTCTTAAGTAAAGTTAGTCATAAATTAAAGGGAGATAAATACTTTTCAGACAAACGCTGAGAAAATGTTGCTATAGATCTGCCTTAGAAAAGATGTTGAAAAGAGATCTTCAAGCTGAAATAAAAGAAGCAAATAAACAATATAAATTGAAACCATGAAAATATAATATACTACATACTGGTAAAGTAATTATATTGTAATAGGTAGAATGTTAATATTATAGTGTATTTAACTGTAAAAGATAAAAAAATAAAAGAAGGAAAATTATAAGTAATAATGATATTAATATGTTACTGAATACACAATAAAAAATAGCAAATGTGACATCAACACCATATAATGGAAAAATAAAGGGTAGAGCTTTATGTGATCCAAATTATCACTGTAAAATATATTTTTATATCTGTAAGGTATTTTATGTAAACATGGTATGTAATGTAAAAGCAGAAAAAATATAAAACTATAGAAAGGTATCAATTTATAAAGAAAGGTATTATGAAAGAAAGAAACACAAAAGGGAAAAACAAATAGGTGGTGTTAATAAGTCATATTTATCAATAATTTTTAAATGTAATTTAAATGAATTAAATTCAAGCAGCACAG
Organism: Suncus etruscus; assembly: GCF_024139225.1. Classification (NCBI taxonomy): domain Eukaryota; kingdom Metazoa; phylum Chordata; class Mammalia; order Eulipotyphla; family Soricidae; genus Suncus; species Suncus etruscus. The sequence goes on along the minus strand of NC_064860.1, from coordinate 47,294,156 downwards.
CACAACCACGATAGAAAACAGTCTGGAGATTGAAGAGAGAATGAGAGAGAGAAAAGCATAGGAAGGAAGGAAGGAAGGAAGGAGGAAGGAAGGAGGAAGGAAGGAGGAAGGAAGGAAGGAAGGAAGGAAGGAAGGAAGGAAGGAAGGAAGGAAGGAAGGAAGGAAGGAGGAAGGAAGGAAGGAAAGAAGGAAGGAAAGAAGGAAGGAAAGAGGGAGGAAGGAAAGAAGGAAGGAAGAAAGGGAGGGAGAGAGGGAGGAGGGAGGGAGGGAGTGTGGGAAGGAGGAAGGAATTCCTGTCTACTTTCCTCATACATTAGAGTCCTCAAACTTTGAAGCTAATTCTGTGCATACAAAAGCAATACTAAGAAAATGTTATAATAAAACAAGTGTTTCCCTTAAAATAACAATCCTGCTATGATGAACTCTGCAGACCACTTGACCAGCTCTGCGAATGACTTAATTGTGTTGTAAACCTTGAGAGTTGACCTTTCTTATTGTAGTGAAATGACTTTAACTTTACATTAAACAAAGTAATGGCTGACTTAAGTAGTTACGTGGAGGCATAAACTTCCAGTAGGTCTAGTTCAAACACATATTTTCAAGTCTAGAGCTGGATAAGAATCAGATTTCCTCACTCTTATAGCCACTCTTCATTCTGCTCTTTATATCACTAACCTTGCTGATTGAGACAAATGGTCAATGAGGATGTACTTGCGTTTCGTCTGTTCCTTCTTTTGCTTTTTTCCCTGTGCTTAAAATTCCCATTTTTAGGTTCTGAATTTACAGATGAGTGAGCTCAAGAAAAAACTGACATCATGGGGCCAGAATAATAGTATTGGTAGAGCACTTGCATTGCAAGTGGCCAATCTCAGTACCAGATATATTCTTTCAAGGCCTGCCAGTAGTATTATCTAAGCACAAAGCCAGGAGTAAATTGTGAGCACAGCTGGGTGTTTCCATCTTCAAAAATAAACCAAAAAGAAAAAAAAAAGAAAAAAGAAAAGAAAGAAAAAAGAAAGAAAAGGGGAAGAAAGAAAGAAGTAAAGATAGAAGAAAGGGGGCCAGAGCGGGCGGCACAGGCAGGAAGGTGTTTGCTTTGCACTTGCTAACCTAGGACAGACCATGGTTTGATCCCCTGGCATCCCATATGGTCCCCAAGCCAGGAGCGATTTCTGAGAACATATCCAGGAGTAAACCTTGTGTGCCCAAAAATTAAAAAAAAAAGAAAGGAAGAAAGAAAGAATAAAAAGAAAGGAAGAAGAAAGAAAAGAAAGAAAGAAAGAAAGAAAGAAAGAAAGAAAGAAAGAAAGAAAGAAAGAAAGAAAGAAAGAAAGAAAGAAAGAAAGAAAGAAAGAAAGAAAGAAAGAAAGAAAGAAAGAAAGAAAGAAAGAAAGAAAGAAAGAAAGAAGAAAGAAAGAAAGAAAGAGAGAAAGAAAGAGAGAAAGAAAGAGAAAGAAAGAAAGAGAAAGAAAGAGAAAGAAAGAAAGAGAAAGAAAAAGAAAGAAAAGAAAGAAAAAAGAAAAGTAAGAAAGAAAGAAAGAAAGTAAGAAAAAGAAAGAAAGAAAAAGAAAGAAAGAAAGAAAGAAAGAAAGAAAGAAAGAAAGAAAGAAAGAAAGAAAGAAAGAAAGAAAGAAAGAAAGAAAGAAAGAAAGAAAGAAAGAAAGAAAGAAAGAAAGAAAGAAAGAAAGAAAGAAAGAAAGAAAGAAAGAAAGAAAGAAAGTTGAGTTGAGGAGTTTCAGCCAAAGTTTCCTCTTTCTGGGATTCACTGAGATGGGTTTATACCTCATAACAAGGGGAAAGCGAGAAACTTGTTTCCTTATATATTTAAAAGAGGAGGAAAAAGATTTGGTGATAAGTTAGCAGTAAGTAGCTTGCAAAACTAGTTTTTATTTTCCTCAGGCATTGACAAATTGCTAATAGTTTATTTTTCCAAAGAAATGTTGCAATGACATCTTTTTATTTATATACTCTATGCTCCCATTTGAGCATTATTTTGAGTTCATAACTTCAGGAATAAAACTGCTTTATTATAAGACATGTATGTATTAAATGTATGTTCATTTGGACCATGTAATACCAGCTTGTACTCTGGACTAACAGAGCCTGCTCTCACCAACATTGGGAAGGGTGCCTGATCCTTACATTCCACTTGCATTTTATACTTGGCCTTCTTTTATGGTTGCAAAATATATATACAAATACAAGTGAGTAATGTCTATCTTTGCATTTTCCAATAGCTAATGAAATTTCACTTGTGTGTGTGTGTGTGTGTGTGTGTGACAGCTTGTTTGCCCAATAATCACTCATTGAAATTTGGGCTATTTCCATATCATGGTATTTGCTGAAATGAACATTGCAGTGCACATATCTTCCTGTACTAATGTTTTTGGTATTGGGGTGTAGATGACAAGATTGGAATCATGAGGTCATGTGGACACTATTTCTACTATTTGAGAAGCTTTCACACAGTTTTTCAAAGAGGCTGAACTAGACAATATTCCCACCAAAAATGACTGATGGTTCCTTTATTACTATATCAGTCAATACTGAAAATTTCCTTTTCTTTTTTTAAAAAAATAATCCATTCTCTCTGGTGTGAGATGAATTCTCATTTTTTATTTTATTTGAATTTTCCTGATAATCAGTGACAGTGAGCACTTTTCATATACCTTCTGGCCAAACATATATCTCCAGAAAAATGTCTGTTCATTTCCTCCCCATCATATATTTTGGATGGGGTTAATGATTTATGTTGTTGCTGATCTTTCTTTATAAAGTTACATGGGTGGAGTTTGAATCACAACTAGCAGTGTTCAGGGTTTATTTGATTTCTATTCTCAACAGTTAGTCCTGGTGATGCTCAGAGGTTTATATTTGGTACTAGGAATAGAACCAGATTTAACTGTGGAAGGCAACCATCTTAACCCTTGTACTATTTCTCTAAATTCAATCTTTCCTTTTTCAAAATCTTTATGCTTCCTATTCACAAGGCTGATTAAAATGTTGCCCATTCACCTTTTATGTTATTTGTTTGTTTTGGGGGGGCATACACAGTGATGCTCAGGGGTTATTCTTGCCTATGTGCACAGAAATTACTTGTAGGGAGCCAGATTCTCCCTTACAGTCTTGACATAAGCACAACCATCTTGTAGCAAACTGCCATTTTCTAACAGGCCTGTCCTTTAATTGAGCTATACATTGTGTACGTGCCAACTGGCCATGAGTTCACACAGATCAAAAGAACCATAAGGTCACACTCTTCTGGCTCAGGAAACTCAGACCTATAGATAGAGCATTTGGTGTGATAATAGGATGTTCCTCAGGAAACTTGTATTAAATTAACAGGCACATGCCAAACCTTTTGAACTGAATAATGACAAATGTATGCTTGACAAATGTTTGCATTGTCCCCTCCTCCCTTTGTGTAAAAACTATATAAGTCATGCATTTCAAAAATAAATCGACGCCATAATTAGAATCCTTGGTGGTCCCCTTTTTCCCACCCATTTCCTTTTCAGGTGCAGACCCTTTCAACCACCACGAATAAACTGAAGCTGTGGCTGGCACAGTTGGCACCCGACTTGCGGCTTGGAAAACGGCTCTCCACTGGACACCGAAAGTACCCTAGGGGCCTCTCCAGAAGGCTTGGAGAAGGTAAGATCTCACATAATTTTCAATGTGTCCGATAAGAATGGGTCAAGAATTGTCTAAAGAGGCGCAGTTTATAGATGGCATCAAACAAACTCTCAAGAAAAAAGGTATACGAGTTAAAAAGATGCAGAAGCTTCTCAGCTTAATATATTCCCATCTGTTAATCTCTGCTTTCACTTCCTTGGAGAGTGCAGTTTCCTCCTTGAATATGCATTTAGCCTCAATGTCCTGGAATGTTTTGCCTATGTGTTGTTCTACATATCTTATGGTTTCAGGTCTAATATCGAGGTCTTTAATCCATTTGGATTTTACCTTCATACATGATGTTAGCTGGGGGTCTAAGTTCAATTTTTTGCAAGTGGCTAGCCAGTTGTGCCAACACCACTTGTTGAAGAGGCTTTCTTTGCTCCATTTAGGATTTCTTGCTCCTTTCTCAAACATTAGGTGATTGTATGTCTGGGGAACATTTTCTGTTATTCAAGCCTATTCCACTGATCTGAGCTCCTGTCCTTCTTCCAATACCATGCTGCTTTGATAACTATTGCTTTGTAGTAAAGTTTAAAGTTGGGGAAAGTAATTCCTCCCATATTCTTCTCCCCAATGATTGCTTTAGCTATTCTAGGGTGTTTATTGTTCCAAATAAATTTCAAAAGTGCCTGATCCACTTCTTTGAAGAATGTCATGGGTATCTTTAGAGGGATCACATTAAATCTGTATAATGCCTTGGGGAGTATTGCCATTTTGATGATGTTAATCCTGCTAATCCATGAGCAGGGTATGTGTTTCCATTTCCACGTGTCCTCTCTTATTTCTTGGAGCAGAGTTATATAGTTTTCTTTTATAGGTCCTTCACATTTTTAGTCAAGTTGATTCAAACATATTTGAGTTTGTGTGACACTATTGTGAATGGGGTTGTTTTCTTAGTGTCCATTTCTTCCTTATTAGTATTGTTGTATAGAAAGGCCATTGATTTTTGTGTGTTAATTTTGTAGCCTACCACCTTGCTATATGAGTCTATTGTTTCTAGAAGCTTTTTGGTAGAGTATTTATGATTTTCTAAGTAGGTATCATGTTATCTGCAAACAGTGAGAGCTTGACTTCTTCCTTTCCTATCTGGATTCCCTTGATATCCTTTTCTTGCCTAATCGCTATAGCAAGTACTTCCAGTGCTATGTTGAATAGGAGTGGTGAGAGAGGACAGCCTTGTCTTGTGCCAGAATTTAGAGGGAAGGCTTTTAGTTTTTCTCCATTGAGGATAATATTTGCCACTGGCTTGTGGTAGATGGCCTTAACTATATCGAGAAAGCTTCCTTCCATTCCCATCTTGCTGAGAGTTTTGATTAAGAATGGGTGTTGGACCTTATCAAATGCTTTCTTTGCATCTATTGATATGATCATGTGGTTTTTATTTTCCTTGTTGTTGATGTTGTGTATTATGTTGATAGATTTACAGATGTTAAACCATTCTTGAATTCCTGGAATAAAACCTGCTTAATTGTAGTGGATGATCTTCTTAATGAGGCATTGAATCCTATTTGCCAGGATTTTGTTGAGGATCTTTGCATCTGTATTCATCAGCGATATTGATCTGTAATTTTCTTTTTTCGTAGCATCTCTGTCTGGTTTAGGTATGAAGGTGATGTTGGCTTCATAAAAGCTATTTGGAAATGTTTCCAATTGTTCAATTTCATGAAAGAGTCTTGCCAGGATTGGTAGTAGTTCCTCTTGGAAAGTTTGAAAGAATTCATTAATGAATCCATCTGGGCCTGGGCTTTTGTTTTTGGGCAGACATTTGACTACCATTTTAATTTCATCAATAGTGATGGGGGTGTTTAGATATGCTACATCCTCTTCCTTCAACCGGGGAAGATTATAAGAGTCCAAGAATTTATCCATTTCTTCCAGGTTCTCATTTTTAGTTGCGTAGAGTTTCTCAAAGTAGTTTCTGATTACCCTTTGAATCTCTGTCATATCAGTAGTGATCTCTCCTTTTTCATTCCTAATACGAGTTATCAAGTTTCTCTCTCTCTCTTTCTTTGTTAGTTTGGCCAGTGGTCTATCAATCTTGTTTATTTTTTCAAAGAATCAACTTCTTTTTTCGTTGATCTTTCGGATTGGTTTTTGGGTTTTCACTTCGTTGATTTCTGCTCTCAGCTTTGTTATTTCCTTCAGTCTCCCTATTTTTAGGTCCTTTTCTTGAGCACTTTTCAGTTCTATTAGCTGTGTCATTAAGCTACTCAGGTAAGCCCCTTCTTCCTTCCTGATGTGTGCTTTCAAAGCTATAAATTTTCCTCTCAGTACTGCTTTTGCTGTATCCCATAAGTTCTGATAGTTTGTGTCTTTATTGTCATTTGTTTCCAGGAACCTGTTGATTTCCTCCTTGATTTCATCTCGGACCCACTTGTTATTGAATATGAGGCTGTTTAACTTCCAGGTGTTAAAGTTTTTCTTCTGTGTCCCTTTGGAATTCACAAATAATTTTAGAGCCTTGTGGTCAGCGAAGGTAGTCTGCTAATTTCTACCTTCTTGATATTATGGAGGTATGTTTTATGTGCCAGCATGTAGTGTATCCTGGAAAATTTCCCATGTACATTGGAGAAGAATGTGTATCCAGGTTTTTTGGGATGGAGTGGCCTATATATATCGAGTAGGCCTCTTTTTTCCATTTCTCTTTTCAGGTCTAGTATATTCTTGTTGGGTTTCAGTCTGGTTGACCTATCCAGTGTTGACAATGCCGTGTTGAGGTCCCCCACAATTATTGTGTTGTTATTGATACTATTTTTCAGATTTGTCAACAGTTGTATTAAATATTTTGCCCCTCATTTGGTGCATATATGTTTAGGAGAGTGATTTTTCCTGCTTTACATACCCCTTGATTAATATAAAATGTCCATCTTTGTCCCTTACAACCTTCCTTATTATAACGTTTGCATTATTTGATATTAGTATGGCCACTCCAGCTTTTTTATGGGTGTTGTTTGCTTGAATAATTTTTCTCCAGCCTTTTATTTTGAGTCTATGTTTGTTCTGATTATTCAGGTGCATTTCTTCTAGGCAGCAGAAGATTGGATTGAGTTTTTTGATCCATTTAGCCACTCTGTGTCTCTTAACTGGTGCATTTAGTCCATTCACATTGAGAGACAGAATTGTCCTGGGATTAATGCCATCTTTATATCGAAATTTGGTCTGTCTTTTGGTTAGTCTTGTCTTAAATTAGGTCTTTCAGTTTTTCTCTTAAGACTGGTTTTGAGTCTGTAAAGTTTCTGAGCTGTTGTTTGTCTGTGAAACCATGTATTGTTCCATCAAACCGGAAAGTGAGTTTTGCTGGGTACAGTATTCTAGGTGAAGCATTCATTTTATTCAGTCTTGTCACAATATCCCACCACTGCTTTCTGGACTTGAGTGTTTCTGGTGACAGGTCTGCTGTAAATCTCAAGGATGCTTGCTTGAATGTAATTTCCCCTTTTGATCTTGCTGTTTTCAGAATTGTGTCTCTATCTGTGGCATTCATCATTGTGACTAGGATGTGTCTTGGGGTAGAATTTCTGGGGTCTCTTTTGGTTGGTACTCTTCGAGCATGCAGAATTTGATCACATATATTCTTAACTCTGGAAGTTTCTCTTTAATGATGTTCTTGACTGTTGTTTCTTCCTGGAAATTTTCTTCCTGGGTCTCTGGGAATCCAATGATTCTTAAGTTGTTTCTGTTGAGTTTATCAATGACATTTGTTTTCATCTGTTCCCAGTCTTTGACTAATTTTTCTTTTGTCTGTTCATCTGCTTTAAGTTTTTTTCCCCAATTTCTCCCGCTGTATGGATTTGTTATTTATCTCATCTTCCACTGCACCAAGTCTATTCTCAGCTTCTGATACCCTGTCCCAGAGCTTATTCATTTTGTCATTCACTTCGTTTACTGAGTTTTTCAGGTTTGTTAGTTGACATGTTATTTCAGTTTGGAGTTTTGTGATTTCTGTCTTCATATTTTCTTGGTTCTTATTAGTGTTCTGTTCAACTCGATCCATGGTTTCTTTGAGTTCGTTGAGGATCTTTCATATTGCTAGTCTAAAGTCCTTATCTGAGAGGTTGATTAGTTGGCTGGTCATAATCTGGTCATTAGAATTGTCATCTTCATTCTCTATGTCTGATGCTGGCTTGTGTTGTTTCCCCATTGTCACAATTGTATTGTGGGTTTTTCCTACGTGTTGTGTTGGTTTTCATTGGCTACATGATGCAGGCAGCCACACTCCTCTGGCTCTACCCTTTTTGATGAGTCGACTTGCCTCCAAGGGAGGGGATTTCACACAGAATCAAATATTAGGCCCAAGCACACAGCAGAGAAGGCAGTCCAGAGAGAAATGCTGAACTTCAGTGATCCACCACAGTTCTTATTGTGATTTTTTCTTGTTGCGATGGTGTTTTTTTTTTTTTTTAGAAAGAGTGTACGGCCTGGAGAAAATATTCACCCAATACCCATCAGATAAGGGGCTAATCTCCAAAATATACAAGGCACTGACAGACATTTACAAGAAAAAGACATCTAATCCCATAAAAAAAATGGGGAGAAGAAATGGACAGACACTTTGACAAAGGAGAAATACAAATGGCCAAAAGACACATGAGAAAATGCTCCACATCACTAATCTTCAGGGAGATGCAAATCAAAACAACTATGAGGTATCACCTCACACCCCAGAGAATGGCACACATCACAAAGAATGAAAATAAACAGTGTTGGCAGGGATGTGGAGAGAAAGGAACTCTTATCCACTGCTGGTGGGAATGGCGTCTAGTTCAACCTTTATGGAAAGCGATATGGAGATTCCTCCAAAAACTGGAAATCAAGCTCCCATACGATCCAGCTATACCACTCCTAGGAATATACCCTAGGAACATAAAAATACAATACAAAAACCCCTTCCTTACACCTATATTCATTGCAGCACTATTTACCATAGCAAGACTCTGGAAACAACCAAGATGCCCTTCAACAATGAATGGCTAAAGAAACTGTGGTACATATACACAATGGAATATTATGCAGCTGTCAGGAGAGATGAAGTCATGAAATTTTCTTATACATGGATATACACGAAATTTATTATGCTGAGTGAAATAAGTCAGAGAGAGAGAGAGAGAGAGAGAGACGCAGAATGGTCTCACTCATCTATGGGTTTTAAGAATAATGAAAGACATTCTTGCAATAATAATTTTAAGTCACAAAGAAGAAAAGAGCTTGAAGTTACAGCTCACCTCAGGAAGCTCACCACAAAGAGTGATGAGTTTAGTTAGAGAAATAACTACATTTTGAACTGTCCTAATAATGAGAATGTATGAGGGAAATGGAAGCCTGTCTAGAGTACAGGCAGCAGTCGGTTGGGGAGGAGGGAGATTTGGGACATTGGTGATGGGAACATTGCACTGGTGATGGGTGGTGTTCTTTACATGACTGAAACCCAAACACAATCATGTATGCAATCAAGGTGTTTAAATTAAATATATATGTATATAAAAGAGTTAAAAAGAAAAATCTCTTGGAATTCTTTCTCTTTATTCTTATGAAATGTCCTTGGTTCTCCACTGGTGGTCCCAGGAAAACAGCCTAGATTAATAGCCAAGCGTGGCAAAAAGTGGGCCGCGAAATTAATCTCCTCCTTGCAGAGGAGAATCTTCATGATGACAATATTTCTAACATTCTCTCCACTTACTAGAGCCTCATTCGTGACATCATTGAAGCCACAGAAACTGATCCTAAACACAAATATCTCCTTTTGGTCACTCTCTGCCACTTCTCTTTTTCTGCCTCTCCCTTCCTTGTCCTGTTCCTTAGTCTCTCCTGTCAAGTCTCCCCATTGGGATTTTGATCACCCTGCTTCCATTACCCTTGGCCAAGTTGTTGGCTCATGCCTTTGTCTCCTTGGATCCCTTATGCTCCCACCTCTGGAACTTGAACCTGTTTGTAACACCTCCCTTATTTTCTCTCCTCAATCATTATATCTCAATGCCCCTGCACCTCTGTTCTTCGCTTGCTCCTCTGGCCTATTGTTAAGGAATGCATTTTTATTCTGAAAGTCCCAAATTCCATCAAATGACATTAAGAAACAAAACAAAACTCTGCACATGGTATTGGAATAAAGACAGATGCTCAGATTAATGGAATAGACTTGAGTATTCAGAAAATGAACTCCAAAATACAATTAATTAATCTTTGATAAAGGAGCAAAGAAAAAAAAAAACCATCACAAAATGGAGCAAGGAAAGCCTCTTCAACAAGTGATGCCGGGAAAATTGGTCAGTCACATGCAAAAAGGTGAACTCAGATCTCTATCTCACACAATGCACAAAGGTCAAATCAAAATTAAAAATCTTGATATCAGATATGAAAGTATAAGGTATATAGAAGAAAACATAGGTGAAACACTCTATTACATTGACACCAAAGGCATCTTCAAGGAGGAAACACCTCTGTCCAAACAGAGCAGAAGCAGAGATAAACAAGAGACTACATTAGATTGAGAAGCTTCTGCACCTCAAACTAAACAGTGACTAGAATACAAAGGCCATCCACAGAATGGGAGAAGCTGTTCATCCAAAACCCATATCATAGGGGTTAATATCCAAGATATACAATGTACTGACAGAACTTAACAAGAAAAAGTCATTTAACTCCATCAAAAAATGAGAAGAAAAGAACAGATATTTCCTCAAAGAAGAAACACATATGGCCAAAAGGCACATGAAAAAATCCTGCACATCACTAATCATCAGGGAGATGCAAATCAACACAATAATGTGGTATCATTTCACTCTATAGAGACTGGCACACATCACAAAGAACAAGAGCAACCAGTGCTGGCAGGGATGCTGGAAGAAAAGAACTCTTATTCACTGATTGTTCACTGCTAGTGGGAATGCCATCTAGTCCAGCCTTTCTAGAAAATAACATGGACATTCCTCAAAGAGCTGGAAATTGAGCTTTTATATGATCCAACAATATTACTTCTAGGGATATATCCTACGAACACAAAAATAATGTAAAAATTCCCTTTGTACCACTGTGTTTATTGCAGCACTATTTACAATAGCCAGAATCGAGTAACAAACCAGGTGCCTAACAACAGATGAGTGGCTAAAGAAACTGTGGTACACTTACAGAATGAAATACTATGCAGCTGTTAGGAAAAATGAAGTCATGAATTCACCTATACATGGATGGATATGGAGACTATTATGCTGAGTGAAATGAACCAGAGAGAGAGGGATAGACATAGAATAGTCTCATTCATTTATATCCAGAAACAATAGAGCTACATGCAAGCTTGTGCCATAAAGACCAGTGAGTACAGTTAGAGCACTAATCACAATGACAATTACTATGACAATGATATGAGAAAATAGAGATAGAATGCCTGACTGAGAGACAAGTTGAGGTAGGGGAGGGAAATCTTTGCAATTCTGTTAGCTGTCTCATCCTCTAATTCCCTAATTTCTCTATATTAAGGGTTTTAACTGCTTGCCTATTTAACTGCATACCTATTAGGTATGTTAAACTGCCTTTATCATCCCAGTTAGTAGTGCAAAAGGGCTTTTACTATGATCTTCAAGTGAGAACATTTTTGTTTGTTTTGGAGGGTCCATACTTGGCTGTGCTCAGGGCTTACTTCTGACTCTGCACTTTGAGATCCCTCAGGAGACCATATGGGGTGTCAAAGGTTTAACTTAGGTCAGCTGTGTTCAAAGCAAGTGCCCTACCATTACCAACTGTATTCTCTCTCCAACCCCTGGGTAAGAAAATTTTTATGATTTACCTAGATATCAGAAATGAAAGACAACTAAATGAGTGGATAAAATCCAGGTTAAATGATCATCTTAAATCTTTGAAAGTAAAACTGGAGAAATCTAGTCAATGTTTATTCTATGGGGAAGAAAGAAGATAAAAATTGTACCTACAGACCAACATCCTGTAATGCCCCAGCCAGCTTCTGAAGCATCTTCTCTATGTAGTAACATTAAAGGTGATGAATGAACCACCAATGTAAGCTGAAGTGATACTATTGGATCTCTTTAGATAGTCCCTTACAAGGTGTGGAGAGATAGCTCAAAAGGCTAGCATGCATGGGCCTCAGTTTTGATTTCCAGAACTGCATGGTGACTCAAGAACAACCAGATATAGGTCTGGGCCTCTGTAAGCACTACCAGATCTAAGTGGTACTATACTTTTGGTCTTGAGTATTGAATCATCCTGTTTGGCAGCTAAGTACCATTGGGTATAGCTCTTGGCCTAAAAATAATAGACTATCACCTAAACGTTGGTGTCAAGTTTTGTAAGAATTTTAGTAATTTCTTAACCATAAATTGATTCACTTTTTATCCTATGCTCACTAAAACTCTCCAATCTTCCAGTTATTTTGTCAGGAAATGAGGATCAATTTGTCTTTAATGTAATGAAGTCATCACCTTTTTTTATTTTTGGGGTGTTTTTTTTGGGGGGGCCACACCCAGTGATGCTCAGGAGTTACTCCTGGCTGTCTGCTCAGAAATAGCTCTTGGCAGGCACGGGGAACCATACGGGACACCAGGATTTGAACCAACCACCTTTGGTCCTGGATAGGCTGCTTGCAAGGCAAACACTGCTGTGCTATCCCTCCGGGCCCAAAGTCATCATCTTTTCCTGGTTTATTGCTACATACATAAGTTTTAACTAAAATAATCAATGTGATTTGGTATAAAATTTTAGGGCCCTTGGAACAAACATTAAACAGGGGATGTTATGGTAGGTTCCAGTGAACAACATGCTTGAAAATAATGAAGTATCCATTGAAAGATGCAAATTAAAGAATACAGTTTTTTAGGACTAAGGAAATAACAGAAAGTGCTAGAGTACAAGTATGTGTGCTTAAGACCCCAAGTTTTTTTTAAGACCCACCAAAAGAGTGGCTCCTCTTAGCATCACTTTGTGGGTTGTAGTGGTCCAGAACTACCCAAGAAGTTTGGTAGCACCAGGACTGCAGATGGAAATGGGAAACTGACAAGATTGGGCCAAATATCACTGGAGATGGTCATCAGGCCTTCTGACAATTGCTTGCACCATCCTTCCAATGCAGCTAAAATAAATACAAGAAGAAAGTTATCAAAAAATGATAATTTCGAAAATATGCTCTGGCAAGCATATACTCTTTCTCTGGTTCTTATTCATCTTGTACATATGGCAGAATTGTTCTTACATGTTCCTAAGCAAAGGAGACAAGTTCAGGCAGTCAGAGAATACTACAGAGGTTAAGACACTTGCATGTGACAGTGGCCAGGACAACAATTTGAATCATGACATTGCATATGCTCCTGTCAGTTCTGATTGTAGATCCATGAGATTTTTCTGAGCATAGAGCAATGGGTGGCCCCTGATCATCATTGGGTGTGATCAAAACAGAACGAGCAGAAAAACCTTTCTCCCTGAAGTTCTTTCAGATGGGAATAGTGAGATTTCAGCTCATCTCAGTAGATGAGGATAATGAAACTCCAGTCATGCCTGATGGCCTTCCATCTACTTAATGAGTTTGTTTGGAGCTCTCCTCATATGATCGGTAATAGAAGAGTGGGCAGCTCATCTCTCCTCCTCATAGAGAAATTGTATCATTTTCCAATAGGAACAATTTGCAAAGCCTCTCATACTTTACTTGAGGTCCAGCACCCAATGAATGGGCCTAAAGCTGGGGAACTATGAGGATTAAGAAGGTAAGAAAGACATTAGGAGAAAAAAGCAGAGTTATGGGAATCCCACTCTCATAGACTGAGAGCCCTGACTCTCCTCCACATAGAATATTTATTGTTCAATAAACATGGAAGGAAGGGCAAATAATAAGCAACTACCTATCTAATTCTAATGAAGCCTACATGGATCTTTACATTTCAAAATGATGGCAAGAGTAATCTAAGGTAAAAAAAAATCTCTGAAGCTTGTCTTTCTTTTGGAGAGGTGATAGATAAAAGAGTGAATATACAACCCCCCCTTCCCCTGACATTCTCTGGGGGTGTCAGCATTTAAGTAATTAGGAGTTCTCAGGCCACCTTTTTATGTCCCCTTCTTGGACTATGCCTAGCTAAACTTATTTTTTTCTTGGATGTCTTCAAATCTGACAATACATGACCTCTGCTTTTAGAAATTCGGGAGGAGAAAAGGGCAGTGTAAAGATGTCTGTAGTGAAAAAAAAAAAAAAAAAAAAAAGATGTCTGTAGTGATGGCTGATTTGATGGTAAGATTTGATCCTTGTACCTGGAGACCTGTTTTGTGACATGGGCTAAAAATACCTATTTTTCAGCTTTAGTTGCTAATTCCATGGTCAATTCAATTTGATAATTTTTACTAACAGTTCATGCTATAGAGATCAATAAAATATATTATAGATTTTATAGCCCTTTTATAAAAAAAACAAAATGTAGATATGAAGAGTCACTTTGGACAGTAGGAAAGAGAAAGGCCCACTATAATGATATAGTTGGAAATGATTACTCTAGACAAAAAACTAATTTCTGTAAGGAGGTAAAGTGATATATATATATATATATATATATATATATATATATATATATATATATATATATGTAACTTTTACTAACAGCATTGCAAACCACAGTGCTAGAAGGGGAAAAAAAGAGAGAAAACTTGACTATTATAGAGATAAGCTGGAACAAGTAGGAGATGGAAGGAAATATTGTGACAACTGTTGGCAGGAATTGGTGAAGGGATGGATGTTGGAACATTATATAACTGAAACTAGGCCATCAACAACTTTTTAAACTCTTGTGTATCACAAAGATTTGGGGTGCTAGAGGTAAGGTGTCTGCCTTGCAAGCGCTAGCCAAGGAAGGACCGCGGTTCGATCCCCTGGCATCCCATATGGTCCCCCAAGCCAGGGGCAGTTTCTGAGTGCTTAGCCAGGAGTAACCCCTGAGCATCAAACGGGTGTGGCCCCTCCAAAAAAAAAAAAATTCAATTAATACTTTTTGTTTTTTGGGCCAAATCTAGCCGTGCTCAGGGACTACTCTTGGCTCTCTGCTCAAGAATTACTCATGGCAGGCTTGGGGACAATATGGGATACAAGAGATTGAACCTGGATCAACCATGTGCAAGGCAAATGCCCTACCCACTGTGCTATTGCTTTAGTCCCAAATTCAATATTATTTTTCAAAGTGCTATAAATTGGGGCGAAGTGATAGCACAGCAGTAGGGTGTTTGCTTTGCATGCAGCCAGCCTGGGACAGAGCTGGTTTAGATCCTCAGCATCCCATATGCTTCCTGAACCTGCCAGAAACAATTTCTGAGTAGGTAACCCCTGAGTGGCCTAAAGACAAAAAACAAAACAAAAAACAAACAAAACCATGATACGAAAAAGTCACTTTGTCTCCATACCAAATAGCTTAAAACTATAGAGGTTGAAGACTCATTGAGATGCATGATAGAAGGTCAGAGAAGAATCGAATAGCACTAGCACCATTCTAGGCCCCAGTGTCTAAGAAGGAAATGCTCCAAAAGAGCAAAGAAAAGGCAGTAATAAGAGTATAAAAATCCACCAAAAAATTCAAGCTCTTCCTCTTGACAATACCCTATATTCTGATATACATTGAAAATTCCAAGTAGGGGCAGTTCACGAAAACCCTTATAAAACCAACTTTGCAAAGGCAGCATTACCCATCATGAGATTCACAAAGATCTCAAACTTAAGGGATAGAACTTTCAGTTCAGCTCTCTGGAATTATTTTCTATGAGTGTAGAGGTTGAACCTGAGAATTTGGGGAATGATAAGGATTGGCCCTAAAGAAAACAACCCCATATTCTTCCCTCAGGTCATGAATCAATCTCTGAGAATTTAGGTGGTGGGGATTAGTTATCCATGGCATGATGACCAAGCGGATCCTAATTGTAGCCTTCATTGATGATTGTTCAGGGGTTGTTAGATGCTAGTATCCAAGCCAGGTTGATGTTCATGGTAAATTTTACCAGTCTGAATCCCCCAGGTTCCTTTCCAGGAAGTTTGAAGTGAGTGTGGGAAGAATGAAGTAGGAGTTTCTTTTGGCTATAATCCCCCTCTCTCCTCACTTTACTCAAATCATCTGAACTATTTGGAGAGCTAGCTTAAAGTCAGGTGATCTACAGTTAGACTTCTATTTTTCAATAGATTTCTTAGGTTGACAAGGCAAATGCTAACATTTTCACCTAGAAAAAAAATCAATATCTTCAACTTGAAAGATATGATGTGGTTTGAGAATTTCTAGGAACTTGCAACATTAGGAAAGAAACATTAACTGATTTTTTGCAGGAACCATTCAGATTAGAGGAAATGAATAATGTTTTCTAGGGTGGGCAGTAATTTAACTGCCTTGGTTGGAATCACAAGCACATAATAATATCCTGAGTTGGTATGAGACATTACCTAGAAGTAGTGGTGGAGATGTTGATTTATACATAAAATAAAATGCTATCAAGTTTCAAACATCAACAAAATAACTTTAAGACCAAATAATCTAAGTGTGAAGATCACTGGAAAGAGATGAAAAAAATCAAGTAATATTTTACATAATCAGTGACATTTGATTTGAGTCTTTAGAATTGGATTAAAAAAAAGTAGGAAAAACAAAAGGGGGCTGGAGAAGTGGTGCTAGAGGTAAGGTGTCTGCCTTGCAAGCGCTAGCCAAAGAAGAACCATGATTCGACCCCACCAGCGACCCATATGGTCCCCCAAGCCAGGGGCAATTTCTGATTGCTTAGCCAGGAGTAACCCCTGAGCATCAAACGGGTGTGGCCCAAAAAAACAAAACAAAACAAAAAAAGTAGATGAGGGGCCAGTGCGATAGTGCAGCGGTAGGACGCTTGCCTTGCATGGGGCTGATCCAGGACAGACCTCGGTTTGATCCTTGGCATCCCATATGGTCATCCAAGCCAGGAGCAATTTCTTGAGAGCTTAGCTAGGAGTAACCCCTGAGCAACCAAAAAAAAAAAAGTAGAAGAAGAAAAAATGCTCACAAATATGGGAAAACTTTAACAAGGCATAGGTTGTAGAAGGTAAGCTGGTTCTGGTTTAATCACATCAACCTATATGGCTTCAAATAACATTATTTACCAGAGAAAGTTAGAAGGAAATCATCCAGAAAATCTATGATGAGATCATTAAACATTTTAGTGAAAGATACACATGCAATTAATTTCATTTGCAACATGCATGCTTCTGAATAACTATATTTGTTGGTATGTTGTGAAAAGGTCAGAACTAATTATATAGTTGTTATGATGAGCTCAAATCCTAGCTGTCATGTGTTATCTTGGTTCCCCTGAGACAATGTAGACTCAACCCCAATCCTGCATTGTGGTCTGTGTTATCTTAAAAAAAGATTTAATGAAAATATTTCTTTCATCACTGTAATTTGGTTTATTATGCTTAATAATAAAGATTCTCAAGGGCAAGGAAAGTGTCTTCACAATTGTGGCAGAACATGGAACATTCTCAAATATTTATTACTCATTATAAGCAAAAAAGGTAACCAACTTCTATTGAGTGATTATTATTTAAAAAGTATATTTATATTCATCTAGAGATTGAAGTCTGCTGGTACTTAAAATCTAAAGTTACCAATGAAAAGTATGATGAAAGTATGAACCTTGAGCCCCTCACTGAAACTATCATGCCAAGCCATTCCAAAGCCTCAATTAGGTTTTGAACGGTTTGTGATAGAAATTAAAAATGTTCATGGTAATTTCCAATCAGTAAGACTACCTGCTTGGTGTGAAATTCTTTTTATTAAATATTAAAGGTTATAAATGTCATTTTGCTATTTCAGTACATTTCCCAAGTATTGGTGTGTTTAAATATTGCTTCTGGGAAACATTGAAAACTATTTCTCTATTCTCTTGAATGATCTAGGGAGATGACTAATTACCCTCAGGATGGTTCTTTAAAAGTTGGTTCAATATTTGCATTAAAACAAAGCTAAGTTTCTATGGTGTGGTGATTTAAATCCTATGGTCTCTTAGATGAAGTTACAGTCTTGGTTTTTACCCAACAACAATTTGACCTTGGAAAGCTACTAATTTTTTCCCTTATCATTTCCTTTGTATAATGAAAGCAATAATATAGTGGTGCCAAATTTATTAGGCTACTGAGAAGAAATTATTTCCTGAGGCAGAGACCAAGTTTGAAAAATAATCTTTAAAATGTTGTGAGAGAGGACTTATAAGTTGTGATAGTATAGGAGGGGTTATATGGTGTACTATATGCCACTTTACATTTAAGTAACCTTGAACCTTTAAACAAGGTTTAATAACCTTGTTCATTAGTGTTTAAACTTGCATCCCTTGCCCAAATTTAATTTAGGATTGTTATAGTTGATATAGGAGCATAGCTGTTCATTGGATAGTCATATCATATAATGTACTTAGAGTTGACACTTCTGTGCTACCTGATGCTGTGTACTTGCTAGCTATTGAGTGTATTGTTCAGGCTGATCTTCCTCTCTCAGTGTATTAAATGTGTGTATAATATCCTTCTCATAATGCATCAGTGAAATGTCAAAGTCAATCTAACTCTTTCCATTTCATTCTGAATTATGTTGATGATGGAATAGTTCTCTTGCCCTCTGTAGAGACAGACATCTTTTTGTAAACATCAGCAGAAATATGAACTAGACCATGCAGTTTATTTTAGACTTAATAGAGAAATATTTAGGACAACCTAGGACATCTGGATACTTTGACAATGACTAAAAAGGATGATAAATTAGGGAGAAAGAAAAGAAGGATATTAATGTAAATAAAGCAGAAAATTCATGTCCACAGTTCCATTTTGGAATCTCCTTTAACTAATTAGGAACTAAGAAGGAACTCTGAAGCACCCACTTATAAACTAAGCCTTTGTATTTCTAGATTTCTACCCATCAACATGTCATGATGGTTTAATGTTGGCCATTTCACTCACAAGGCTCATGGGACCTTGAGTTACTACAAGCAAATATAGTTTATATATCCTGGTGGATAGACTTCTTCTTTAGTCCTGTTATTTTTTCTCTTTACAGCTGTTTCATAACTGGAAATAGTTTCTTTTCAGATACAGGACTCAACCCAAACAATAACTGGAAATTGAATATACCCTTGAAGTATCAACCTTGATTGGATTCTATTCTATCTCAACAGGTTTCTTCTCCAAGAATTCCATATTGTAGAAAAAATCAATTAATCCCAAAACTAAATGGTCATTAGAATTGCAGGAGAATATTTTCCTGCAATATTTTTCATAGGCTTAGTGAGAGACAATTTGGTGGCTAAAATTTGGTGCCTAAAATTTTTTTATTTTGTTTTTTTTGGGGCCACACCCTGTGGTGCTCAGGGGTTACTTCTGGCTCTGAGCTCAGAAATTGCTCCTGGTTTGGGGGACTATATGGGATGCTGGGGATCAAACCTGAGTCTTTCCTGGCTCAGCCACATGCAAGACAAGTGCCCTACCACTATGCTATCACTCTGGCCTCCTAAAATAATTTTAAAGGAAAAAAAGAAAGATATTTGTTGAAAAAGAATGATCAAACCTTGTTGTTGCTATTTTAAAATTTTGATTTCCTTATATATATATATACATATATATATATATATATTTTGAATTTTTTTATGCTTAAACTCTAAAAGGAGTAGATTAAAGGTTTCTTTTTTGTTATAGAATAATCTTATGAGAACCAACGGGATATTTTAAATGAAATATTGATCCATATCTACTTCTTTTCCATTATTTCCTATTGCTGCAATGTAATAAAAGATACCTCAACCTACAGTTAAGCTTTCATCCTACCCAGATTTTAGAATTTTTCTTTATTCCACTATTTTTTCCTGCTTACTATCCATTTCTAAGTCTCTGATCATATGAAATATTCCTCTATCCATTTACTGGTCCCTGCTGTTCCTCTGGTCCAGTCTATAATATCCTTTCTCTGGGCTTATGAAAGAAGTTACCTTACTCTCTTCTATATATTCTTTCTATAAATTATTTTTCTATTGTTTGCCAGTACAATTTCCTTGTATTTCATTGCATTTTAGTAACATCAAGCTACTATTCTTTCTCACTCCTTTTGACCTCTGTGCACTATTTTCACAGCATCTGAATTGCTGCTTCACCAGTCTGCTATGTTTTTGCCTTCCCCAATCTCATGCCTGATTGATTTGTCATCTTTTGGGTAATACTTAAGTCTTATCTTAACTATGCCTTCCTCAAAAAGTCTCCTTTTGTCCCCAAATCGGTTTAAAAGGAGATTTTTTCCCCCTGCAGTTCCTTCATTCTACTTTCCTCTAAGGAAATACTATTCTTAATAAGAGTCACTGAGTGTTTCTCCTTAATTGATATATGATGTAAGGGCAGGGACCACGTGTGACTCTTTTTCGTGTACATACAGACCCTAGAATAGATCTGAGCATGTGGTGGACACTTCTGTTAGAATACTCTTTTTATTTATTTTTATTTTTTGGTTTGTTTTTGGGCCACATCGGCCACACTCAGGGGTTATTTATGGCTCTGGGTTCAGAAATCTTTCCTGGGAGGCTTGGGGACCATATGGCATGCCAGGTATCAAGCCCAAGTCTGTTCTGGTTCAGCAGTGTGCAAAGAAAACACCATACATCTGTGTTATCATTCCAGCCCTGATTCTTAATAAATTTTTAATATTGTACCTACTGATATTTCTATTATCATTTGAACTATAAAAGTAGACATGAAGGAGTTGGGGGTGTTAGACATAAAACTTTATCAGTAATAGTCACTTAAACCAGAGCATCTAACATTTATAATTATAGCGCCTGCTATAGAGATCTGTTGGGGAACAAAAGGGAAATTGAAGACATTGGTGGAAGGCAATAGACACTGGTGAAAGGATTGGTGCTGGAACACTGAATGCCTGAAACTTATTCATGTTTAATTTTACAATTAATAAAAAGAAGTAAGCAATACAATAGATATTACCACATTAAGATGAATAAATGAACAAATGACTATAATAACTTCTGGGCTAGTGGATAATTCAGTGGACTGAGCTCGTCATGCTTTGCTTGAAAGAGTTCAAGGTTTAGTCCCCAATACCACATGGTTCCCCAAGATGATTGGTAATGACCCCTGAACACAAAACTAGGTGTAGCCCCCAAGAGATAAACGTTGTTTCTAAATAAAACATAACAAAATAAACCCAGAAACCTATTTGCTATAAATTAAAAAATATTTTAAGACTCAGATGAAAATTAGTGTTTGTCTAAATAGGTGAAAGGGCTCATTAAATCTGGATAATCAACAGTCATTACTATTTAGCAAACCAGCTCTATGAATGAAACACAAATCCACAATCACACTTGTTCTGGAAAAAAACCCTGTTTTTATTATTTAGAAAGCACACACAGCAATTTATTAGGGAGGGGGGCAATAGTGAAAAGGCATAATAAGTGATCATACAAATTCACTTCCAAAGAACCAGTGTCATTCAACTAGTAGTAGTTGTCTAGGTTGAGCTTTTGAACCCTTTGTATTTCTATCATCTGTATACATAAGCAGATATGTATATAGACCTGGAAACATAGTGCACACATGTCAGAAATTCTTTTTTCCCCAAAATTCTGGAGGAAGCATATTCTTTTTTTCTTCCTCAAAGCTTATGACCATATTTCTGGCTCACGCCACTGTCTCTTTTCTCTGAGTTCGTCTTTGATGACAAGTAAGGATATTTGTAAAGGAAGATTTCCCCTTAGTTCTTGATTTTTTCTTTAACTTTTTCTGATTTTTGAGCGAGATTCCCAGTTCTTCCATGATGGCATTGAAAGAGAGACACTAGAGAAGATGAAAGAATAGGGCATCAGTTTTCACCGAATTATTTTCACTGCTCAGTGGTAGGTCTCTTGCCTAGGATTTTATGGATACAAGGGATTAGTCTAAGGCAGTTCTGACAAACAATTTCTCATCCTCTTTCCATACCTCCTCCTCCTCCTCCCCCTCCACCACCCCTGCCCACCCACTTTTGGATATGCTGGGGAGATCTGAGACAGTTACTTAAAGGGCATTCACATACATAGTAGTATAAAACTACCCACGTAGAGAAACCTCATGGCCATCCAAATAGATAACTTACCTTTGCAGAGACACGAAAATAGACTTAAGTTAGGTCATTTCCCCCATTGAGATGGTCCAAACATTGATAGGTTTATCAAGGCATACGCACACTTCAGTAATGCTATAGAAAATGAACAAACCTTCTCTACACCAAGGCTTTGTTTTTTTCTCCCATGAAACCTTACTTTGTTCCTAAAATAAAATCTAATTCTTGATGAATTTCCTTTCTGATAAAAAAAAGAAAAAAAAACAATTTTAAATTGTATATTTTCTCAAAAACAAAACCAAAAACAAACCACGCACAGACACACACAGATACACACAGAAATCTGGCAGCAGCAATGATACAGCTGTGGTTGAAATGAAAATAATGATACTGAACTGCACAGCAAAAATGATGGTATAATATAAAAAGAAAATGGAATTGTGATTTAAAATGGTATACCTATGCAGATGGCATACATATTCATGTATATATCTATCACAATTTCACTACCACTGTTCATCCACATGCGCAATATATAAATGGCATAATAAACCATAATTTTCTGTCATTTATTTCATCCGAGATAAGATCTCTGAATAATAAATAAATAAATACACTTTGGTAAAGTGTATGAAAGTTCAAGCATCACTTTTTCTACCATGAAGTCACAAAACAGACATGGTTGAAAGAGTCAAAGGTCAACATGCCACCACTTGATTTCTCCAGATTGAAAGTGTCTGAAAGGAAGAAACTGTTTCCCATGTATGCAAAGTAAGAAATGTTTGGGGGTGATCTCACGATCAAAGTGAATGGCAGGGCCTTATGCATCTTCGAAAAGAAACATTCCATTACATCCCCAAAAAAGTTAATACCATTTACCACAATTTGCATGCTCTCATTTTCTTCTGAGTGATTTAAAAACCAGACATATAAACTTGATCTGAGTTGTGAATTTTTGGCATAAAAGTTGTACACCTCTAAACAAAGTTGTTCCACTACAGTTTCTTATCTCAGGCATAATAAGTGGGATGCAGAGGATTGAATCCAGGTTTGTCCAGGGCTGCCACGTTTGTCCAAGGCAAACGTCCTACCGCTGTGCTATCACTCCACCCTTCTATGAATTCTTATTCAAAAACATCACAGTGGCATATGACCTCCATGAGCATATATGTTACCTGAGCACATGTACATCTTAACCACATCTTTCCTTTTGAGATATGTGCTTTCAATTTTTTAACAAGGAAATGGGTACTGAGGTTCACTCTCCACTCTGGAAAAGCCTACATTCTCTCTCTAGCTCATTACTTTCTCCCCCCACTTCTCTCTCTTCTTCCACAGAATTTCTAAATGAAGCATGTTTTATTTTATTCTTTTACTTTTTTATTTTTTTGGTTTTTGGGCCAGATATGTCAGTGCTCACATCCTGGCTCTGAGCTCAGGAATCACTCCTGGTGATGATCAGGGGACCATAGGGCATGCTGGGTTAAAACCCAGGTTGGCTACATGCAAGACAAATGCTCTACTGCTGTATTATTGATCAAGCCTCACTTGTTTTATTTTTTGTTTAAAAATATCACAGCACAGATGATATACATTGATTTTGCAATATTAAATAATGAGGTTTATGTGTCACTACTAATAGCAATTAAGACTTTTAATGGCATTGTGGTCAATAGTATTGTGTGTTAGGGATTTTGCGACCTTCACTCAGACATTTACTTCCATGGAGGAAAGATTTTGCATAGGATATTACTGGTTTTAGGAAACTCATTAAAATGAAAAGGGAAAAAAAGGAGAGTCATCACACATAAAACTCTTCACAAACATAAGAAAGGAGTTATATTCTTTATAGAGAAGAGGAACTTAATATTGGACATAGCAAATAGTTTGCAAATTAAAATTGGTTCACCAGAAGAAAAGTTTTATATTAAGAACTCAGTCATCTGATTTCCTATATTTCAATTCCTTTCACTTAAAATCTCATACATGGATTAATTTTTTATTTAATATATTAGATGTTTTTCTTTATTTAGCTATTTTATGCCAATATTTTTACATTTTAAAAAAATTAAAGACTATGATTATAAAGTTGTTCAAAATCGAGTTTCAGTCTTACAACGTACACACCCTTCATCCATGAACATTTCCCACCACCAGTGTTCCCTGTTTCCCTCCCACTGCCTGCCTTTGGGCATTAACGTTTTTGTTGGTGATGTTATTTATTTATTTTGCCACACCCAGCTGTTTTCAGGGTTTATTCTTGGCTCTACACCCAGGAATCACTTCTGGCAATGCTCTGGAAAGTACATGGGTATAGGGAAAATGAATCAAGGTCAGCTGAATTCAAGGCAAATGTCCTATCCATTATACTATCACTTTGGCCCCAGATTAATTTTGTTTGTTTCTGGGCCATACCTGGTGATGCTCAGGGGTTATTCCTGGCTATGCACTCAAAAATCATTCTGGCTTGGAGGACCATATTACAATGCAGGGAATCGAACCATGGTCCGTCCTAGGTCAGCGCATGCAAGGCAAACACCCTACTGCTTGCACTACCATTCTGGTCCCCGATTAATTTTTTATTTCAATCACTATAAAAGAAGTTTGTTTTAAAATTATTTTTCTACATAATAGTTTAAAAAATTCTACAATGTTTTAAATTGGCACAACCAAAGTCAGTCTCTGAGTATGACTTATGATTCATATAGGATACACAGTGCGGGGAAAGGACTGGAAAGGTAGAGGCATAGTACAGTGGTTTGGGTGCTTGTCTTATTTATGGTTGACCCAGGTTTTATCCCAGGCATCCCAGATAGTTCCATGAGCCCTGACAGGAATGTTCTTTAAGCATAGAGATAGGAGTAATTCCCAAGTACTGCTGGATGTGGACCCCCAAACCAAACCAAACCAACCCCCAAATGCTTATAGTCTTAGGACAGTCTTGTAATTCTCTTTCCCTATTTTTGAAGAGAGGCAGAGATCTTGATAATATGGTTCGATTCAGTTTTTGAAAATAAAATTCTCCTTCATATTTTATAGTGCCTTAAAATACAACAACTAGCTTTATGCTTTCTATTAACCCCAAGTGTTTATTTTTTGCCACCAGTGTGAAAAAGAATATAAATAGAGTTTTATCGGTGTCCCAGATTCTTTGTGGTCTTTGACCACAAACTATGATTTCTTTTTGATTCTTACTTTGTCACCAACTGTCAAAAAGGAAACAGCAAGAATTTGGGGGCTGACCTTTCTGCTTCTGAGTTTTTTGCTGTAGCCACAAGAAAAGATGACCTTTAAGGCTCCTACTGGCCATGAGCTCAGGTACCACTGCACACTCTTGAATCAGGAAATGAAACTGTGAAGGTCATCCTGGCACAAAGTCACAGGGAGGGGCTGAGATTCATCAATCAACTTTGCCTTTGACAATCTCAAGATGAAAGATATATAGATAGCACAGAAGGACTAAACTTCATTAGGTCCATAAGTTAGTAACATTCCAAAGCTTTTATTTCTGTGCCGTTTCCATGAACACCCTCATGCACATAGAGCCAAAGAAAAAATTACGAATAAGTATGATAGGCTAAATGCTTAAACTGCAATTTTATCAGAAGATAATAGACACCAAGATGTCTGCCTCACTGCCTTGCAGGGAAATTGGGATAGGACACCCCAGACATATCCTTTAGTGCTTTGTAACTTAGAATTTCTCTTAAGGACTTTTGTTCATTTGGGGCCCATAATGGCTTACTTGTTTTATCCCTTGTACTATTTCTCTGACCCCTAGAGTTTTAATTGTAAATGTTAGTAGCTACACAAGATGTTTTTTTCCTCCTTCTGCTAATATAGAATAGGTTTTTTTCCTCCTTCTGGGTTAATATAGAACTCTATTTGTATTTATGCATGTATGCATATATGTATCTATGTTAGGTAACAATAAGAGTAATCTGTTACAATAGTTGTAAATAAACTAGGACTATTTCTGAAAGAAACAGAACATACTTGCCTATTTTGCAAGATACTTATTCTCTTCTTATATTGTGTGACTACAAACACAAAGGACACACACTTTCCCTTCTCCTGCCTGTTTTCTTAACCTCTCTCTCCCTCTCTCTTTTTGTCCCTCGGCTCATTCTCTATCTAATTGCCCACTGTATCACATTTCCTTTAGATCGACTGCACATATTTGATTTCTGTGTACTCTCATGAGACTAGACAGCTCCCCTTTTTTCCTGACACTTTTATCCTTTTATTGCTTTTGTGTTGAGCCATACCTGTCAATGGTCAGGGGTTATTCCTGGCTCTGCACTCAGGAATTAGTTCTGGAAGTGCTATGGGGACCCCATGGATTCCAGGAATAGAACCCATTGGTTACATTCAATGCCAGCCCTACCTGCTGTCTTATGTATGGCTCTAATCCCTGACCCCTCACCTTTATCTTAAATTTACTATTTATGCTTTGGGGACCAGGAGTCTATTCTCAGTGATATTTATCCCCCTATACCTGACAGTTCAAGAAGACTTTGCTATTTGGGCTCTGCCACATAGGAGAGCTTTAGGGTTAGCCCAGCTGTGCGTAGGGGGCCTTCATTGCTAATTTGATAGTGCTGGGGGAGCCATATTGTGCCAGATATCATCTCTTTATAATATTCATGCTTCCTGTGTTATCTTTCAGTTCTAAATTTCTTTCTTTGAGGTTCTTTAGTTAAACTCACTCAAAATGTATTTGTCAAATAAATTTACAAATTACATATGGAAGAAAAGAAAGATATAGTAAATATTATCGCCATTTTATAGAAATAAAAAGATCTTTGTATGCAAATCACTGCTAAGGCAAACTAGATTTGAAAACTGTGGAGATCATTTTTTAGCAAATACAAAATATACTGAAAAGAGTGGGATTACTACTATGATTATTCTTATTTTTATGCTCATATTTTCTTGGTTTGGTAAAGTTACTGCCATAGTTCTGTGGAAATAGTGTTTCAATGAGTTGCTTTTTCTTTTAACAAGTAGTTCTTGTAAAAAAACATTACTTTAAATTTAAAATATTTTTTTTCATTTTGATTTTGGGAGGTGTTTGTGAGGCACACTTGGTTGGTGCTAAGGGCTTATGCCTGGCCCTGGTTTTAGATCTAGCCATATTCACATTTGGCTGTGTTTGAAGGACTAGGATAACTGGGGTTCAGCTACGTATGTGATAAGTACCATAGATCTCTGGACATCATTTAGAGTTTTTTTCATTAAAACCTGTATAAATCGATTGTAGAATAGCATACATTATATACATATATGTGAATATTTATGCATATATATGCATATATTAAAGACTTTTAAGAATTGGTCTATCTAAGAACACAAATTATTTTGCCCTTTTTTTGTTGGCTTTGATTTTGGGCCTCATTCAACAGTGGTCAAGTTTTACTTTTGGCTCTGTTTTCAAGGATCACTCCTGCTAGGCTTGAGGGATGCCTACCTGGGTTGGCTTTGTGGGTTTGGCTTTGCAAGAGCCCTATAGTTGTACAATCTCTCAAGCTCTGTTCCAAGAAATTTTTACCTGAGGAAGCTGCTCCGACCTGTATTCCTCAATTTATATATGGGTATATATAATAGGGTATATGTGTATATATACACACACAGATATAGAGAAAGTTGTATAAATTATTTTCCCTCTAACATCAGGAATAATTTCATGAAAAACTATAAAATGTGAGTTTAATATTGAGCCAACATAAAATTTGCTATTAATTTCTATACTTTTCTAATTCTTCTGAATTCCAACCCTTTTCTGACTTCTAAAATTGCAACAAGAACTTTGATATGTATTGCCCCAGGGTAAGGATGATAAGGGAAAAAAGTCACATTTGCAGCTTTGAGCTCTTAAATAGCCTTTTATGGATCTACAGAAGTCCTTGACTTCTCTGAAGCTATTAATTACCACACCAAGGTGTTTGAAAGAAGAAGAAGAAGCACTTTGAATTCAAAAAGTTTGCCTTAGAGCCTTCTGGATCCAACAAATAGGATTGGGGCTGGGCATGAACAGAAGTGTTGCGAACTGGCTTTCAAAATGAGATGTTGAGCTAGATGATGGAAAAGCTTTGGTATTGAAGAATATTCACAAGGAACCCCTCATTTGCCTTTTGTGAGTTTAAACACCTTGGGGATGAGGAATGGCAGAAAGGCTGATTGGGGCAGGACTCTAAGGATTTAAGAAAATGACACATATTTTCTGAGACCTTTAGTGCAAAACAGTGAAAGGCTACACAGTGTGTCTCTTGGCCTTTTGGGGGCTCTCAAGAGCAAGAGAGACATTTTTCTGTTCCAGAAAGAGTATGATTAGGTCTACAAGCAAGGCTTAGGAGACTGGACATTGGCTCACTCCAGTCCCCCAAAAAACAGAGATGCTTTTGCATGAGGGGAAGCTTCTGGAAAGCTCCCACAGGTTAAGCAATTCCCTCGGACTTCCAGTAGAAAGGAAGGTTTGTATGGCAAAGCAGTGCCCACAGTAGCGCTTTCCTTCTCAGACTCTTGTCACAGAAGCTACTGCCTGAGTTTGAGTCTGTCTATCTGAGCCTCTTTGGCAAACTTGGAACCCTGGGTTTCATCTAAATGTTTCTCTCATACCCATGAACAGGACTGTAATGAGAATTTGGGATGATATCACTGGGTTTGGCTTTCTCTCATCTAGTGAAAAGTGCCTGAGCAAATAAGGTTGAATTAGGACCATAAAACTAAACTTCATAAGAAATTATTTGCTTTTCCTTTCTCCAACAGAGAATGTTCCAGCCTCAAGGTAAGTTCACTTTGACTGAAGGTGTTAACTACTCATTATGCATGTGCCAAACAATGTGTAAAATCTTGAGGGCTTATGACTACATCTCATTTTTACCCCCAAGCTATAAACTCAAATGGGTTCCCAATACAAAGCAATGCCACTTAAAAAAATAACCTAACTCACCTTGGATAAGAGATTGCACTCTGCTTTTCAACTAGAGTTAATTCACTTTTGGTTTAATAATGCTTTGGAGGCGTGGTGGAGAGATAGTCAAGTGGCTAGGGCCTTTGCCTTGCATGCAGTTGATCTGAGTTCAATCCCCCAAACCCCATCTCGTCCTCTATGACCACCAGGAGTTATCACTGAGCTCAAACCCTGAGTACATTGGGTGTGGCCCAAAACCACACACAAGAGTTTTTATGGAATTAAAGAATTTTGACTCAGATGCTGAAGACTTCTCACCTTCTGTTTCCTCCCCTTCTTTCCTGAGTTTAAGGGGGACCTATGGAAGGCCTAGACATGACTGATAATTGGAGAGGCTGTTGCAATATGCTTCTGGCTTCCATGGGTGTGTGATATTCTACAAAGCCATGAATGGTGATCAGTATTTATCTTTCTGTGGTTACCTGGGGATTCCATGTCAGATTTATGCTTTGAGTCTTTCTCACTTCTACTTGCAACTCATTCTTCTACTAGTAGTACTACCAGCCCTTTCATAAACTTGTTCCTGGAAAAGGTTGTCAAATTTTTGGATACTTTTTCTGAGATTTTTCCAGGAATGAATAAGACCCTGTAAGGTTATGAGGCCAGAACAATAGGCCTTGCATGTGGCTGACCTGGGTTCGATCCCCAGCATCCCTTATGGTCCCAGGAGCCTGTCAGAAGTAATTCCTGAGTACAGAGCCAGGAGTAACCCTGGAGTGCTGCCAGGTATGGCCCCCAAACAGAAACAAAACAAAACAAGACCCTATAAGACTCACTGATGTATACTGGTATACTTTACTTGAGACATTTGTCTAAAAATCTTACCATTTTCTGGGCTACCATTTTTAATGAAATTGAGCACTTCACAGTAACTTTCCTCTACCAGATATTAAAATATTACAGAATAATTTTCCTTCATTCTTCATATTTTGATATTTTTCTGCAAGCAAAATTATGATCAAAAATTATAAATTAAGTGAATCCTATAATACTACAGACAAAATGCTTTAACGATTTTAGTGAGTTTCTCACAATAATATATCATTTCAGCTCTTAAACTATGCTATGCATGTCATTAAATTAAATTAAATTAAATAAGTGTCTGTGATAATTTCCTAGCTTTTAAAATTTTCTGTGCCTTCAAAAGGGGATGGGGATAATGGACATTTACAAGGCCCAATGCAGGCATACAGGTGAACCTCAAATTTACTGCTTCTCTTTATTCTTTCTTTTATTGCTAGTGGTCAAAGACAGGAAATATTTAGGAACTATCATGGGAGAGATAACCCCAAATTTGGAACTTTGCATTTTAATTAGTTCATCTTAATTACAAATGATTATTTTAAATTCAAACAATTAATTTAATAATATATGCAAATAGATCTCTAACTGGAAAGGCATGTTTTTCAAGAATTTTGCTTACAGCACACGTTTGCACTCTATTTAAAACTGTAAAGTTAACAATTTTACTTATCCTTTCCTTGGAGGAAAAGCATACAAAAACATTTCTTGATCAAGGTGGAGGGTAAAATAGGGCTAAAATCAGTGGAAAATAAGAACAATGAAAAAGAAAATTGTTCATTCTCTTTGTTTTTCTTTGTCTCTTAGCAAAATGACTTCAGTTCTAGAATAGACTGCCCTTTGTTTCAAATGCAGCCTCACTGAATATCTCTTTCTAAAGTGACGATGTAGTATGCAATCAGTTCAATTTTCTTTAGGAATAAACTTTTAACAATTGTGCAGACTACTCAAAACTAAGGCTGATTCTGAGTCTGCAATTTTCCTTTTACTTATAGTAATTTTCATGTTTGAATTGGTGGGCAACATTCTCACTCTTTAAAGCCAGGACAGTGAATTTTCTCTATCCTATTTTACCTTGAGTTAATGGCAAGGCAAGATAATAATACAACCTTATTCAATTTTATATATGTACATATGTCTTTCTTTTTGCACTTTATCATTTTTATTTCCTGCCCACTTTCTACTGGCTTTAAATGATATTATGGTGACATGCAA
This sequence comes from Suncus etruscus, assembly GCF_024139225.1. NCBI lineage: Eukaryota > Metazoa > Chordata > Mammalia > Eulipotyphla > Soricidae > Suncus > Suncus etruscus. The sequence goes on along the minus strand of NC_064860.1, from coordinate 47,263,418 downwards.
CCACCTCATTCTGCAGGTGAAGAAACTGAGGTTGAGAAAAGTGCACAATTTCCCCCCAAATCTGTACCAGCAGAGAAACTTGAATCCTTGATTTATAATTCCAAAGTCATCTTCTCATTGGGCTACAAACATCATTCACTGTTTGGTTTATAAGATAGAGACAACTTATGCATTGCAGGTTATTTCTAAATGGATGTTAATTGCTTCCTGGATTCTCTGCTAATTGATCAATGTTTGGATTTCCAGGTAAGAGAAATCCTTTTTGTAGAATTACAGAAATAACCTGATAGACTTTTTTAAATCATTTGCTAAATTAGTTGATACAACTATAGAAAAGAATCTAAAGGTACTTGAAAGCCTTTTGTAGAGCTGTCAAATGACACAGAGAGAAAAAGGATACTAAGCTAGGGTGGGCTATTTTTTCCCACCTCTCAGGGTGGGCTATTTATGAACAATAGTTTCTTAGTTTTTGTGACTGATAAAAGCTGGTAAAAGGGAGATATTTTTTTTCCTTCCTAAATGGACTTGAAAGGTGGGAGTGTGAGGTAGCCACTTCTGGCGATCCTCAGTCGACTGGGCCTATAGATCAATGGATGGGTCTGAGTATTTAGACTCTATGATACTCAGGATAATCAGGGCTGGCCTAAAAGTACTTGAGGTTTCCAGTACTAGGCCCAACATGCTAGGTGGGCCTCCAGGCCTTCACTAATAGATGCTTGGGGAATGTGTAGGGAATTGATTGTGTAGTGTAGGGATTTGATTATGTAGTGTAGGGGAACAATACTTGGCTGCTTACAAGGCAAGTAAGTGCCTTAACTCCTGTGCTATATGTCCAGCCTCAGGTCAGTATTCTCAATTGAAGTTTACAAAGTCTGAATATATTAACTCTAAAAAATTCAGTAAAAAAATCAAGTAAATTGGGCAGAAAGAAAATTCTAGTTAAAACAATTATTTTTTGGTGGGGGATCACATATCTGATGATATTAGGGCTTACTCCTTGCTTTGAAACTCAGAAATCACTCATGGTGGTGTTTGGGATCATATGGGTTACTGGCAATCTAACCCAGGTTTGCAGTATGAAAAGCAAATGCCCTACCCACTGTACTATCACTCCAGCTCATGGTCAAACCACTATTTTAAAATGATTGATGGAATGAGTGAGGTATTTTAATTATATCACTTATATCCTTCTCATTATTAAATGTGTCTCTGGATGTATTTATCAAAGTCTGGAAACACATTTTTGTGTAATTTAGTCTAGGACTTTATTTAGGCAGATAACTACCAGATTCAATTGTGTGAAGCCACACTGTACTTTCCTAATGTTGGTTTTCTAGAATGAGCAGCCCCTTATCTTTGTACAAATAGAATCCTTTAAAAATTTAAAGGAGAATTTAAATTTTACATAGCATCAATCTTTATGGAAGAGTTTTTGAAAGGAATGATTTTAATAAGCTTATGCATCTGGACATATAATTCCTTAACCACAAGAAGTATAATGAGATGGTTCCTGAAGGCTGGTTAAACTGCAGCAGAGGGTAGAAAATTTTCATTATCAGTAGAGTTAATTAATAATGCCATTTGGCACCATTAGATGTGCAGAAAATGTTCCAAGAAATAAGAGTGTTTTGCTGTCTTTCTGAGGTTATTCAGGCTATGTTTAACTTGATAACAGGGAAATAAATCTTATATTAATAAGTATCAAGGATTGGAGTTAATTGGAATTCATTGTGTTGTAATTTTGGCTCAAATAGGTAATATAGAATATTACATAATGCTGGTCAAATGTAGTGAGGTATTTGGAAACAAATTTCTTTGGATAGGTTTATAGTCATATGATCTACTAGCTGATTTACCTTAGGGCATCATCCTGGTCTACCATGCATTCCTTAGGTATTTCCAATTTTAATGGAATAAGCTCTACACTAATTCCATTTATAAATTTTCACCTAAAACAAAATAAGTCAAATGTCCCCTTTATAATAGTAGACTAGATAGGCTAGTTAAGAAACAAATTAGACAGAATTAAGTACTGAAGAGCTATTGATGCATTCATTAAATCTTTTCATACCTCCCTGTTCTCTTCTTTAAGTATTTTTTTCTTAGAGTAACCCAAAAAATAACCTATGAGTTTTAATGAAAATTCACATTTGCCACCTAATATGAAAATAAAATGCTGCATTCAACTCAATTTTAATGAAAATTCATGTTTGCTAATTACTCTTAAGTAAAGCAACTGTATATAGAACTATTGGAGAAAAAACTCATATAAAAACTTATTTAAATAAACTTTTAGGGGCCAGAGTAACAGTACAGGAGGGTCCTTGCCTTGCACATAGCCCACCTGGGTGTGAAGCCCTAGCATCTTGTATTGTTTTCTGAGCATCACCAGGAGTAATACCTGCATGCAGAGCCAGGAGTAACCCCTGAACATTACCAGAATGTGGCCCCCAAACCAAAAACCAAACTTGTATAGAGGATAGTTTTAAGTAACTCTCACGTGCACAACTGAATCTGATAGAAAAACTACTATATGAAACCAATTTTAGTAAAAATTACATACACAAAGTTTTCAGCATTTGTTTTTTGATGATATTAAAAAGCAAACAAATATAAAGCAATCACTAATTTCTACTCTCTTCCCATTGGGGAAGAAACTCTAAAGGAGTTTATAATTTAGAGTGTTTTCCCAGGTAAGCTGAGGCACACTGAAGTCTGAGAACTTCTTCCATAAGAATAGGCCTTATTCTTTAGACCTTACTTCTGGCTTGTTGCTCAGCTGTGACTTCCACCTGTGCTTAGTGGGCCATATGGGAATCCGGGAATAGTTCCTCAGTCAGCTATGTGTAAGGCAAGTGCCTTACTTGCAGATCTAACTGTCTGGCTTTGTAAAAAATTGAATTGTCAATTTTGATTAAAGTACAATGGCTTCTGGTGAAGTCATAGTGGTCTCCACACTCATTTAGCTGATAGCAAGAGTTGAAAGTGTGAAGGTATGTTTCAGAGGAAGAGCAGAGTGTAAGGACCCAGGTATCTGAAATGAATGGAAGTTTCTTAAGAGGGGAAAAGCAGAGAAGGCAGTGACTTACCTGATAAACTTTGAGAAAATCTACCATTATTTTACAACTCTGAATGCCATTTGTCAATAGAATGCAGTGATGCTTCTATCTTAATGATGTGCAAAGTTTATTTTAAAAAAAAAAAGACTGAATTGAATGTTGAATGCTAAGGAGGTATTATATATATTGCTTGAAGTTAATGGCCTAACTTCTAACATCAATCAGTGAACAATGATTTATTGGGTGCCAATTCTGTACATCAGATTATGCTAGGTTTTTACTGCATACCAGAATCAATGGAGTCCCTTAGATAATTGCTATTGTTTTGGCTCCTTTCCAAAATAATTAAACTCGAACTCTGTGTATTGCCAATATGGGTGTTTCTTTTTGGGTGTTCTGGCCTTTTCATTGATTTTATAATGCTTGTGAAGAGAAAAGTGGTTCTAGAGATAGTTTGAGTGCCTGAACCAGAAAACCTACTTTCTGACCCAGTCTTAGTTTTAATATGCCCAATGTTTTATTTATTTTTTTTTCTTTCTGGTTTTGTTTTTAAATCACATCCATTGGTGCTCAAGGTTTACTACTGACTTTGCACTCAAGGATTGCTCCTAATGGGGCTCGGAGATCATATTTGGAGTCAGGTATTGAACTTGGGTTAGCCACGTACAAGGCAAGTGCTCTACCTGCTGTTCTTCTGCAATGTTTGCTTTCTGCCCACGTGAGTTGAGAATAATACTTACTATATTTATAAGGAACTAACATCTTTTAGTCATTGTCCATTAATAGAATTTTATAGGTTATTTTCTATGACATTATATTATTTCATTTAATCTAATAGAAAATATATCATCCGAGAAAACATCCTACAAATAAAATACCATGGTTTAGTGTGGCAAATTTATGCCAGACATGACTCATGAAATGTTTACATTATTAGCTGAGATTCACATTATCATGTGTATTTCTCTTTAATTCCCTGGTATGAACTCTAGAAGATTGATCTCTCAAAGAACTTTCTAGAAAAAAAAATCACAGGAGCCAATAATTTTGGGAAGTGCTATAACTTCTCCATCTAAATAAAAATTCTTAATGAATGACTAAGTAGTAAGCACCTAACATGCCTAAAGTCAAGACATGTTTAGAATAATGCTTTAAAGATGACTTACTCAGGTAAGTATAGAGTAATGCTTGCTAGTGGAACACATTTTGAAAAATAATCCTTCAAAATAATCTTATTATAAAAATTATATCTCAGATTTACATATTAAAAATTCAGTCACTTGTCTGACTCATTATCATATGGCCATCTTAAAACTTCAATCTTAAGTCTGGTTGATTTAGAAAATTCTCTCTTGATTCTAAAGTCTAAGTCTCTAGATGGATAGCTCTGATATTAAATTCACTGCTTAATTATGTTGAAAAGCAATAGTTGAAAGCAGTAGATCTGGGCCAGATAATATGATGGTAGGGCATTTGCCTTGCATGTTGCTGATGTAGGATGGGCACAGATTCAATCCCTGAGCCCCTGAGCCAGGGGCAATTTCTGAGCACAGGGCCAGGAGTAAAATCTGAGTGCTGCTGGGTGTGGCCCCCACAAAACTAAACGAACAAAAAGTACTAGATTTAAAACTGTGTGGGAAAAATATGGTAGTATATAAATTTCAGAATTAGGTTGCATATACTTTAAGACAATATACAAATATTAATTTTTAGGAGGAATAACTTCATTATCAAAATCTCAGGACTATATCTTTAAAATATATATATATATATACACAAGGCCAATTTTATTACTGCTAGTATCCACATCTAAATTTAACTATTTTAACTTTTTTTGTAGTTCTATATATAGAACTAAGCAATAACGGATTTGTTTGTTGTTGTTGTTTTTTGGGGGGCCACACCCAGTGATGCTCAGGGGTTATTCTTGGCTCTATATTCAAAAATTAGGGCTGGAGCAGTGGCGCAAGCGATAAGGTGTCTGACGTGTTGTTTATTGTTTGTTTATTTTGTGGGTTTTCTTTGTTGTGCATTGTTTTGTTTTTATTTCAGGATTGTGGTTATTGTGTGGTTGTTGTCTTTATTTCGGTGGTGCTTTTCGAGTTTTTTGTTTGACTTTAAAAAAAAAAATTTAGGGGCCGGAGAGGAGGTAAGGCATTTGCCTTTCATGCAGAAGGTCATCGATTTGAATTCCGGTGTCCCATATGGTCCCCTGTGCCTGCCAGGAGCAATTTCTGAGCATGGAGCCAGGAGTAACCCCTGAGCACTGCCGGGTTGACCCAAGAGCCACAAAAAAAAAAATTTTTTTTTTGGCATTGTTATGTTTTTCTTCCTTCTTCCCTTTCTTCTCTTAAATTGATATTTATAGCCTCTGGACTCCTTCCATTTTTTGCTTGCTTGATTTTTGCCCCATTTTATTTTTTTCTTTCCTTCAAGTAGAAATAAAAAAATGATCAGACTTAAACACCAAATCCATAGCCAACAACAGCAGAATCGATACTCAATCTACAACATGCTTAGCCCAGAGGAGATCACTTATACTAGCAACTCGGGTGGTAAAAGTGGGGGACATGGAATGCATGCTGGGAATAGGGGTGGGGGGAGGACAACATTGGTGGTGGAAATGCCCCTGATTCAATGTTGCTATGTCCCTAGAATATTACTGTGAAAGATTTGTAATCCACTTTGGTCAAAATAAAACTTAAAAAAATACACCTTTATATACCATTAAAACAAGTTATTCCTGATGGTGCACAGGAGACCAAAGGGCAGGAATCTAATCCGTCTCTGCTGCATGCGAGACATACACCATACCTATTGCACTATCATTCCAACCACAGAATTAAGCAATTCTGAAACTAAGAATAATATAACACTCCAACACTTGGTTACAACTCTGAACTTGGGCAAATATAATAATGCATTCACAAGCAGCAAACGCTCATGTCTTATTTCACAAACAGTGATTCCACAGTAGCTCTACAAATGTAAAGCAATAAGGTACTATTGTTTCATGCTAACAAATTTTTAATATAATTATTATTTTGATCATAGTGGCTTACATATTGTTGACAATAATATTTTAGGTACATATTTACATAAAATCAGGGGGATTCCCATCACCGATTTGTCCTCCCTACACCTCCTTCTGGTTCTCGTCCTACCTCCCATATCCTCCTCCCTCACCCCCGGCGCTGCTAGAATATGTGGTCCCCTCTGTACCTAGCTTACTACTTAGTAGTCTTACACCTGTTTGGTCTTGGTACCTCCCTTAATTTCCCCCCTCTAACTGGGAGGCAGGACTAGATAGTTCAAGTTATGTGGTTTTGTTTGAAGAAGAGAAAAGTAATAAACTGGGGTAAAAATCAAATACGCCGAAAATGGGCGGAATCCTTCTAGAGGCTCTCATCATCAGTTTGAGAGACGAAGGGGAAAAAGAGGGTGAAACACCCTAACAGTACAAAAAGAAGTGTCAAATAAAATATCCAGTGAGCACTCCAACAATAAAGATAAGCACCACAAAAAAGCCATGGTCTTGAGATAAAAAACATGGCAGAGCACATAAAGAAAGAAAAGAAGAAAAAAATATAAATGGAGACAACTTCAATAACCACACCAAAACAAAGAAATCGACAAAAAGTAGATAGGTAAATAAAAAATAAGTAAATAAATAAATAAATAAAAATGTTTTGTGCTTTTTGCCTTTTTTTCCCCTCCTGCACAGGCACAGTAAATATTGGGGTCATTCAAAAAGAAATTCTCTTGGCCTAAGAGATACAGGGTTTCTCCACTCTTGGAGTATATTGCCATGGGATTAACTATAGATTCCATTCAGGTTTATTTACTCTCCCCTTTGTGCTCTCGTGATATTTGGAAGACTTCTGCTCTGTCCTGGGTGATAAAATCAGACCTCTGTATCTAGAGATCTTAGTATCTTCATGCTTACAAATTTAAAAAGACTAAATATTGAAATTTACAGATATTTCCTTTAAAAGATTAGTTATTTGAAGTAAAAACATTTTGAGAAACACTCAAGGCAAGAATCAACTGTCCTGAACATGCAATCCAGAAGGAACACAGAGTAGATTGGATTTATGTTTCAAAAATTAGGACCCCCCCCCCTTTTTTTAGCTAAACAATGTGACTTCATACATCGAGGTAATCCCATTAAGGAGAATAAAAAGCAACCCATCCCATATTGAGGGAAGATGAAAGGCATCTTCAATTCTCCTCACTGTGAAGAAGAAGCAAGCCCAGAGGGAAAGTAGACATTCTATGTCACAAAGAATTAAATATGCTTTCTGTGTCACTAAGTTGAGTTAGAGTGGGAATTATTTACAGCAGGTTGAATGCAGGTGGGCAATAAATCTAGAGAGATCTGAAACTAATGTGTATGAAAATTCTTCCCACTATTTATTTTCTCCTCTTCACCCTTCTCTTCAATACATTTGGAATGAATTGAAAATGGCACAGAATCTAGAGAAATGAGTTTGAACCCAGCAGCGCTCAAAAAATTGCTACAAGAACAACTGCTCCATCCTGGGTGAGTGGGAAGGAAATAAAATAACATCTTTATGCAAAGATGTTCATTAATGCAAAGAGAGAGGTTGAGTCCGTGGAAAATGGAAGATGCTATGCATTATTTTTGAGCTTAGGACTTTACTTAGAGTTTGCAAGAAATAATAGATAGCTTGAAACAAACCCCTTCCATTTTTTACAAAAATCATAATACTGCCTAGTTAAGTTGTGTAACTATGTTTTGGTTGAGAGCGTGAGGTTAATGGATTTCTAGCCAGGGACCCTCTTGATGATGCTGTGCCTTCCTGAGTGATGTTCAGCTTAGATCAAGTTTTTCTGTGACATTAGGAGATCAATATGCATAAAAATGAATGTTGTTTATTATTATAATAAATAAAGCAGCTAGTAGTTTGAAAGAATTTATAGAGATAGAATGTATGCAAAAAGAGAGGGAAAGTTGACACAGATAAAAATAATTCTAGGGGCCAGAGCGGTGGCGGAAACGGTAGGGCATTTGCCTTGCAAGCGCTAACCTAGAACAGATCACTGTTCAATCCCCTGGCATCCCATATGGTCCCCTAAGCCAGGAGCAGTTTCTGAGCACATAGCCAGGAGTAACCCCTAAGCGTCACCAGGTGTGGCCCAAAAAGCAAAAAAAAAAAAAAAAAAAAAAGGAAAAAAAAGAATTCTACAAAATTAGCCTGTTGTTGTCTTCATGCTTTGAAGCCTGCATCTACTGTTTCATGAGGAGTTATTTATTTTTAATGTGTGAAGACAAAACTAAAATAACCATTCTCTTGACTGCAAAACAAATCTATTGACACACAGGTCTAGGCAGCAAAGACAAGATACAAATCTATTTTCATTAAATCACATTCAATATCCAGAGAAGTAGATTTTTGCCATTGTAAAAGAATAGGGAAATGTGACTATTTATGCTTGATAGGCACAGACAACATTGATATATCAAAAACAAGCAAATTATACTGGACACACTTAAAAAGGATTATACAATATTACTGCATCCCTCTCTTTTCTAAAATTAATTCTTAATTCATAGATTAAGTGGTTCCAGAGTGGAGTTGATTGGTTGTTTGTTTACATGATAGTTCGTAAAAGAAACAATGAAGCTTGCATGCAAAAGAAATGAGAAAACATATAAAAAATGACTAACTCAGAAGCAAAATTGAGTGTTTAAATAAAAATTCATATCAAATGAAACTGGCAATTATGAGGAACACAAAAAGCATAACAAATATAGCACTCATTTGTCAAATTAGTTGCATAAAACAAGACACCTCAAGAGCAAATTGAAAGTTAAAAGACAAAGCAGATCAATGCAGTCTCCCTTTTGATTAAATTGTTTTCTCTAACAAGTTCCAAGTAAGGGGTGCTAGGTAGTTTCATGATTGCATTGCAATTGGGGCAAATTTTTATGGCCAAAACAGATTCAATTCCATCACAAAGGAAATGTTTCTATAGTAGGAAAGTGGAACTTGTGTGAGTCTATTAATTAAAACTAGTTGTAAGCTTAGTATCTTCAGAACAAAACAAAAATGTGGAAATCCCTTATTCAACGCTATTAAACACTTCAAGACAGTGACTGTCGAGCATTAAATTAGTCATTATTCACAATTCATTGGGTCAAAATTGTAACAGCATTTTGTAATTGAATGGACACCCAAAACACTAGATTGCTTCTGTGTTTTGTGTGCTGTTTATTTTCATATGTTTAGGACAAAATTATAGTTAATTAGAATCATATTACTCGGTACAGTGTAAGATCCTGTTGTGATTTTCATCATTTATAGGCATAAATGATTACCTGTTCAATCAACCATAAGAATCAATATAATTTGGAAAAATAGTTTCTAATATATTTTAGTATAATTTTATGTGGTTTGTTTTGTTTTGGCCAAGAGAACTGTTGACTTGTCTTTTCACAAATTATGCAATAGGGCAGAAAGTTCACTTTTAAGGCCTACATATTGCTTTAGAAAGTGTGCTCAGAATGCACATTGAAGAAACACTACCATTTCTTTCACAATTTTTTTTAAAACATCTTTTCCAATTTGGGATTTATTTTTCCTGTCTCTATCTAGGGTTTCTGTCTTAAGAGCAAATAACCATTCAAGAAAGTAACTGAGTTTGGAATTTCTGCACTGTCATTCAAATAGCATTAATTGGATTTAGTGTGTAAGGCACTTCCTTCTCATTAATAAATGATGGGGTATTGTGCCAGAAGCACTTGGCAAGGATTCAAGAGCTTTTTGCTCTAACTCAAGAATGGCTCTTCTGGGCATCAAATTCAATAGAGTGTTACAAAAAAAAAATGGGGGGCAAGCATCCTTAAACCCTTCCAACCCTTTAAACTTAAGACTGATAGCACAAAAGAAAAATTACCCTGTCCTAGAAAGAGATGACTCACCTGATCAATATCATTATTCTTCCGTGATTTGTATATAAATTCACCAATGGCTACAAAGACAGAAAGGACCAGTCCAGCAGCTAGTACAATGAAGATACCCCCAATATTTTCGACTCCCAGAGCACTGGCCTCTTTGCTGTCTTCCTCAGGGCAACCATTCCCCCGCCACCACTTCTCTTTCATCATATGAAGTTTTCCCTCTTCTTGTAATTGAAGAATAGCAATAGTGATTTTATCCCGGTAAGGAGAACCTGCAGAAAGATCATGTAGATATCAGCCATAAAACTTTGCAAGAAGATCTCAAGAAGGAATATTATCTTAGATGTAATTATTTGCTGACTGTTAGAAATCCCCAAGTATAAATTGACTGATAAAGAGCACAATAGTTCTATTCTAAAATATAAAGGTTCTGATTAAATGGATAGGTTAATAATTGAACTATGGAAATGAATTTCTGCATATATGGTCTGTTCTTTCTAAACAAGGAGGATCCAAGCAGGAAATGTTCACTCACTACTTCTGGTGAGTTACTCATTAATCGTTTTCCATTCGAGGAGAATTCGTAATTGTATTTTACTTTTTCTTGGGTTTTGGATATCTGATATTGTGACAATCTTGATCATTAATTTTATTTCTTTCATCTTCTTCATATGGTAGTAGCTCAAAAGTTTGCAATCATCTTTGCAATACAATTTGGTTGTGTGATTGTTTTCTAGCCCTTGGAAGCTTATGTGATGTGAAATTATGTTCAGTCCTGTACATAAATCCTTCAGCTGATCCTCTTTTCGTTTCCCTAGCTAAGTAGCATTTATGTTGACTTCTGGCTCTGTATTCAGGAATCACTCCTGGTGGACCTGGGGGACTGTAGGGATGCTGAGGGCTGAATTTGGGTTTGCTACATGCAAGGCAAGTACCTTACAAGCTGTACTATCACCATGGCCCCAAACTTCAGCAAATTTTAAAATATTATGTGGATTTTATTGGTGTAATTTCTGTTCTATCTTCTAGTAAATTCATTGAACTTTCAATTATATTAGGGCTAAAGAGCACTGACCACTATTTCGTTAAAACCATACATTTGCAATGACAGATCTTTATGTGAATCAGTAAAAATATGAAAGATGGTAAGAGACTTAATTTAATTTCCCTTGGACAATGATAAATATTAATATTTATTATACTCAGATAAAGAATAGGGCACTCTGGCTATACCTGTGTCAACTCTAAAGATACTTTTGGTGAACATACATCAGTGCAATAATTATAAAAGAAAAAATAAAACATCTTAGAGACAAAAATGAACTTAGAAATTATATAGTATAGTCCAGTCATTAACTCATTGAAAACATTTAGGATGCCAAATATATTATGAATGTAGTAGGTATTGCCAGATCCAAGAATTTAAGTTAACATTCTTTATAAAAATTTTTTACTAGTATTACTCACTTGCTAGATTATTCTTCCACCCACCTCTCTTTTTCCTTACTCCATTTGTACTTATTATTAATCTATTATATAGCTTAAATTAGAAAAGTCAATGGTGACCTAGGTCATTGTTTATTTTTCCTCCCTTCCACATCAACATCTTAAAGTCATTGCCAATACTCAAAATCTAGACTAAAAGAAGAACAAACTGTTTTGGAGTTAGAGTGAGGTTTTCCAACTAAGAATATGGAGCATTGTCCAGGAAAAAGGCTCTTGAAAGGCAAATTAAAAGACATTGGCCAGTGGCTTAAAAATGCCCAGAATAATGGCGCTATTAGCATACACATAGCATGTGGGCAATTAAGAGCTAGCAACGCTTTGCTTTATGTATGTGAAAGTGCTTTGAAAGGTGTGAGAATGCTTCTTCTGGCAGCAGTTTTAGCAGGAACCATCATAGTATACACAGTGGGCTTTCAATAACTGTTGACTGTCTCTCCTCTGCCTTTAGGCTGCACAATACAGTAAAACATTTAAGCCAGACAGTGATTGGATCTCAGTTTAAAGCTGGTCTCTCAGGAAGGTGATTTCCTGTCTCTTGGTAACCTGTTTAAGGCTTTCTCCTCAAGTTTTATTCTGAGTCCCCCAGGAGTTCCATTTTGAGAGATTCTATTCTAAAAATCTCTCAGAAGTGAAGTTTTCAATTTTATGCCATGACTGGATTGACTTGGCCAAAAAAGAATCTGGAGCCTTTAGGGAGTTGTTAGGGCTAGACCAGACTTGTGCAGAGAGAAATTTCTTTTACATCTGAATATATTTTTGTTTCAGTCTTGTTGTTGTCATTGCTTAAAAGGTCTGAATGACACTGGAAGTGATTTATTGCAAGTCATTGAAAAAAATATATGGATATCCACGGATCTTCCTGAATAGCAACTGATCTTTCTTAAAGAGTCAATTCATCATAGGAGAAACATCTCACAAATTTATCCAACAGCTGGATTCCCAATGGATGTATTCTCTCTGAGGTCTGCCATCTGTTCCAATTATTCCTTCATTGTTTTTGGTTTAAAAGCATGACAGGTTTATAACCATGATGAAAAATTCCTGGAGTGTATTTCTTTTTATCTAGGGGGGGGGGAACTCTTCCACTTTGCAACTTCTGTGTCAGAGTATGAATGAGGTTAGCCAAAAAAGTAGACTGCACAGATACATCCAAGTCTCTCTCTGCCACATTGTATAAAATACAAAGATATCAATGACTAGGCCAGACTCATTCATATAAATGCAGTCTTTTTCACCATATTGACTTTGGTTGGGAATCTTAATTGGAGTGTTAAAGCCTTATTCCTTTATTTTCCATTGAAAATATTATATTAAGGTGCAATTATCCCCAGGAGGAGTAAAACCTGGGTTCTTTTCTATTGTTATCACCAAACAGGAAGTTTGATGGCAAAGAACGCTATTGAAAGGTGGTGGAGAATGGGCTCTGATGTGGAGGACGGAACTCTGAAAGTGAAGTTAACTTTAAAATGTACTCAAAAAGTAGTTTGATTGAGAAACTACAGTTGTAAGAAGATGCAGGATATGCAAGTTCATCTTAAGTTCCCGATTTTCAAAAGATTTATGCAAAGGCACACGCTCCCAGATTCCTTGTTTGATGTATATAACTTTTTTTTTTGGGGGGGGCACACCCAGTGACGCTCAGAGGTTACTCCTGGCTATACTCTCAGAAATTGCCCCTGGCTTGATGGACCTTATGGAACGCCAGGGAATCGAACTGTGGTCCGTCCTAAGCTAGAGAGTGCAAGGCAGATGCCTTACTCCCTGTGCCACTGCTCCAGCCCCTGCTGTATATAATTTATTTAAATAAAATAAAATAAAATCAGCTCACTTAAATAGGAACGGAAATGAAGGATTATAGAAAAATAGCTCCTATCTAACTTATCTGCAGAGCAAATTTCGAAAATGGGAAGACAAAATATTGGTTAAGGAGATAAGACATTGCTTTTTAAATAAAAAGAGAAATTTTTTTAAAAATCTCTGTTTTTAAGAAGATCACTGAATATGCCAGACTTATTAAACTTAATTATAGGGGAGCATTCTGCCTAAAATATTACATATATACATATATATGCACATTTTTACTAATAATATTAGTATTTCTTCAGAAAATAAATGAAACCAAAAGGATCAGAAGAAACAGATTTCCCAGTTCAACCATTACATAGAAAATTTATCTAGAGAACATACATATTAAAATAGTGTTATTCCAAAGTATTTTTATATTAGATACTTATTCAAGGGTCATATTGATTGTGGATTTATGGAAGAGGGTGCAACTTTTCACTTTTTCTTATTAATCACATTTGTACTGCAAATAAGATTTCTGCTTATAAGACTAGCTCCATTATCAAAGTGATTGCCAATATTTCCCCTTTGAGATGCTTATCAGAAAATTACCAATAAATCGCTTGAGAAGACAGATTGCCACCAGATCAAAACATTACATAACAGAATTCTATGAGAGGAACATAGCATAGAGGGAGTATTCTATAGAGAGGAAATAAGTAACTGGCCCTTGAATATAGATAAAGTTTTACATCTTGGATAAACAAGAGGATTTTGTTTATTGAGCTATGCATCTGTAAGGCAATCATATTTGTAGGGATCACACGGGTACAAATTAAAGAAATAGAAATATTGGAGGCTTTGGATAGTTATCATTAATTGAATCTAGTATTTTACCCCAGCAAATTGTAGTTTAATCTTTATCCTTTTTTTTGGGCCGATATAGTTTTGCTTTCCAATCTGTTAACATGAATTATGAGCCCCATAACTTTAGTGTTATATCTATGTCTATAGATATAAAACACACATAAACTGATTGTATTATATTTTAATATAATTTATGGTAGACAAACCACATAAGCAATATGAATAGTAAAGAAAATGATATGAAAAGGATTAATTAGGACGGCATTGTGAAAAGATAATGCTGGAGAAAATAATACATCTTTATATTCTAACAGATAAATTGTTACAGAACTTGAAAGCACTAGTTAATGAATGTTGATTAGTTTTATCACCTGCTGACCTTTAATTAGCTCACAAGCCTGATCAATTGTAGATTGAGTAGTAGATATTGTAGTAGATATTTCCCTTGATGACTATGTCACTCTTTAAGTCCCTTGTTGACTAAGTCATGCAGAGCATCTATTCTAGGTGATTGGAATTACCCAACCCACACTTGGATAATGCCTGTCCCTCTTACCGATAGGTGTTCCCACTCCATAACCTTTGGAGTCAATGAGGCCCCCGATTTGAGTGAGGTTGCAGTTTCTCTGGGTCACATACTCAATGCTGGTGGATTCCATGAGTAGGGCATAATCAGTAGTGAGTACTCGTTGAATTGCTTCTTCATTGTTTTGAACCAGGACAATCTGGTCCCTGCTGCTCATGAAAGCCCACATCTTCTCATAGGTAGATATTTTTGATTTCTACAGGAAAAGAAAGCACAACCACTAGAAGAAGACTAAGAAAACCACCACTGCTAAAACAAACAAACAAATCTCTATTGTGTAAAAAAAAAAAATCTAAGAAAGATTCTTCCTCTGAAGGCAGAAAACTAAAATAGATTATTTTGTGATGACTTCATAAGGTAGTTGGCAAGGGCAAATTTTATGCCAGAAAAAGACTGCAGGCACTGAGGGTACTATTAAAAAAAAAAAGATCTTGTCTTATTAATGTAAGACATAGGCCCAAGGTCTTTTTGCTAATTTGACTTAGGGAAAAAAGAAAATTGGTCTCTATGATAACATTTGTCTAATGAACTGTATTCATAACATCAACGTCCATCGAGCCAAGACTTAGTAGCTCCCTCTAAGACTCTACTACACCATTTTTCAGTTTTTGAAAATCACAGGCCTATGTCAATGCTTTAGGACAAGTAAGTTTCAATATCCCATTCAGCATCCTTTGCTAGAGTGGACCTGGGAAAAATTATATACTTTTCTTGCTTTAATTAGGAGGAAACTGCCATTAACTCATATTTTCTAAAAATGTAGACTAGTGATGTTTTTGAATTAAAATTCAGATCATACTGTATTTGAATTTCTTTTCACACATCCATTTTATTTTTCATTGCTATTGTATTTGACAAAAACATCACTGATTATTTCTTTTAAACCCCATATCTCTTAGGCCAAGTGAATTCCTTTTCGAATGACCCCAATATTTACTGTGCCAGGGCAGGAGGGAAAAAACAAAAATACAAAAAAGCACAAAACCTTGGTTATTATCCTTATATTTTTTACCTCCATTTATTATTGTTATTATTATTTTTATTTACCTATCTATTTTGGTCGATTTCTCTGTTTGGGAGTGAGTATTGAAATTGTCCCCAATCATACTTATATTTTCTCTTCCTTTCTTTTCTTTCGTTATGTGCTATGCCATGTTTCTCATTTCAAGACCATGGCATGTTTTTTTGTTTGTTTGTTTTTGTTTGTTTTTTGTTTGTTTTGCTTTTTTTTTGTTTGTTTGCCTGTTTTTTTTGTGGTGCTTATCGATATAGCTCGAGCCCTCACTGGATATTTGACACTTCTTTTGGTACTGGTGGAGTGTTTCACCGTCTTTTTCTCCATCTCTCAAATCGATGATGAGAGCCTCTAGAAGGATTCCGCCCAGTTTCGGTGTATTAGACCCTTACCCCAGTTTATTACTTTTCTCTTTTTCAAACAAAACCACGCAACTTGAACTAGCTAGTCCTGCCTCCAGTTAGAGGGAGAACTAAGGGAGGCATCAAGACCAAACAGGTGCAAGACTACTAAGTTGTGGGTTAGATACAGAGGGGACCACATATTCTAGCCGACCTGGGGTGAGGGAAGAGGAAATGGGAGGTAGGACAGAAACGGAGGTGTAGGGAGGACAATTTGGTGATGGGAATCCCCCCTGATTTTATGTAAATATGTACCTAAAATATTATTGTCAACACTATGTAAACCACTATGATCAAAATAAAAATTAAAAAAAATATATAAATGTAAAAAAAAAAGTGATTTCTGAGGGATGAAGAATTAAAGAGGGAGGGGTGCCCAATGGTCTATGGTGACAAACTATTGTGATGACAGTTATGGTGTGATAATATATATGTTTTTATTAGCTTTGATTTTGGGGCCTCAATTGTCTATGTTTAGGGTTACTCCTGGCTCTGTAATCAGGAATCAATTCAGGCAATGCTTGGGAAATCCTATGAGATTTCAGATATTGAATCCAGGTGGCCATGCCCAAGGCAATGTCCTAACCATTGTACTATCTTTTCAGTCCTATACTTTAAAGTTGTACTCCTATAATGCATGCAGAGTGTAAAACAAATGTTTTCTCAATAAAAATATATTCAGTAGATAATCTAAAATTTATGTATTTTTTTCTTATTCATATTTTTGATGAGTTTAACAATAAGGTAAATATTGATATATATATTACATAATCAAATGTTTTATTATTGTTCTTTGCTAAAATAAACCACCTGTTTTCCTATTGTTTAACTGTAAGTTTGCTCTTCTTTGGAATCATGATCTATAATTAGGCATATTATATTTTATTCTGGGATTTTTTTGTATTGTTTTTATTTTTTCTGAATTTCTCTTTGCATTATATTTTGAGGTTGAAAGACATTATGGGATTTTCTAATAGTTGTGAGTCAACTCCAGCTCTCATGCATATATCTAGTACAGGCTCACATTACACAGCTTTCTTGGCAGGCATGGGTTATGTCATTTCAGAAATGCAGAACGGCTTAAAACATGATTTGGGACCATAAATTTGATACCTGAGGAATCAACTCTAGTGTGGTTATTCATGCTCAAGTGTTCCTGGGGGCTCACTCAATTCCTAAGCCTATTTAAGACCCAGGTTAATGCTGTAGGCTTTATGAATTAGGGGAGGACAGATGGCTTTATTTTGGATTGTTAAGCATTTGAAGAGCCCCTTGAGAAAGGTCTTGTGAGACAAACAGCAATTCAATAAACAGTATTTGATAGATACTGGTATTTTCTGAAAGTCGTTCTATCATGATTAGGCCCCTGTGAATTACTCCTCAACCCCAGAGAGATCTAAAACTTGGAGCTCATGTCTTTATGACAAAGATTTGCTTTGTGGTCAGGGTCAATGCTCCATTTTTTGGTATGATTTTAGCTCCTACGAGTCAGATAATACTAAATTTATAATAAAGTGCTACTCTTAGAAGTGCAAGGAGGTCAGTCTGTCTTTCAGCAATAAACTCACTGTTGGAAAAATTATTCCTTCATAGGGAAACTACCTTAAGGGAAAACAATTTTCTTATGTGTATGAAATTTAAAATTGTTAGAAGCATTAGAAAATGACACATTCAAACTGCTGCTTTCACAGAGGAGACATTTGGGTATGAAGATTGGGAAACTTCAAGAAAGCCACAAAATTAGAATCTGTATTGACAATGGATGCCACAGAGCCTCTAGCATCTAATTCAGTGCTCTTTCACCAAACTGATTTGGGGAGGTGAATTTACAGTCAGCCAAAAATTCTTCTGAGAATGATTATAATCTTATATAATTAGTGATGGGTCACAGATTTCATATGATTCCAAGAAGGTGTTTTCTATTTGGTCTCATGTTAATATAAATAAGAAATCGACCTTCATGTAAAAAGTTGCATGAAACTTTTTTGAATAATATCCTTTCTCTTCCTGAAAATATTAGATGATTCTTGAACTCCCTGAGATCTGGGAGGAGAAATATAGCTGGATGAAACACTTTAAGTCACATAAAATACATAAATTTCCTTGTAAGAAAATGATTATGTGGTAGAAAACTTGATTGAGTTCAACAGACAGTAAGCATTCTGTGTCATCTTGGACTCCCTTCTGCTATTCTTATTTCAGCTTAATATAGGGAAACATGGAAGGAAAGAGGAGAGCACCTTTGTGTCTTAATTTAAAGTTCTCAGTCATTATTTAGAGAGTTTGCTATTGTGGAGCACTATTGTTTTCATCTTTAGAATTATAAACTGTTTGAGAAGCTTAGAGTTCATAAACTGGAGCCAGAGTACAGTGGGAAGGGTGCTTTCTCTGCATGCAACTGACCTGGGTTTAATCCCTGGCATCCCATATGGTCTTCCATGCTATGGCAGAAATAATCCCTATATACAGAGCCTGGAATCAGTTCTAGACACAGCTAGGTGTGGTCCAAAACCAACCAACCAACCAACCAACCAACTAATCAACCAAACATAAAACCCACTATCACCACCACCAACAACAAAAAACCAACACACTTTAACATGTGGATAATAAGAAATCACCTTTGAACTCTTAGAAACACTTATACAGTGCAAATACCTTTGGGTGTAGTTGATTTTTCACACTGAAAAGAGAACTTTACATTTAGAATTGTTTCATTCAGCCACGTGGTTCCCTTTTCTAGATCAGTCCCTTTATACAATTTATGTGGGACCCAGCTTTGAAGACAGTCAAGTGAAACTCAGACCATCATTTGGGTTGGCAATTAGTTAGTTCCTATTTAATGTCTTTTCTTACTTGAATTGTATCTACTACTACGACATACTCAGTAATGGTTATTTTGTGTTAATTTTGAAATTACACCTTGGAGACTAGTGACTTTAGATTTATTTAGAGTTATTCTTGTTTAGGTTTCAGGCATAGTGTCCCCTCAGCACGTGTCCATTTTCTCCCAGAAATGCCCCAAATTTCTCTTCAAACCACCAGCCTCCCTCTATGACAGAAACTTTAAAAAAATAAATTTGGGGGCCAGAGCTATAGCACAGTGGGAGTGCATTTGCCTTGCCAACCATTTTTGATCCCCAGTATCTTATGATGCCCCAAGTCTGCCAGGAGTGATTTTTTTATGCAGAGCCAGGTGTTTTCCTTTAGTGCTGCTTTATACAGCCCCAAACCCAATAAGATAAAATAAAATAAAATAAAAAATAAAATAAAAATAAATTCTAGGGTCAGAGCTAGAGTATAGCAGGTAGGGTATTTGCCTAGTATGCAATAGAAATAGCTTCAATTCCTGGCATCCCATATTGTTCATAAATCCTCAGGAATAATTCTTGAGTATACAGTTAGGGTTGAGTTCTGAGCACCTCTAGACGTGACAACCTCCCCCAAATAATAATATTAATGAAACAGAATATGTAAAATAAAGAAATACTGTGGTTTACAGATTTATTCATTTTAAAAACATTTTCATTTTAAAATTTAGATATCTTTTGCTCTTGTTTGGTTTGGTTTGGGGGTTACACCAGGTGGTGCCCAGGGACTAGTCCTGGCTTGATGCTTGGAGATCTATTAGCAGAACTAGTGGTTTGGTGTTAGGGATTGAATCTGGGCCTCCTGCATGCAAAGCTTGTGCTCCAGACCACTGAGCTAAGTTTCTGGACTCTGAAGACACAAATTTAAAGACACAAATTTAATAACCTAAACAATTAGGAATATAATTAATTAAAATGATTATAAATATTAAAGTATCAGGCAAAGAGAGTGATAGTTTGAATATTTTTGCATTTCTAAGTCTCCTACGGTTTTAGCTTGCTATATAATCTAATATATATATATACATATATATCAAAAGCAGTGATTTCTTCTCATTTCACTGAATATGGCAAAGGTTAATTAGAATATTTTAAAGTACTCAGAGCTTAACAAAAGTTGCTAAACCTTAAAAAGCTTCATTTATTTAATCTAAAATCATTCAGTTAAAAAAATTCTGGAGATGCACCAGGTTGAGATAAATTTATTTTATCTATTTAAACCTGATTACATGGTTAATCTGATGCTGATGAAACATTGTTGGTAAAGAATAAGCTTTTTAAAAAATCTGAAATCTTTTATAAAAGAGGACTACTATATTACCATTTCATAATCATCATTTATTTCTCCTTTCCCCCCTATCATGCATAAAAGCAAAGCCCTTGCTGGGAAATAGTTTTCAATGTATATGTGTGCAGTTAAAAACTCCTTATTGAAAAGAGTAATAATAACCAGCACATGCAGTGTTTATGGCCTGCCAAGCACTATCCTAAGCACTTTGCATATATTAGTTCCTGCACTCCTCACAATGATGATATGGGAAAGATTCTTGTTATTTCTCTTGTATTTATTATAACTATTTTTATTATGACTCTTTTATAGACATGGAAACAGAGTACAGCATTAACAAATGAAGCAGAGATGTGATCTCATCTGCCAGTGTTCTTTTACTTCCACATATTTTTTCTCTTCGGTCTTAAGCAACGTTTAAAGGAATTGAGGACCATTTCTAGAGATGCTCAACTAACCTTGCTGGATGTTTCAAGCTAGTGATAAGGCATCAGAAGCCATCGGCACCTTTGTGACAGTGCAGGAGAGGAAGATATTCTATGCTGGGTTCAAAGTTGGATGATTGTCATTTGCAGAAATGCATTCCAGGCAAGGTCCCTGGCCTCAGGGTATCTTTTCTTAGCTATCAGGGATTAATAATTTTAGTACACAAGATCTTATGACTGCATTAACAGTATTGATAATTTATCTAAAGGAAAGCACTAGCTGTAACATAGAAGCTATTATCTTTTATAACCAGCACTGTTGCAGAACTCAGGTGGCCATACTGTGCTGAATATACTTGGCCAACTGAACTGTGAGAGATCACAGGGGCTCCTCAGAGGCCTCCAAAATTATGCGTGGGAATGCTTGTGAGGCCATGTAGTGTCTGGGATAGAACCCTGGTCTGACTCATGAAAGTCCTGGGCTTTCAATCCTATGCTATCTCCCCTGACTAGCTTACATTTGTTTATAACAAAAATCAGTCAACATTTTTTAGAAGTACACTAGTCAGACTCTGAAAGAAAATGTGGCTTTTGCTTATATTATTTCTTTTAATAATATTTTGTATTCCATTTTATTCTATAGTTTTCAGTTGGTTGCAAGGTGTCTATCATAGAAATCAAAATATGTATAAATTTTGAATGGAATATATTAAGATTGACATGGTAATCTATTTAATAGTCATGCCCTCTAGTATTTTATTTTTATTTTAAACCATTATTAATTATATTATTTCTCCAATCTGGATGTAGAAATTCTATAGCAAAGTTGTATAATTCTATTAGTCAATGGGATGAATAACTGGTTTTGCTTCAGATATATTGGTTTGACTGTAAGAAATAGCTTTTAAATAGAGGACTGTGTTTATATGTGTGTTTGACATATATCTAAACTGAACTGCATTCAATATACACACACAAACTGGGAATAAATTATTGATACTTAGTCTGTGATCTTGTAAAAAGTAATCATACTATCTATATGGAGCAAATTAATATATTATAAGCTCTAAAAGTTTCTTTTACTTTAAGTAAATTGTGATTTAAGAAAAACCTTAAAAATGAACTAAAGACATGAAATTGCTTTTCCATGTAGAAATAGAAATTTCTGAAATAAATACACCAAAATTGAATAAATGCCTTAAACAATTTCAACAATACTTTATAAAAAAGTAACATTTCATTAAATAGTAAGCTTGATAAAGTCTTTGAGCATGAATTAATTGTTAAAAATTGCTTTGAAAGAAGACCAGGACAAAGCATTTATAATATAGTGAGAAGCTCTTCACTCTAAAAGCATATATACGACGATTACTTCAGTTGATTATGCTCTTACCTTGAATTGATAGAAAGTTATGACATTTGCAGAATCTCAAAGGTTTTAAAAATTCATGTGTTCCCTTTAAAAAAAATCCCTCAGTGGGATTTCAATACCTTTGCTAAAACATTTTTCATGTTTTCTTCCTGTCTAGAGTTAAAGATTGGTCTATTTTGGGCAATTCAGCAAGCTTTGAAAAAGGTTAGCTTTAATTGACCTCATAGATTTCTTCTCAAACAAATATATTTTTAACCAACAGGGACTTAACATTTTGGACAGTGATGGTAAAATTAACTGGGGCTTCTGAACAAGAGTTAATAGCTTTGTGTGGAGAGAACCCTTCTATACAAGAACGTTCAAGAAATGTTTTGCATCTTTGCTTTCTTATATCACTATTTCTTTTTTTTTTTTTTTTTTTTTTTTGGTTTTTGGGCCACACCCAGCGGTGCTCAGGGGTTACTCCTGGCTGTCTGCTCAGAAATAGCTCCTGGCAGGCATGGGGGACCATATGGGACACGGGGACTCAAACCAACCACCTTCTGTCCTGGATCGGCTGCTTGCAAGGCAAACGCCACTGTGCTATCCCTCTGGGCCCCTTTTATCACTATTTCTACCTGAATCCTGCCTGCCCATTGAGGCTCACTGCTTCAGTTGCATTGGAATAGTGCTTAGCAACTTTCCTAAAATGTCTTTTGGGTTGATGATAGTACCTAATCCACCAAGGAGATTATAAAGGTTAGAGAGTCCCTTATTCCTACAGCTGATCCTAAGTCCTTAGACCATGAAAGCCAGAAATGACAAGTCTGTTATGATTTTTTAAGTCCTTTTTTATCCAAGTCATTTTAGACTGAATCATGATCTATTCTAATCTGTGTAATCCTCAGGCTTGAGTCTGAGAGTCTAGTGATTTGTTACAAGGCCAGCCTCTACTGCAAAGCACCTTTTTACATGAGAATTTTCTAACCATTCTGGCCCACAAGTAATATTGGAACAAATGTACATTGATATGAACTAGGTCAAATTGCTCTACTTTGTGTCTTACATTAATTCTAAGGGTATCCTATCATCTGTTATCTACCTACCACAGGAAAAGGGATTTTCTGCAAGTACAAAGCATGTGCTCAGGAATGGTTACCAAGGACTATGCTGTCGTCTGTCCCAGTCTCAAAGTTTTGGAGAATGTGGGAAGACACTCCCTCAGAATCTCTCAGTATAGTGGAAGGAAGTGCCTTTTCCAGAAGTCACAGAAAGTAAGATATGTAACCATAGTCCAATCTAGACTTTTATAGACCCAGAGGAACTAAAATAGTAGAACTAATAGTTTGGACAATAGTAAATATTAAATATTAATTGTGTTTGTGGTGATATTAATAATTCCTTTTTATTATTTACAGTTTGTCTAGTAATAGTGTAAGCACCTTACCATTATGAAGTTTAAACCTTGAGATATATTCCGAGCTAGTATCCTCAATTTACATGCAGGGAACTTATGTCACAGAGAATTTAAATAACTTGCCATGTCCTATAGCACTAAGAAGTCATCAGTAAAGCCAAAATTAGAATCCAGACTGTTTTATTTGTCAAACCTGAAATCAAAGCACTTTACACTAAGTTGTTATTTATATCCGAGCAGTAGTTGTGCTTTCAGTGAAGACTGTCTGGATTGTTGAACAATAATTTATAACCAGTTTATTTAGATGATGGTTTGTAAAAGGCTTTGAGATAATCATTTTCAAATGGTCCTTAGACTTTTTAAATTTAAAATTATTCTAAAAATGTATCTTGTTAAACTGTCACTGTAAGATCTAAGTTTGTACTATTTCATTAGTACTACTTCATTCATTTTGAAGATTAGTAAATAGAACTTAGAACGAGAAGAAAATGGATTTTTGGGTGTAGATCTCTATGTATTATGAAAGATGGAAAAAACTGGTGTCTTAGAGGTGCATAGTAAAAGAAAAAATTGGAGTTGAATGCTGTTGTTAATTTTTTTAGAATATAAAAGAAGAAATGGGCATTGCAGGCATTAGAGAAATTACATCCAGTTTATCTCTGCAATTTGGCAAGACACTGACCAGTTTTATTACTCTAAGATGCTGGCATTGGTTTCAGGGTGTTGGGAAGGCTTGAAAATGTCACTTTCACACTTAAAAATTTTTTAGTTAAAAATGTATTTAATCCATAAAATTATAATGTTATTCATGCCTTTAAAACATTTGCAAACCCATAAAATTTAGCAGCACAGACCCAGGAAAACAATCTAGTTGATATTATCTTATTTGTTAGCATTAGATTGAGTACATAACGATAAAGCATAATCTTAAAAATCCTCTTAAAAATTCTCTCAAATTAAGTCTCTTGCAATTCTGAAGGCTCTTAAAATACACTGACTTCTACAAATGTATCTATTGATTAATTGCAAACCGAACATAGGGGAATAAATGGTCCCCTACTAGTTTAAGAATGCCTTAAATATTTTCTTCAACAGTACCAGAGAGTGATTTACAATATCCTGTATCTTTTTAAGCTTGTCTTATTAATTGACTTAAGGGTTATTGTTATATGTTATATATTGTTATCAAACAGGTATTATGCTATTCACAGAGCTAAAGAATCTGTACTACCCATATTTAATAAGTATCATTAGTGAAATCATCTTTGCCATAAACCTGAGAACTGTCCTTCTTTCCTAGACAGCATCAGGGAGAATCTCAAGGTGTCCAGCTAAGCTTTTGTGAACATATGGAGAATTGGATTTATGACCTCAGCCTCGGTCTCTGTGTAAATATGGTCTCTGGTGATCAATGAGACTGTTCCAAACACAATGGACTCCATGAGCAAGCACTGCATCAGATTTCTTTGCCTCAGATAACTTGCTCCTTGACACAGTGCCTGCCTAATAATAGCAGTTTATTCCCCCAGCCTTACCTGAATTCAGATAGTGACTAGTGCCACCTCACTTGAACTCTTTAAATAGCTTTTATTTTCCACATTAAAATCCAAATACCCAAATTTGAAATCTTAGGTCATGCTTTCTGCAAAAGCAAAGAAATTGGGGCAACAAAATTTGTGGATCTTGAGTCACATATTTTAGGAAAAAAATTATGCTAAAAATGCCCCTTAAATGATATGGTCTTTGGTTAGGAGAGAATAAACAGAGATGGAGGGGATGAATGATTTCTGATCACATAGCCATAAGTAGCCTTAAACACAACCAAGTGTAGTTTATAAAATGAGAAAATGAGAGAGAGAGAGGAGAGAGAGAGAGAGAGAGAGAGAGAGAGAGAGGAGAAATGGGGAAGGATGGATTACAGAATTAGTTTACATAATGTACTTAGTGTAGTTCATAAAATTATATATGTATATATACATATGTATACATAGGGAGAGAAATGTATTATAGAATTAGTTAAAATAATGTAGAGCCAGGCCAGGAAGGATGAAGTATTGGTGATTCATGTGAAGACTACCTATCTCTAGTGTTAAAAAGCTGGAACATTTCCATCCATTGTGGAATTAGAATTAGCCAGTTTAGAGAATTCTGGCAACATGTTTTTTTCAAGAGAAAAACTAAGTCAGATAAAGTCCTTGCTCTCATATTGCAAATAAGTTCCTTCTTGATAAACACAATTGCTGGCTATCCACTAGTAAATTGAAGAACTTGGCAACACTGACTGAACTTGGTAACATAACACTGACTTTTGTTAAAATCTTGAAAATTTGGTGGTATTTAGGAAGTGAAGTGTTTGAGTTAGGAGAGTGGAGTCTTTATGAATGGGATTCAGGCTGCTCTGAGATCTGTCCCTTTCCAAGGTGAGGATACAATGACTATTGTGGGGGAGAGTGTGTGACTTTCCTTTGTTTGTGATTTTTTTGGGAACACACCAGTACAAAACAGATAATTCATACATTTACAAAGACTTTTTCATTTAATAAAGGGAAAATCTGTCTCTATCCTGTATTTGCAATGTGCATCTACTAAAATAAGTTTCCTTGTTTTATTGTCCATTTCCTGAAATGTTAAAAACTTTTTTATACTATTGTTGAAAGAGGTCAGTCATCTCTGGAATATTTTCCAGACATACCCAATTCCACTTTGCTAAGTGTCCCTCTGTCCTCCATGTCTTACCGTGACTTTTCTGGTTTCTGACAAGTATTGTGATGAATCACTAGCTTGGGGTAACTTGCCTCTCTTCACACTATTGATTTCAGGAGAATCCAAGCTCTCAGAAGCTTGGAAAGCCATTTATTGAATGTCATTTAGCCTTAAAACAATACTTATCTAGGGAAGAAACAGTCACCACAATTTATACATTCTTTACCTCAACATTTCTCTGAAAAGAAAGAGAATGTTTAAATCCTAGCTTTTAATATTACTCTTAATCTTAAAATAGTGTTTATTTATTTACTGTCAGCTGCCAAAACAAATGTCCTATATATGTGTATATATATTATATCCTATATATTATACTATAATACATAAACTATTTTGAAGAGTCCTTACTGTTATTCAAAGGAGTTCACTTTTTCATACCTTTTCTATTTTTTAAAATCATCTTTTCACAAGCAAAACAGTCCAGTCAATGTTAGGGTGCTGAATTCATTTTGGTAATCTGAGTGTGAATTTTACCAAAAACCTTTTTCTTTTAAATTTATTTTAATTTTTTGTGGGTCATACCTAGAATTTTAGGGACCATTTCTTATTCTGTGTTTTGTGGTCTCTAATGACAATGTTTGAAGCATTATGTGGTACCAGGGGGGTCTCTGGCATGCAAAGCATGTGCTCATCAAGTTATATCTCTGCCTCCCCTAATTTTTTTTGTTTTGTTTTTGGGCCACACCCGGTGAATCTCAAGGTTACTCCTGGTTATGAACTCAGAAATCGCTCCTGGCTTGGAGGACCACATTGGATGCCGGGGATTGAACCAGGTTCGTTCTGGTTTAGTTTGCAAGGCAAATGCCCTATCACTGTGCCACCGCTCCAGTTCCTGGCCCCCTAATTTTTTTTTTTTTGTGGTGTTTGAATCATGCTTGACACTGCTCTGTGTTTACTTTATTCATTTTTTGCCTTTTTGGACCACAACTATCGATGCTCAGGGTTAACTCTAGACTCCATGCAGGAATTATTCCTGGTGGGTGGTGTTTAGATGACCATATGGGATGCTGGGGATTGAACCTAGATTGGCAACATATAGGCCATGTGTACATGTAGGCAAGTACCCTACCCATTGTACTATCACTCTGGACCTGAATTTTCTCTTTTTGGGGTGGGGGCACACTCAGTGGTGCTCAGGAGTTACTCTTGGCAGGCTCAGGGGACCACATGGGATGCTGGGGATCGAATCTTTGTCCATCCTTGGTCAACCCCATTGCAAGGCAAATGCCCTACCTCTATGCTATTGCTCCGCCCTAAATTTACTCTTGATCTGTGCTCAGTATTCATTTCTGGTGGTCCTTAGGGAACCATGTGTGATGTTGGGGACGGAACCAGAGTCAGCCACATGCTGACCTTACCCCCAAAACTTTTAAAAGTTTATTTTGAACACAGTGCTATTTTTATTTCTATCGTAGGCACCACAATGACCTCTTGAAAGATTGTAGCCCATTTCTTTCATGGACCAATAATGTGTCTTTATATATAGATAGTTTAGATTCTGAAGGTTCTGATCATGTTGTAGTTGATCACAAAGTAATGTGATTGCTCAGGTATTCAGTCTCTCTGAAATTATTAATTTTTATTGTTTCCCCAATGAGAGCTATATAATGTTTTTTAATTGTTTAATTTAGTATTGTGAAGTCACAAAGTTATTCATGAATGGGTTTCAGGCATACATAATGTTTCAACACCAATACATTCACCAGTGTAAGCTTCCCTTTTCCAAAACTGCAGTCCCCCAACTACCATTTGCCTCTTCCTTGTCTGCTTCTACAAGAGGTCCTTTTAACAATAAGTAAAACATAAGTAAGTTTTTGCACTGTGGTTTATAGTACTGTTGCTAATAGAGTTTCATACATAACACTTCATGACCATTCAACACTACCTTCTTCTTTGGTTGAATGCTTCCTTCTACCATAGATGCTGGCCCTTCCCTGTCCTATCCCCCAGCCCCCACAAGTGGCATTTTTTTCTCCTGAATACTAGTTTTGTTTCCATTATCTTTGGGAATTTATTATTCCACCATTATATCCACTTTATATCCTGCATATATAGTTTTGAAATTTTGTATTGAAATTTGATTTCAGGAAAAATTCAGTTTCCCTTCTCTAGGTAATTTTAAAAGACAGGAATGAGTCCTCCCCACCCAGAACTACTAAGTTTGCTCTCTGACTGAAAAGAAAACAGTGATATATGATTGAAGCTTTTGATATGTGCATTTATGTATATTAAATCTGGAATAAAGTTGAAAATGTCTATTTGAGGACCATAGGAGTTCTCTGAAATGGAATCATTGCACATTAAATTTGACTTTAAAAAGATCTTTGGACAAAAAAAGATCTTGGGACTAAAGTCAGAAGGAGAGAGATAGACACAGAATAGTTTCACTCATCTATGGGTTTTAAGAAAAAACAAAGGACATTATTGTAATAATGCCCAGAGACAACAGAGATGAGAGCCGGAAGGACTGGCTCTTGTTGTGAAGCTCACAACATAGACTGGTGAGTTTAGTTAGAGAGATGACTACACTATCATGACAATGTTAATGAGTGAGAGAAGTAGAATGGCTGTCTCAAATATAGGCAGGAGGTGCGGAAGGAAGAAAATGAGGGGCATTGGTGATGGGAAGGTTGCACTGGCAAAGAAGGGTTTTCTTTTATGACTGAAACCTAACTACAATCATGTATGTAATCATGGTGCTTAAATAAAGAAAAAATAAAATAAAACATATATCCTGGGACTGGAGCAAAAGTAGTTTAGCTTGCTTCTCACCAATCTAGCTTCCATCCTATAGATGGTTTTCCAAGCTCACCAGGACTGATTCCTTAGGACAAAGCCAGAAGTAAGCACTGAGCACATCACTTTGTGTGGCATAAACAAAACAACAACCTTAAATTCCTAATTTTTGAAAAAAAAAAAAAAACCCTATATTTTTATTACCTTATTGCTTCCCTCTAAATTCACCATTTAAAGAATTCTTTGTCAAGTTCTTACCTTAAAGAAGGTCATTGTAGATCCATCTCTGACTGCTCCATATTCTATCTTGGTTTGCTTTGCCAGGTCATCAGCTGAATCTATGGGGGATTCCATTCTCTCTACTGTCAAGAAGGCAGCAAGATTGGCAGTGTAGGATGAAATGATGATTAGGGTGAAAAACCACCATATCCCTCCAACTATTCTGGTTGAGAGAGCTTTTGGCATCAGCTCTGATCCTGTGATGGTATCATGAGAGTAAAAGTGTTAAACAGAGTTTGGGGAAAGGAAAGATTTTAGATTCAATGCTAGACTAGGGAAATAACACACTTTTGTGGCATAAAAATTGTAAACCCACCTTTTGTGTATAGATGAAATAGATTCATTTTTTTAGACAATGAAGCTAATCTAAGTTTATCCCCACACTAGCTTAAAATGTACATTATGAAAGTTTTTTGGTAATAATGATTTTCATCCTGAGATATTGTTCATGTACAATTAGTTTCATTGACAATGAAGCTAATGTAAGTTTATCCCCACACTAGCTTAAAATGTACATTATGAAAGTTTGATGGTAATAATAATTTTCACCCTGATATATTGTTCATGTACAGCTAGTTTCATTGATACTATTTATTTTATATTTTTACGTATTTAAAGATTAATCCAAGGGTTCAAGTCTTTTAATACTAATACTTTCTGTGAGAGATAAATGTCCCTAGTTGTTGTACAACTATGGAAAAATCATGAAATACTAACTTATTTTTATTTAATATGGAAGAACATGAAACATTTGAAAGAGTAACAAATGACTTATTAAATAAATTTTACCAAAACATTTGAATTTTATTTTTTTTTAATTTTTAAACTTGATTGATTAATTGATTAATTAGCTGTTGCGCCTCAGCCAGGGATTACTCCTGGCTCTGAACTCAGAAATGCTCCCCGGCAGGCTGGGGGACCATATAGGATGCTGGGGAATTGAATCGGGTTGCTCCCAGGTCAGCTGCATGAAAGGCAAATGCCCTACTGCTGTGCTATCTCACTGGCCCGCAACATTTGCATTTTAAAAACCAAAGAAAATAGGATATAGTTCTACTTGAGAGTACATGAATCACTTTACTCTTATTTGTTAAAGTTAGAATTGTATTTTTCTAATTTAAATTCTTATTTGATTAAAATAATATAGTCATGAAAATCGATTATTTTTATCTTCACAAAAAGAACTATTTCCAGTTTGTATTTCAAAGCTTTTTTCAGATTAAAATATTAATAGTTGCTAAATGATAACATATTTTAGATGTCATCAGATAATTCATGAGTATTATAAATGATAATATAGGGGCATTTAACATGTTTACAAAGAAAATCTTTTAAAGAAAAGAGCATTGGTTAATTATACTTACTCAAATGATAAACATCTGCGAAAATTGTCTAATTCAACAATTTTAGTCAAACTGAATAATGGATATCTATAATTCCAGCACTAGAATTTAAAGGAGCTTACTTAATTTGTGTAGATAGAGTTCCTTAAAATGGGGTGATTGGTGGGATGGACTTTGGATAATGTACTTGGCTGATATTTTACCATTGGTTATACAGATAGAATTTTCTCCATGAGTATAGAAAATTTTGTGTTAAAAGTGGAAGATACCCTATGTCTAAAAAAAATCAAAGAGTTATGTATAGGAGGGGAAATATCTGCTATGAAGAATTTGTTTATTATTCAGAACAAGTTTTTTGAAGTTTGATAGTTAATGATTTAAGATGGCAAGGGAAATTGGAGTTTACTCATCTACAAGTGAGTTTGTGCTGAGGTTTATAAACAGACATACATAATTCTCATCAAATCAAAGCAGATCAGGTTCATTATAAGCAGATCAGGGTTGGCAGAGTTTCTGGATTTTGAATTAATAGCTCTATTTCCTAATGGTATTAGGTATTTTATATTTTGGTATCTTGTAATGAGCTAAGTGGTTTTGTCTCAAGTTTGTATTATTCTATGTTGTTTGTTTACTTGAATTTAGGTATGTAATGTTACACAGATTTATAATAGTTTCCATTAAATTGTCTCCAAGGATTTAGTGGAATAGTTTGTTGCTGTTTTTTAGTCTTGTAGTTTAATGGAATTTATATGCCTGCGGGTATGTGTGTGTGTGTTTAATGCCCAAGGTTGCTTCATATTTTTATACTTAATTGATCTAACAGCCTGGCAGCAGTGAGATTTTAGTTTAGAACTGTTAGTTGGTTATTAAAATACCATTTATTTTATTAAAATAACCATGGAAAAGAAATACAGGTAATAAACCCATTTTTTAGGTTATATAGATTTTCTGCTGTACTTATCTTTAAGTATTTGGCTGCATTTATAGGAAAGTAGGATTTAAATGTATTATTTGCATTATGTGGCAGTAAAGCTGGAATAATGGATGGATAACTAACTGCTGACATAAAATACAAAAATACATGTTTGTACTTTTGGATAATTTTAATTGAGAAATTAAAAAATACTAGTACAACCCCACTAGTTTAGCATTTTCAACCTTTGATAGAGGTTATAATTTAGATTTCTCAGCACTCTGTCCTATTGTTAGACAATTTTATGCATTTTATTTTTTCTCCCTAGTAATTAACTGACATGTTTAGAAATGGTTTCCTATCAGAGATGATTTGTCTAAGTCTCAAACTGTAGACATATGGAGTTATGAAAACAATCAAAGTAGAGTGAAACATCATTAGAAAAGGTTTGGGTGAGAGACCATACTTGCTGTAGTCTCTTTTGTGCCTTTTTGGCAGACATGACAGCCAATCCTGATCCAGACTTTGCTCACGCTCTGTAGAAAAGAGAAAGTCTGATCATCACGTTAAAAAAGAACTCAGACAAAATGGTTTCCAGTTGCCTACAGTGAAAAGCTTCTGCTTGAGAGAGGGCAAGCAATTCTTTATGAATTACAGAGATTAACTACTCAATCCAGTGCCACATGCCAAAGACAGATGCAGTAACAGTCACCAGTACCACTGATTTGTACATGGAGATGTTAGTTTCACCTGATAAATGCTTTGAAATTCTTGAAAAACAAGCAGAGTCTGGTTGGGGCTGACTGTCATGTATCCAAGGTAGTGATAACTAGCAGACACTGCATCCCACAGTTTGCTGTGGATGATGGTAAACTCCAAATAGGGAGAGTATGAGGAAGTCATTTGCAGGGTGAGTCCATTCAGGTCATTTAAGACAGTCATAGCTATATGTTCCTGCTCAGATCTGCTGTGTGTTCTAAGAAACTAAACTGACATATTCCTATTCTAATGCAAGGGCAACAAGAGGGACAGGAGTATCTCACTCTGATCTGTGCTTATAAAGCACCAATAGATGTACATTTTTTCAATATTTGTTTTCTTCAGGAATAATAATGTATTCAGCTCTAATTTCATTAAATAATTATGGCAAATGTGGTGCTTCTGAACATCTATTTGGCAGTACTACATAAATTATGCTTTAGCTGCATGACGAGAAGATTTGCTCATTTTCATCAATTACTTGTTATTTTTTCCTTTACATGTTAAGACCCTTATTTTGTTCCCCTCAAATTTCTAGGCAGACTATAAATATTCTAAGTAGAATATCCTCTTATTTGGGCTTGGATTTATGGAAGCACCTCATGAGGAGCCTTAAAGTTTACCACCAAGTAACAAACATGTTTAATCTAGATCCCTGTTATACTTCCCGTTGCCAATTTATTTCTGAGCTTATTGTCAAATGAGCCAATATTCCAAACACAGTAACATCTGTGACTTATGATAGCCTGAAGTGAATGCATTTCATCTTGAGAAATGTTTTTTAGACCATACAACAGGAATCAAAGCTGAGAAAAATCCTCACAAAGGATGCATTTTTTTCCCTAAGGTTAACTAGATTCATGACTCCTCCTCTTAAAATTCCAATCCTCTGCATCATAGAAAAAATATAAAATGTATTACATTTCTGTGTCTAAATTTTATTTCTCCAATTCCTATGGTTTACTGTTCCTATGGTTACAAATCGAGAGAGATTGTAAAAATTAACTGGAAGCTAAACTGAATCCCTGTGGGGTTTGTCAAGAGTGGATGTCCATTCTAGTCACTGTCAGCTATTGGAAGAATCTAAAGTAACTTAATTTTTGGACTAAGATTCCATTCTCCAGTCCTCTGACTTGGGAAGCAATGGTTGAAAGAGGATATCTTTGCATAAGTGTAACTCATTTCTCAGTCATTTTATCCTTTACTTCCTTTTAGCAAAATCATATTGACTCCTTTAACAAAGTCTTATTTAAGATCTATAGCACAGGGGTGTTTGATATTTATTAGTCTTGTCTAGGAAGTCACATTTTGGGTGTTTGAACTTCTTAGATGTCTTTTGGCTTTCGGGTGGAGTTTACCAACATGAAAAAAAAATCTGTCAGCAGACTATGGGATGCATGTGACCCAAAGTGAGCAACCAGTATACCTTGCTGCATGAGCGCTCCAACTCCAAACCAGAAACTATTTAGCAAAGTAAAATTGTTTTCCACCACATCTGAGTCAGGGTTGCACGGGTGGGGGTTATACCACTCGTAGGGTGTAAACCTGTGATAGTTAACAGAAACAGTTGGCAAAGATCAGAAAATGAATTTCACCCATAAAACCTGCTAGACACTCAATACTATCAGGTTAATGCCAGCCTTACGTTGGTACATGATAACCCACTTGCAGTACCATGTTCGTCCCATTAGCATCCTTCTGTCTACTTGAATGTATTGTTAACATACTAAATAGTTGTTCACTCTTGATATATCCAGATCTCACCTGATTTCAAATGCTAGAACATAGGAATTAGAAGCATTAATGATAAAGTGGGGGGAGGGCTGCTAAATTCTGTGAGTTTCCTAAATTTGGTGGTGATAACAGTAGAAATGCCCAAGTGGATTGCCGTGACCAAGACCTGCCATGCATTCATTTTCAGTCAGTAGATGTGATAGCAACACGCTACATACTCTGTGTTCAGGAGTTGAGTTTTAGGAGCTTGTCGCTAATATTTCTTGCTGTCAAAAGTGATGCACTCAACCCCCCCACATTGTATTTAATGGTACCAAGGAATAAAAGAGGGAGGGCATGGGTAGGGGTTGATTCTTGGAACGGATCTGTAGCAATGCATCAAACTCTGCCTTTTCCCTCCCTCCTTTACCTCTTACTTGAAAGCACAATCACAAAATGTTCTCTCTGGATTTTTTGTTCTCCAAGATAGAAGCTCAGCTACCGGAGAAGCCTTATCCAAAAGTATATTTTGTAACAACCTCAACATGACTGTACCTAACAAAACATGATTTGTATTAGCTCTGTACAAAAGTATTGGTGCCCTTGATTTTTTTTTTACACATTTATCTTTTTACAACTCCAAGGAACTAAGCACATGATCTGATAACTGTAAAATTGCTTTCGTTTGGGAATGATAATAAATGATTTCTAGGGGACGTGTACCTGTGGCAAAATATGGTTTTCTATAAGTGGTCAGTTTCATTAAAAGGCTTTTTACTTTTGTACATAGTTTGCCAAACTTTTGCCTCTTGCGATTAATAATTTGCTTTGTAAAAAAATACTGACATTCAATAAACAGTTACAAACTACCCAGTAAAAACAAACAAACAAACAAACAAACAAAAAACCCCCCCAAAAACCCCTGCTAGACAAAAATGCTTATAACCAAGCAATTAAAGATGAAATAATTAAAACCAAAACTAAAATCACCACCTTCATATATTTGTAGATTTGCTGGGTAAGAATCATATAGCACATCCAATGATTGAAAAGACCCTATTTGTAAACTTACAACTTTGGCAGATAAAGAACTAAGGATCCTGCAGAGAGTACACTGACCAGACCCGCCCCTGAAAACCTCATTGATTAGTTTGAACTAGATGCCTCAGATTTATGTAGACAAAATAGTTCTGATATTTCATTTCTTTCCAACAAGATGTATCTCACATGAAGAAAGTCTTGCTCAACCCAGTGTTTACCCCACTGAAGAATGATGACAGTGATAGTTGTAATATGTATCAAGTACAAGATTGTACTGCTAGATTCTCTGGGAACACCAAGAGAAGGGGTGCATCAAAAGGCAAATTTCTCAAAAAAAAAAGTATTGTAGACTTAGGACTTTTACATTGAATCCAAAGATCTGCAAAGCTGAAACACTCAGTGAATAGCACTATAAAAGGTCTGGATGTAGGATGTACTTAATGTCCTTAGAATAAAAAGTAAAAATACATGCTCCTCCAATGAAGAGGTAAAATTGAAGCTTCAAACATTTTGGCCTGAGCATGGCAGTTCAATAGGTTTAACTCCACGATATGCTTTGCTGAATAGTTTTAGGTAGTTAATTTGGTTCTTGGCTTATTTGAAATTAAATTGCTTCCAGAACTATGACTTTAGTTATTTGATCACCAACTCTAATTAAGTAAATTGAAGTAGCACAAGTCCTTTTTGGCCTCAGTTTCCTGGTTTGTAAGTGCATTGGGACTTGACATATCACTAGAATATATTAGGTTAAAAATCTAGGAAAAACTGAATAGATTTTTTTCTCTACTTTCTAAATATCTGCCTAGTTTGCATAACCCAGAAGAAACCCCTGCTCTTTGGTTATTTTCTGAGGACTGTCTTGCCAAGAAGCACTTAGTTTTCCAAAGAGACATTAGCAGATGCTCTGCAAAGTGATTTGGAAATGATTTAAAATGCAGTAGCTCTTAACTCAGGAAGCTTTGCCATTTGCCACAAAGTCCTTTTCGTGAAAGCAGGAATGTTAGGGTGATGTTAAAACATCATAAAGCTGAGGAGAACATACGGAATGCTCTCTAGCCAGAAGGTCTCAGCAGTAAACAATAGCAGGTTGCTGACATACTGGGAAGAAGTGGGATTAAGGTGAATATATTATCTAAAGCCCAAAGCAGGGCGCATTGTGAATCATGCAAAAGGAACTGGGCCGACAGCTCCTTTTAATGAAAAACCATCCTTTAAGCCCCTGGACACCTTCTCGAAAGTTTACATGTCTTCTCATCATATCTTAAGGGGACTGGGCTAACAGCTTCCGAATTTATCCCACAATCACCATTGCCGACTCATTACTGAAACTTCTACATAGCTGCAGGGCACACATAGGGCAGGATCTTGGGAAGCTTATGAATATAGTTTTAATTGACAATGCCATGCCAATACATTTTAATTACTGTTTCAACAATATAATTAAGTTTGGAATTTATACACTCTTCTAACCATGGTCGTTTGCTGAAATGAAGAAATGAACAGCAATATTAATGAACCCTCTAATTGAAACACTAGGCAGAGTCAAGATGCCATTACTTAACCAATATCGCTGTCACTTGTACAATAATTTTAAAATATTAATTGCAATAAATTAAGAGGCTTATGCCTTCCAAAGAAGGGTTTTGGAAAGCAACCGCAAAACCTGGCAACCACAAGTCCACTGGTATTTGGGCATTTTATTCCCTTTATCTGCCTGATCAATGACCTTCCCACTTTCTGCTGTGAAATGCAGGTTTTCAATTGATCTGGCTTCAGTAATTCATACTTTGCCATCATAAGTGAACAATCAATCCAATTCTCTCTGGCAAAAGGAAAGCTGTCTAAACCACAAGGTGATTTTACCTGCTCTGCAGAAATAACTTAAGTTCTTTCTCTCTGAGATACTGAGTGGATTGAGAAACGTGGGTGTCCTAAGGATACTCAGTGATGATATGATGCTGAGCTATAAGACATTGACTTTGAATGATGGACTGGATCATTGAGTTCCCTGGGAGTTGATATTTTAGCTTGATTTTTTGGGGTTTGTTTTTGGGTCAGACTTGGTGACTACTCCTAGTCTTGCACTCAGGAATTACTCCTAATAGTACTAAGGGGATTCTGTGGGGGTACATGAAATCTAATCTCAGTTTGCTGCATGTAAAGCAGGCACTTTATCCACTGTACCATTGCTCTGTTCCTAAACGTGAACATTTTAATGTCTCCTTAAAAATGGCCAGCTTGGGGCCAGAGAGATAGCATGGAGCTAAGGAGTCCCATCCAGGACAATTGGTGGTTCGAATCCTGGCACCTCCTATGGTCCCCTAAGCCTGCCAGGAGCGATTTCTGAGTGTCTCAAACTCAATTTACCTGGGGGCCACAGGAGACAAAGTCGGAGTGATCCTTGAGTGCAAAGTCAGTAGTAAGTCTTGAACATTGGGGGGTGTGACCCAAACAAATAAAACAAAACAAAAAAAGATTCCTCTAGGGCAGGGCCACAAAATGTTGTACGGAGGGTCGTTTGCGGCACTCGGGCCACAAGTTTGAGGCCCCTGCCTGAGCGCTACCGGGTGTGACCCAAAAACAAAAACAAAAACAAAAAATAAATGGCCAGCTTAAGCATCACAATGTGGTGATGAAAGTTCAAAATGCTCTCACCAACGATGTGCTAACTCCTATAGAGAAAGGTTCTGTAGAAAAGTAACAGAGGAAGCAACAAGTCATTTAGAATTTGTGTCATAGTAGATTGAGTCTGGAAAAGTGCAAAAGTTGAATTTGTGTTTATGCATGTATACACTGAGCAACTGGAAAGGAAGATACAAAATTATGTGTCTACTGGCTATTTTTAATTAATAAATTTTATGGTGGCTCAGAATGGATATTAGTCTTCATGGAGGTGAGAAGAAGTGGCATTCACTTTTTAAAAGGCTCTATTTGCTACTACACTTGATCTTAGCCAAAAGGCCGAGAAGAAATTAAAAGGCTCTATTTGAACCTGTAAAATAGGCAGGGATAGAATAAATACTCTGCAGATATGAGGCCCTGGGTTGTGACTTCAAAGAGAAAAACAAAAAAAGAGTGGAAGAAAAGATCTAATCTTCTACAAAACTATTGGGTTGCATTACAACCGTACAGTTATAGCCCTTTATTTTTGACCAGTTGCCAACTTAAATTTCTGTAGGTATCTAGTATAGTAATAATATCCAGAGACAATAGATATGAAGGCCAGGAAGACTAGTCCATGGTAGGAAGCTCTCCACAAACAACCAGGATTGTATTTTGGGTAGAGAAGGATCCACTATGACAATGATAGTTGAAACTGATCACACTGGACAAAAATGGGGTACTGAAAGGAGATAAAGTGATATACATGGTACCTACATTAACAATGGTGCAAAACTGTCAAAGAGAAAGAGAGAGATAAAAAGAGAGAGAATGTCTGTCTAGAAACAGGCAGAGGATAGGGTGGGAGAGAAATTGGGGACACTAGGAACAGGAAATGTGCAGGTGAAGGGTACTGTACATTCTTTGACTGAAATTCAATCATGAACAATTTTATTACATGGTTCTTAAATAAAATAATTAAAAATGAAAATAAAAAAATTATCTTTATAAGTGGTTTTCTTAAATTTTCTTAAATTGGATAATTCTCAGGGGGCCCAAAGGTCCCTTGTTAATATGTTAAAACAACACCTATTCCTAACTATCTCTTTGAGGGTACAGTGTTGACCACCCTGAAGTGCCACATATGCCCAGGGGTCTCCATAGCTATATCCAGCATTTCTAGTGGGGATGTGTGGGAGGAGAAGGGTGGGCAGCACTGGAAAATAAATTAAGGTCCTAATTTTTGTGCTATTTTTTCAACCTCAGAAATCTATTACAAACATACAAACACATACACAGAATCGCACACACACACACACACACTGTGTGTGTGTGTGTGTGTGTGTGTGTGTGTGTGTGTAAAATGATCAATTTTGGCTCTCAATCTAGGAGAGGCTGGAATGGACGAAGGGTGAAAGTGAATTGGCACAGTTTATTCAGGCTTTCATCTTGGGGAATCATATCCAGAGGCTTTCAAAAGTAGAGGTGAGAAAGAAAGCCTAAGTGCAGAAAAGTTGAATGTGGTTGGCGGGATGATTCCCAGGATAGTGCACCTGTGCACAGTGGGGAAGTTTTTCTCTGTATTTTCCTAGGTTCTTTGTTTTCCCACCATGCTGTTAGCATGTGATGTACTACTTCCGAAAACTCAGAGGGAGAAGACAGTGAGAATTGGGAGTCAGGAAGAGCATGGTAAATTAAAAAAAAATGTAGTTGTAGTGATTATACTGGGGGTGG
This sequence comes from Suncus etruscus, assembly GCF_024139225.1. Classification (NCBI taxonomy): domain Eukaryota; kingdom Metazoa; phylum Chordata; class Mammalia; order Eulipotyphla; family Soricidae; genus Suncus; species Suncus etruscus. The sequence continues at coordinate 47,224,041 of NC_064860.1, read as the reverse complement.
AGGTTGGCTTGCTGCTTTCAGATTAGAAAGTGAATGAAGAAAGAAAATAAGAGACGCTGCATCAACAGGATCAGACAAAAAATCCATTGGTGGGGATGGTTATTGAATATTATACTCTTCTGACAGTAAAATAAATAAGGTTACTGAAAGGCACTTCATAAGTCAAGTGCAAAGGTCACTTTCCAAACATGTATTGCAAGAATTTCTAGATGCTCTTTAATATGTTTTTTCTCTCCCACTGGTTGTGACTGAGTCAGTATGGTGAATTACTACAACCTTGCTCCTGCGCATTGTCTTGCTTATTCTCTTCATGAACATTATTAGTAAAATACATGATAAAAAAATAAAAATTCAATTTTCTGTGTACTCTTTGCTGCTAGGGGTATCTGTTATCCCAACTACTGCATCTCAGAGCACAAGAATGGAAGAACAAGTCAACTTGACATGTTTTTAGATTGTTTATTAGAGGTATTATTTTATGTAATGTCCATTCTTGATCAATATTAATTTTACTTAGGATGCAATAGTGAGCAAAGCAATTTGAATTTATCTTTCAAATTGGGATGTGCACAGCAATGTCTTCTAGAATTAGTCAAAGTTTGGGTTTTTAACCTTGGTGCTATTTACGTTTTGTAGAAATTAGTTTTTGTTGTGTGTATGTGTTTGGTGAGGATTTTCCTGTGTTCTAGATGTTTAGCAGAGTTGCCACGTTTTACCCAAAAGCTTTTTCCTCAGTTGTGAAGATAAATGTATAGTTGTTCAAGTATGTCAAAGTTCTCTGGAGTACAAATTTCCCCTACTTAAGTACTACTGAGATGGAATATTAAAGAATCTTTAGAGATGACCCTATTAATATAGTTTTTTATGAGCCAATAAATATGGAAGAAAACTTTGGTCATTATTTTTAAGTAGTTTTATATTTTTTCATAATGTGAAGAATTATCTGGAATTTCATGGCAATGGTATCATTTATATGGTCTAAATATTTTTAGAGAATTTATTTCATATTGAACATATAAATATTTACATTTGAGAGCCTATATTGTTAATTTTTACTATGCTTGTCTGTGGATCTTTAAGACCTCTCAGCCTAGACTGTATTTCCAAGTTTTCTTTAAAATTATGCCAGGGAAAGAGTTACCTGGCATTAATCAAAACCAGACAATGGACAGTGACAAACAGCTAGCATGAAGAAATATTTCTCTTAGAAATCCCTGGAGGGAAAACAAAAATGGATTAGAGAAAATGTTCACTGAGCTTTTTTTATTTTGAGAGATGCAAAAGTTTGAAAAAAGTAGGGAACATATAAAAGTAATTTTAATATGACTTATCTAGGGATATCAAAGTTAACAGAAAGACAAAGTTTTCAATTCACCATAAAATATTGAGAAAATATGCTTAAAGTTATACAAATCTTTTGAACAACTGTATATAATAGAAATATTAAATAGGAATTACCTAACAAAATAATCAATATTGAGTCTTGAGTGGACACTGAAGGATTCCACTTCTCCAAACTCAGTATACAAGTCATCTTAGTTTTCACAGTTCTTTCTAAAAATTTTAACTCTGTATTATTAAAAAATAAATTATATTTTATTTTTTTAATTTTTGGGTCATATCCGGTGGCACTAAGGGGTTACTCCTGGCTCTGTGCTCAGAAATTACTCCTGACAGGCATAGGGGACCATATAAGATGCTGGGATTTGAATCACCAATCGTCCTGGATCAGCTGTATGCAAGGCAAAAGCCTTACGCTATGCTATGCTATCCTTCTGACTGCCTAAAAAATAAATTTTATAAAAATTTGAAAATAACCATTTCTTGGTATTATAAAATATTCTTTTATTCTAGCATTTTATTTGCAACAATAATACCAAGATTTCTTTTTAGTTTATTTTTATTTTTTTCATCATACTTTCAACTTGGTGTTTGGGAACAATCTTGGTAGCGCTTGGGGTAATTGTGAGAGTCAGGGGATCAAACCCAGGCCCCTTTCAAGTGAAGTATGAGTTCTGATCCACTCTGTCTCATAGCTAAATTTTTATTTCTGTTTTGCTTAAATGAATATTCCAGCATTATAATATTAACACCTTATTTACTCTTTCCATTAAAACATTTTAGATTTATTAGCTGAGTTGTTGATTATGTTGTAATATGGTTCAAATAAAAAGTGCAAATAATAAATGACATGCATAAAACTCTGATATAATTAAATTACTATGAAATTATATTATCTTTTGAAAGTATCTCTATAAACAATTTGAAACATTCATTTACTGAATGACTTCTATGTGGAGAACTTGGCAGAATATAACAATTGGCAAAACTGGAAGCATATATTAAAATTTTAAATCTGTGTTTATCTCTACAGCACCTAAGACAACTGGACCCAGACTTAGATTTATTGTGATTTCAGCATTTGTCAAACTTACCTTGCAATCACAAAGAGAACACAACTGACTCCAAAGCAAGCTAAGAGCACATACATCCAAATGTCAGGCGACAGGGGGTTGAGGAAGGAGAACACGCCTGGGTTGGTACCATTGGGCTTCCGGTAGAGAATACTGATGCCCAGGGTCATAAAGGGCTTAGAGAAGTCTATGACTTTTTCTCGAACATAGGTGATGGTAAGGGGAGCGACAGCCAGGTCAGCCCTCTGCAAATGCAAGTAAGCAAGTTTGAAATTGTGACCATAGATACCAACTTCCTACACATCATCTCATCTGAACTTTTATCTGTTTGACTCTCATTCCTTTTCTCAACTCCAGGTATTTTGCTTGCAAGAAGTTTCTGTGATGATTGACTCTGCTATACATATAAAAGCCTCTTTTATGCCAAGAAATTATACTTATTAGTAAAGAGGATCCAGGAAATATAAAATCCACATGCATTGTCTAGAACTAAATGGAAGAAAACAAAGTCTGAAGAAGGGTATAATTTACAAGGGTATCAGAACAAAGTCAAAACTGAATAATTTTAGTTGTCAGGAAGAGATTTTGCTTTGAGCAGAAAACTTTATCTAATTTAATTTCTTTATCTAATTTAAGAACCATTTGGTTTTATTTTTCAATATGAAGGATAAGCCCATAAATTTCTATTCTAAATTTTTATCTTTTCCTTTCCAAGTAAGTAAACCTCATTTCTTTGTTGTTTATTCCAACTTTAAAACTATGACTCAAAAATAGAAACATATTTTTCTGATTCTGACACAATAATTTTCTCTCTTTTCTTTTCTTTTACTACATATCAATATGTTTTTGCTTTTCCTCAGAGATAAAAGGCACAATTTTGCTTACATGATCTATAAGTTCCTTGACCATTCCATTCCACTCTCCTTTGTCATTCTGGGCTCCATATTTGCCATCTGGGACAAGTTTAACATCATAAATGAAACCCAGGATACTGGACAATTCCTTCAGTAGATCCAAACAGTATCCTTCAAACCTGTCATTTCCATATAGAGGCTTATCAGATTTCCTGTACATCACATAAGGCTCTTCCTAGGTAAAAACAAACCCAAATAACAATATCATGTTATAATGGAAGACAGAGTTTACTTATGAAAGCTCTTGCAACATCTAGAAGACATGAACTCTTTTGAAGATAATTTTTAGAGATTTTAGAATAACAAAGTCTATCACTCAACTTCCTACCTTTGCTAAACTATCTTCCTTACATCTTCTTCAAGTACTGAGTATTTCACTGAACACTGTCTCTCCTCCCTCTGCAGGAGAGGGTCTTCCTCCACTGTCGAGGTCGGGCTGAACTGCAGGGTGTGATAGAGACACAATCTACAGAGAATGATTCTCTCCCAGAATTTTTGTGTATCTGGACTTCATACTTCATTTGTATCACCCAGTTACCCTCCCTCATTTTATCTAAGAGCTATAGCAGCCTAGAAAAAGGCATCTAAACTGACAGGTATATCCTCTTGTTCTTCAAACTTTCTGTCTATTAAAGTACATCATTTCTGTTTTTCAATGTCCTAAGTACCTGTTCCTTTATTTCCTCTTTACTTATTTTGTGCAGCTGCATTCTTTAACCTTGTACACTCCCAGATCAGGGGAAACAGAGAAATATTTTTGTGTGCCAGCTAATGGCTCTAACAAGCAAAGCACAACATAGTTTGTTAAATAAATATTATGAAATCACAAATTTTAGCTAGTGTGACAACAACTGCTGCTTAGAAAGTTAAATTATTTCTGCATGGCAGGGAATGGGTTGGCAGATCACCAGAAAATTTCCACAAACCAGCAGTTGTACACGTATCACAGATTGAAGAATGGATCTCAAGAGCTAGTGGTTAGTTTTCTTCAGGAGAGTTTGCTCTGGAAAACATTTCTAAATGTTCTATCATTAGTACCATATTCTTTTTTCTTTTATTTATTTATTAATTTTTTTGTTCTTTTTTTGGAACATACCCAGTGGTGCTCAGGGGTTTTTGCTGGCCCTGCACTTAGAAATCACTTCTGATAGGCTCAGGGGACCATATGGAAGTCTGGGGATTGAACCCCAGTCTGTCATGTGCAAGGCAAGTACCCTACCATTTTGCTATCTTTCCAGTCACCCTTTTTCTTATATTTATACGCCATGATTACAAAGTTGCTCACGATTTAGTTTCAGTCATACAGTGCACCCTACACTTCACCCAAGAATATTTTCTTCAGTTGTCCTCTCTCCTGCCTGTCTCTGTAATAGTTAATTTTACTTCACTCTCTACACACACTCTCTCTTTCTTTTTTTTCTTATAGACAGTGTGGTTTGCACTATTGTTAATGAAAGGGTAGTACCATATTCTTTTTTATATATGTTTTATTTAAACACCTTAATTACATACATGATTGTGTTTGGGTTTCAGTCATGTAAAGAACACTACCCATCACCAGTGCAACGTTCCCATCACCAATGTCCCAAATCTCCCTCCACCCCACCCGACCTCCACCTGTACTATAGACAAGCTTTCCATTTCCCTCATACATTCTCATTATTAGGACAGTTCAAAATATAGTTATTTCTCTAACTAAACTTATTACTCTTTGTGGTGAGCTTCCTGAGGTGAGCTGTAACTTCCAGCTCTTTCTATTTTGTGTCTAAAAATTATTAATGCAAGAATGTCTTTCATTTTTCTTAAAACCCATAGATGAGTGAGAACATTCTGTGTTTTTCTCTCTCTTTCTGACTTATTTCACTCAGCATAATAGATTCCATGTACATCCATGTATAGGAAAATTTCATGACTTCATCTCTCCTGACAGCTGCATAATATTCCATTGTGAATATGTACCACAGTTTCTTTTGCCATTTGCCTGTTGAAGGGCATCTTGGTTGTTTCCAGTATCTTGCTATGGTAAATAGAGCTGCAATGAATATAGGTGTAAGGAAGGGGTTTTTGTATTGTATTTTTGTGTTCCTAGGGTATATTACTAGGAGTGGTATAGCTGGATCGTATGGGAGCTCGATTTCCAGTTTTTGGAGGAATCTCCATATCACTTTCCATAAAGTTTGAACTAAAGGGCATTCCCACCAGCAGTGAATAAGAGTTCCTTTCTCTCCACATCCCCACCAACACTGCTTGTTCTCATTCTTTGTGATGTGTGCCATTATCTGTGGTGTGAGGTGGTACCTCATAGTTGTTTTGATATGTATCTCCCTGATGCTTAGTGATGTGGAGCATTTTTTCATGTGTCTTTTGGCCATTTGTATTTCTTCTTTGTCAAAGTGTCTGTTCATTTTTTTCCCCATTTTTTGATGGGATTAGATGTTTTTTCTTGGAAAGTTCTGTCAGTGACTTGTATATTTTGGAGATTAGCCCCTTATCTGATGGGTATTGGGTGAATAGTTTCTCCCACAGAGTGGGTGCTCTTGTATCCTGGGCACTATTTCCTTTGAGGTGCAGAAGCTTCTCAGCTTAATATATTCCCATCTGTTAATCTCTGCTTTCACTTGCTTGGAGAGTGCAGTTTCCTCCTTGAATATGCCTGTATTCTCAATGTCCTGGAGTGTTTTGCATATGTGATGTTCTATATATCTTATGGTTTTAGGTCTGATATCAAGGTCTTTAATCCATTTGGGTTTTACTTTCATACATGATGCTAGCTGGAGATCTAAGTTCAATTTTTTGCAAGTGGCTATCCAGTTGTGCCAACACCACTTGTTGAAGAGGCTTTCTTTGCTCCATTTAGGATTTCTTGCTCCTTTATCAAACATTAGGTGATTCTATGTCTGAGGAACATTTTCTGACTATTCAAGCCTATTCCACTGATCTGAGGGCCTGTTCTTATTCCATTACCATGCTGTTTTGATAACTATTGCTTTGTAGTAAAGTTTAAAGATGGGGAAAATACTTCCTCCCATATTCTTTTTCCCAATGATTGCTTTAGCTATTCGAGGGTGTTTATTGTTCCAAATGAATTTCAAAAGTGTCTGATCCACTTCTTTGAAGAATGTCATGGGTATCTTTAGAGGGATCACATTAAATCTGTATAATGCCTTGGGGAGTATTGCCATTTTGATGATGTTAATCCTGCCAATCATTGAACAGGGTATGTGTTTCCATTTCCGCGTGTCCTCTCTTATTTCTTGGAGCAGAGTTTTATAGTTTTCTTTGTATAGGTCCTTCACATTTTTAGTCAAGTTGATTCCAAGATATTTGAGTTCGTGTGGCACTATTGTGAATGGGGTTGTTTTCTTAGTGTCCATTTCTTCCTTATTACTATTGGTGTATAGAAAGGCCATTGATTTTTGTGTGTTAATTTTGTAGCCTACCACCTTGCTATTTGAGTCAATTGTTTCTAGAAGCTTTAGTAGAGTCTTTAGGGTTTTCTAAGTAGAGTGTCATGTCATCTGCAAACAGTGAGAGTTTGACTTCTTCCTTTCCTATCTGGATTCTCTTGATATCTTTTTCTTGCCTAATCGCTATACTGAGTATTTCCAGTGCTATGTTGAATAGGAGTGGTGAGAGAGGACAGCCTTGTCTTGTGCCAGAATTTAGAGGGAAGGCTTTTAGTTTTTCTCCATTGAGGATAATATTTGCCACTGGCTTGTGGTAGATGGCCTTAACTATATTGAGAAAGCTTCCTTCCATTCCTATCTTGCTGAGAGTTTTGATTAAGAATGGGTTTTGGACCTTATCAAATGCTTTCTCTGCATCTATTGATATGATCATGTGGTTTTTATTTTTCTTGTTGTTGATGTTGTGTATTATGTTGATAGATTTACGGATGTTAAACCATCCTTGAATTCCTGGGATGAAACCTACTTGATCGTAGTGGAAGATCTTCTTGATGAGGCATTGAATCCTATTTGCCAGGATTTTGTTGAGGATCTTACCATCAGTATTCATCAGCCATATTGATCTGTAAGTTTCTTTTTTCGTAGCATTTCTGTCTGGTTTAGGTATCAAGGTGATGTTGGCTTCATAAAAGCTATTTGGAAGTGTTATCGTTTGTTCAAAAGAATTCATTAGTGAATCCATCTGGACCTGGGCTTTTTTTTTTGGGCAGACATTTTATTACCGTTTTAATTTCATCAATAGTGATGGGGGTGTTTAGATATGCTCCATTCTCTTTCTTCAACTGTGGAAGATTATAAGAGTCCAAAAATTTATCCATTTCTTTCAGGTTCTCATTTTTAGTGGCGTAGAGTTTCTCAAAGATGTTTCTGATTACCTTATGAATCTGCCATATCAGTAGTGATCTCTCCTTTTTCATTCCTAATATGAGTTATCAAGTTTCTCTCTCTCTTTCTCTGTTAGTTTTGCCAGTAGTCTTTCAACCTTGTTTATTTTTTTTTAAAGAACCAACTTCTGTTTTCGTTGATCTTTTGGGTTGCTTTTTGGGTTTCCACTTCGTTGATTTCTGCTCTCAGCTTTGTTATTTCCTTCTGTCTTCCTATTTTTGGTTCTTTTTGTTGAGCACTTTCTAGTTCTATTAGCTGTGTCATTAAGCTACTCAGGCAAGCTCCTTCTTCCTTCCTGATGTGAGCTTGCAAAGATATAAATTTTCCTCTCAATACTGATTTTGCTGTGTCCCATAAGTTCTGATAGTTTGTGTCTTTATTGTCATTTGTTTCCAGGAATCTTTTGATTTCCTCCTTGATTTCATCTCGGACCCACTTGTTATTTAGTATGAGGCTGTTTAATTTCTAGGTGTTAAAGTTTTTCTTCTGTGTCCCTTTGGAATTCACAAATAATTTCAGAGCCTTGTGGTCAGCGAAGGTAGTCTGCAAAATTTCTATCCTCTTGATATTATGGAGGCATGTTTTATGTGCCAGCATGTAGTCTATCCTGGAGAATGTCCCATGTACATTGGAAAAGAATGTGTATCCAGGTTTCTGGGGATGGAGTGTCATATATATATATATATATATATATATATATATATATATATATATATATATATATATATATATATATATATCCACTAGGCCTCTTTCTACCATTTCTCTTTTCAGGTCTAGTATATTCTTGTTGGGTTTCAGTCTGGTTGACCTATCCAGTGTTGACAAAGCCGTGTTGAGGGAGTGTGGACACCCTTTCCTTACATCCTCGTTTGTCCTGGAGGCTGGCAGCTGAGTACATACCCCATAAAAGCTACAGTATCAATAATAAAGCTTTGAATTGAAGGACAACTTTATTTGTTTGATGCTGTTATCCCTATAGTTACAAACCAGCTTAACAGAATGGACAGCTAGCAAGAGATTACTAGATCTTCTGCCATTGTATTAATGACATCATTGGAGATACAATAATTTTTTCTATTTTAATAATTTTTCTCTCACTTACCTGAAAACAAATATAATTGTTGTAAACTATGTCAATAATGTAATATATTTTCTTTAAATAAAGTAAAACAATTCTATGACCATAAAGGACAAAGTTTCTAGCATAATCTTTGAGAGGAAAGGGAATACATTTTTCTTACTTCTTTACCCTGCTTATTTGGTCCCTTATCATATTTTTTCCTTTATTTAAACCAACTAGAGAACCAGGGAAAACATAAGGATTGAGATAGAGAATGGGACAGAGCAGGGCTTAGGATGGATAGAAGCTAGGAAGACTTCAGAACTATATTAGATACCTTTCATTTAATCCATCCATAGGTCTATGCAATATGCTTTTATTATCCCTATTGTTGGAAAATAGTTGAAGAATTTTTGAAACTTTAGAAATGTGGCTAACATGCATTAAATTCTACAGATTCAACTTACCAGTATGGTGGTGACAATGAGAGTTCGGTTGGCCAGTGAGGCAGTGATATTGCTGGACCTGTCATTGTTGCCATCTGTCATGTTAAGTCCATTGTTGGAGTTCCAAATCCCAATCTACACAGAACACAGTACATCAGAGGCTGCTAGCTGTCATTAGAGTATTTAAACTAAAGAGAACCCCTTCTGCTAGTGGAACTTTCTGCTAGTAGAACTTATATTCTATTGATGTAAACATACACCACCAATATAGAATCATCAGTACCTTTATCAATTTTAAGAAAACAGATAGAGAGAGAAAGATAGATAATGAAGAGACCAGACATGCAAAATGGAAAGAAAAATCATGCACAGAATGTAAAAAAAAATTCTAGGTATAACTTTGAGGAACCAATGATAGGTGGTGGTTTAAAGGACTTTTCCATACCTCTATTCTGGACTTCTTCTGACATTCTTCTGTTAATCTATCTGATCTCTAACCCAGAATGTGCCTCAGGACTTCAATGGGGAAATTCTCTTTTATGGATATTTCTATCATAAATTTAACCTTAGAATTTTGCAGTCATTGAAAACTCACCCTTTTAAAATCTGGGGCCAGAGTGATAGTATAGTGGTTGAGTGCTTGCTTTGCATGTGACCTGCTTAAGTTTGTTCTCTGGCACCTTATATAGACCCTGAGCACAGAGCCAGGAGTATAGTACTAAAAGCTGGATTAAAATAAAACATAGTGACTCACACTTTTTCTTGTCAGTGCAAATTTAATGATTTGTTTAGCTTCTGTAGAAATCATGGAAACCAAATTCAGGGAATTGAGCATTTGGAAACCTTCTGTTGGCATTTATTGGCTAGCAGGGTGTTACAAGATCTACTTCTGAGCCAGGTCCACTTGAAAAGATTCTAATCTTGAGATTTGGTTCCCTAAGTATGAAGTACTTCATAGGGCTATTGAGAATCCCATATTATAAACAAGGAACTATATACAAAAGTTGACAGATATTGAGGGCTGCAGAAATGTACACCTTGGGCATCAACATAATGAAACTGCTCAGTAATTTCTTCAAAGTTGCTGAGTTGTGAAAGGTCATCCATCCATAAAATCGCGTATTTTTTAAATTTAGAATTTGATAAGGAAAGGAGCTGACGCTGATCAAGACACTATAAAGATGGAGCAATTAAAGAACACTAACACTTGCCAGATACTGAGATGAATGGACTACATTAATGTTTGATCTTAAATGTATTCCACCCAGTGGAAGGGTAAAATCTAAATAAGCATTACAAAAAGACTTTACCCTAAATCCTAGATTTGCAATTTAACAGTGGTATAAACTTGGCCACGTTAATTAACTCTTCTCTTCCTCAATTTTCTTGACTAGCAAAATGAAGATAGTAGGATTTTTTTTTTCTGATGATTAAATAGTATGTTACCTGAATATCAGGACTCTCCATTTCTGTTTCTTTACTTTGATTTACCACTGAAATGCAGCAGCTGAAAATTCATTTAGCTGGATAAATGTACTTTTTTTTGGAAAGGTAAATTCTTTGAGGCAGTTGCAAGGATTATCACACTCACACAGTAGTGTGAATGATTTCAATTTCACAGTTTTATTTCTATACTTGATTAGAGTTGGTCGATTAGTAAAATAAGGAATTAGGTCTTAGGAAATGGAAGGGAGGTGGGGTCATATTTTTTCACTGCAAGTATCTTGAACTTTAATTTATAAGATAGACACTATATATAAAAATGGCAATGAGACAGCACATTTCTATCTTCCCATTGCCAAGAATGGTGGCTCCCACTGAAAATGCACACAATGTATGTATGTTAGTTGAGAACCTTCTCTTAACATTGGTTTGTTTTAAACAAAGAAAAAAAAAGAGAAACTGTTTTTTCTTCTTTCTCTTCTAATCTTCCAACCCTTCTCCTACCATTATTTTAGGTAGGATTCTTGTGGGTTTTTTTTTTTATCTTTATCTATTTTTTCACCCTTTAAAGATATAACTCAAACAATATATTTCCATCCAAAGTTATGCTTTAGGCTGTAATCTTTGCTTTCTAACTTTAAAGATATGGCATAAATTGGGATGTGGTTGTACTTGGAATTAAATCTCTAAGCAGGCACTGGGGAGAATAGAATTTAATTTTTAATAATATTTAAAGGTGAAGAAAATAAAAGTAGTTAATTTGTTATGTAATGGAATGTGTTTTATTTCTTGTTTTTATTAATGTCAAGTGTGTGGTTAATGGAATTAAATTAATTGTTGGAAACAGCAATTAATTAGTTAAAAAGTCTCAGAACAGGGCCCGGAGAGATAGCACAGCAGCGTTTGCCTTGCAAGCAGCTGATCCAGGACCAAAGGTGGTTAGTTCGAATCCCAGTGTCCCATATGGTCCCCCGTGCCAGGAGCTATTTCTGAGCAGACAGCCAGAGTAACCCCTGAGCACCACCGGCTGTGGCCCCCCCCCCAAAAAAAGTCTCAGAACATTGTTAGATTTTAAAATATAAAATAAATGATAAACACAACTTGATACCTTTTCCCTTCCTCTGCCCTCTCTTCCTCCCTCCTTCCCTTCCTTCTTTCCATCTTTTCTTCCTTATTCACTCCTTCCCAATCTTTCCTTCTCCCATTCCTCCACCCCTCCCATTTTCTCTTCCTTCCTCTTATCTTCCTTCATCCCTCCCATCTTTATTTCATTCTCCCCTTCTTCCCTCCCACCCATTTTCTTCATTCCTTCCTTCTATCCTCCCTTGTTCCTTTGTTCCTTCATTCCTTCCTTCCTCCTCCTGCCTTCTACCTTCTTCATTTCACATCCTTACTTTTCATTCCTTACTTTTCCTTCCTGTGTGAAAAACAGAGTGAAAGAGTGAGTGAAATATAGAGGTAGAGAGAGAGAGAGAAGAGAGAACATGCATTAAAATGTCTAGGAGCTTTGCTGAAGCCATGGTAAACTAATTTCATTCAATTCATGTTGAAGTGAATGAACATCACTTGATGGATGAATGTCTCTTTCTGGAGAAACAAGATCTATGATTTATGTACTGCTGGGGGAGAATACTCTTAACCAAATGACTAGACATTTAGCATTGGAATCTCATTCTCTAACCATAGAGGAACATCTTCAGGAAGCAAAACCTGAAGTTTCAGACTGTCTAGCAAAAGCAAATGGCAGCAAATTACCAGTGAGAAGTGGCAGAGGAAAAAAACAATTACTTGTGTGGAAGAACACCCAAAATCTATATTGTCTGGTCTGCCCTTTTTTCACTTTGTAAAGGTATATGCGTGAGAAAACCATGTATTATCTCAGACAATGGAGGAAACATTAGAAAATAAACACCCAGATGACAGGAAGCAAACATTTGTTTTTCAAATGATGCAGCAAAAAGGTATCCAGAGAGTGAAAAGCATTTATCTTCCAAACCTTGAGAGGGATTCACAAAAGTCTCAAATCCAAAATTACTGAATTAAATACTAAGTGGCTAGAGCAGGGAAAGGTATATTCTTTCTGTTTTCTGCATCCTGCTCTTTGGGGCACAGGTTTTAGTGATGAGCTTTGTAGAGCTTTGTAGAGATCCCTACTTCTTTGGGAAGAATTTTGGGCAGAACTTTATTGTTCTGAAAAAAAAAAAACAGAAGAGAACATTTTTTAAAGCCCCTCCCAGAGCTTTTGAAATTTGAATTTAATGGGCCACACCCATTGGTGTTCCAGTGCAATTCCTGGTTCTGTGCTCTAGTGATCTCTGGCAGTGCTTGAGGGAACATATATGGTCCTGAGGATTAAATCAGGACTTGTCACATGCAAAGCAAGCACCTTAATCTTTGTATTATCACTCTGATCCTTGCAACTTATTTCCCTTTTAATCAATTTAAATATGGAGTCGTGATAGAAAAAGTACAGTATGTCTTTAGTGATTGATTAAAATATGCATGTGCATGGAAATGTAAAAATCTACTATGCCTTCAAGTTTAAGGAGTTACATAAATTTTATGGCTTTAGATTGCTTGAATCTAAACCACTAAAAATGTTATAATATACTACAATCTGGGAACTTGAGGGACAAAGTAATTGAACATGGGTTCGGTTTTATTTTTCTTAATGTTCTTTGACTGTAAATTCAAAATTAAGGTGTCAGCAGGGGGATTTCTTCTGAGAACTCTGTTTTTGGGTGATTGTCCTTTCACTGTAACTTTACCTCTTTCTTTGCATCATTGTTCACATAATTAAAAATAAATTTAAAAAATTAAGAAAAAGTCCTAATTAAAAGAAGCATCTGGGTTATTGTTAATTGTTATTTGTTATTATTGTTAATTGTTAAAAAGCAGTGAAGCACACACACATAAACACACACACACACACACACACACACAAACACACACCAGTACACCACAGTACACATTACTTGAGCTGATTGGGCCAGCAAGAAGGAAGAGATAGAGAGGCATAGAGAAAGCAGCAAAGTCAAGAAGTTGCCTCCCTTGGAAGTGTTGGTGGTGGAACAATTTAATTTAATGCAGTTTAATGACAAATATAGGACAACCCCCACCCTGTGTATAATTCAGAGTTTGGATTCTTTGCTCCAGGATGTTTGGTTTACATTAACTCAGCATTGCATAAAGTGCCTGAAGTCTCAAGCTGGATTAGTGCAATAAGCTCTTTTTGGGGGGAGGTGCAGGCTAGTTTTCTCTATTTACTAGCAGAAAGGAAAAGGAGATTGCCTTCTCTGTGCCTTTACTAACCACATTCACTGAAGATTAAAACAAAGTTATTAAACTTGCTCTTTCTTTTTTTTTAATTTAAAGGATTTATTGTTTGAGCTCACCTACTGGGCATTACCAGGAGGGAGACAGATGATTCAAAAGATAAACGGCAACAGGACAAAACTGTTCCAATTGGGTAATTTGAAGTAGTTTAAGGTTCACCCCTCAGTCAAGGGATAGTTTAGAAAGCCGTTTTTGTAAGAGTGAGCGAAACAATCTGTTTCTATCTCCTTGGAATGTTTTCTTGATCCAACTGTTTCTAATGTCCAATATTTGCTTATACAATACAGTGATGAATGTTCACTGATGACAGGATGCTATATACAATAAGCTATGGAACAGTGACTTCTATTATTTGCAAGATAGTATCATTAAAAGTGTTTGTTCTCTAAAAGCTATGGTTCCAAAGGAAATTGTGAAACAATAGACAATGACAAAGATACCATGCAACACACACACAAAGAACAAGACAGAGAGACAGTAGAAAAGGGACTTGATGAAATGGGTTCCAACTTTGCCAAGTGACAATGAAGAAGCTTGATCTATAGTTTCTAGCCTGAGCCTTTCTGACTAGTTTGGTGGATCAAGTCTATGGGGGGTTTTATACCCCTTTTGGGAAAAAGCGACTTCAGAAGGAATGGAAATAGGTCTTTTTCTGTTGTGGTCACTTGTTTCCAGTCCTTGCCGACTAATCCTACCTGTGAGATACAAAATAATCTCTGGAAAATACTTAATCCATTATTCTCAAATTTATTACATACCTATTTTCTAGTTCATGAGAATGTGATTGAGAGACAGCTTATTCCATCACTCCTATTATCCACTGACTTGCCTCACTACACTGCAATTGTGGCCAATCTGAAAGGATGAAGACTTTCACTTTGCCGTTTCCCACCCCACTCCCAAATATCCTGCAGTTTTTGTCAGAGTACAAACCTTCTTCCACACTTTATGTAAGTGTTTAGACACTTCTCCAGCAGCCTTGGTTTTCAGAAAGAAAAATAAAAATAAGCACTTAATTAAAAAGAGCATGGTATCCAATCGGTCTCAAGGGATGTGTGTGGTCAATGTTAAGCATGCCCTAGATATTGTTTATACTCTTAATTTTTAACACATCAGAAAGCCTGAGAACAGATAGATGAGCTTCAAACTTGGAACTCACAGAAGTAACTTCTGCCTTGTGATTTTTCTTTTCTCCTTCATGCATCCAAACAAACAAACAAAAATAACTTCAAGTTCTTTTGTGCATGCACAGTGATGCTGTGCAGTAAAAGAATCTTCGTAGATCTGATTAAAACATTTATAATCCAAATCTTTCTCTCTCTCCTCACGCGCGCATGCGCGCACACACACACATGCACACACACACACACACACACACACATACACAGTAGTTTAGCACACATTATTCCTAAAAAAGTAAAAAAGATAAAGAAAGCATGCTTCTGATCATTTATTTGATTATGGACTTCCAGGCAGTGGTAACTTGAGTAAAAGTAAGCTTTTTCCCCCTACCCTACCAATTGTCCCTGTGGACTCTAATGGGGTGACAGAAAAATATTGGACATTTCCCTCCCTTGCCTTCTGAATGAGATGGGTTGATTTTTCCCACTGCCTGAAGGCTCCAACAGCCTTCTCAGGAATTGAGCCCAAGTCACCTGAAGAAAGAAAAAAATTTATTGCCAACAATGAAGAGATAAAACACAGATTGAAAAAATGCTCTGGTCTAACTTGATTTTGCCTTTGATGGAAAAACACCCACAGAGTGCATAATATTACAGTGTACAAATAGCTGCAAAAGGATAACAATAGCTCCAACTACTTCATCATCCATAACAGCTTTTTCTTGTCTTTCAGTGCTATACTTTGAGAGAAGTGGAGGAGAGGGGAGACCGGCAGAGAGCAGCAGGTATTTTCTTGCTTAAAGAACACAGTGACTTTTGGTTATAAAATTATAACATATATTCCTTTTATTATTCTCAACCAACTCATTCCATCATGGAAGATGTGGCATCCTCTGTTATCACATATTCAGCTATTGGATGAGCCATTCAGAGTGAAGACCAGGAGGAGGAGGGTAAGAAAGAAGTGGTAGGATGAGACCCATGGAAAGTAAATTTCTCGAATTACAGACTATTTTCTCAAACATTTTGACATCAGTGGTCACCTTCTAATGCATTTTTTCCTAGTTAACTGTGTTTCTTTTAATTAGATTAATGGTAGATGAGAAGAAAACATAGTTAGAACCTAAAAACAAAAACCAAAAAAGAATATCTCAATTAAAAAAGGCAATCATACAGAAATGAAACCCTTATTTCATTTTAAAGATCAACCTCGTGACTTCAATTACAGTAACTGTCCCCACAGCTGCTTTTTCATTTGAAGTGCACCTTGTAGTCCACTGTGTTGAACATGTTAGAGTATACAATGTTTATGTTCAGCAATTGTTTTAGGGTTTTCAAATTTTTTTTTCTTTTAGGTTCTATGGGACAAAATATTAAATCTACATGAGCATTAATTAAGACCATGAATGTATAGTTATGGATACAATAAAGGGGAAATGAGCCATGATATTTTAATTTTAATTATTAATGTTAGTATTATGTGAATGCATTTTCATTCTTTTTAATTGTTACAGAATGAGACTTTAAGACTCCTGAAAGAGAACCAAATGTTAACATAATATGGGAAACTGATTTCCTCTTGAAATTATTTTATTTTATTTTATTTTGTGGTTTTTGGGTCACACCCGGCAGTGCTCAGGGGTTATTCCTGGCTCCAGGCTCAGAAATTGCTCCTGGCAGGCACAGGGGACCATATAGGACGCCGGGATTCGAACCGATGACCTCCTGCATGAAAGGCAAACGCCTTACCTCCATGCTATCTCTCCGGCCCCTTGAAATTATTTTTATAAAGTTGGTTCGTTCTCATAAGTCTTCTCTTTGCTTCTTTATTTTGTCCTTCTATCCCCAACATCAAAATGGGGCATAATTAAGATGAGAAGAAAGCATAGTTTTCTTAGTAACCTTTGGATACCATTCTAAAGACAAATGGTTGACTATACTGGATTCTCTAAGTCTGAATAAAGTTGCTGAAAGACTGAGACATGGGTTAATAATATCTATCCATAGAATTACAAAGGGCAATATACTTATTATATAAACCAAGCAAGGTTTATATACAATACAAAACATCAGTATCTGCAGTCAGAAAAAGAAATTTAGGGAAATGACTCTTAAAGGACCATGTTCAGAGTGCCATTCCTTACTTGGCCATGCAATTAAAGTACTTGAGCAGTGCTTTTTAATTTTACCTTTTAATTTAGTAATGAGGAGATTACCTTTTCAGTTCCTTCCTCTTTGAGACTAATAATGTCTAGATCAAAATCTTTCCTCAAGCCATCGGTTTTATTGAAAGTGATACGCCCAGTCAAGCCATCCCATCGGGCCTATGGATAAAAGGAAGCAAACAGTGTGTGGCATTAGTGTGGAAGACTCATCATAATGCTAACACCATCAAACCCATAATCTCAAATCCATCACTGTATGCAATTATTCACTTCCATCATGGTGTTATAACCATTACAGTGGTTCAGTAACCCCAGAGCTGAACACTTCATTGTTTTATTAGCACTTATTTATTTTGTTAGTGCGAGCCTTTCAGCCTGAGTCACATCTGTAATAGTGGCAATAGAAATGAATAGTATGGGAAGAAAACAGGCAAAGTAGTCTGCACATGAATTAAACAAAGTCTTGGAAGTCCCAATATGCTATTTTCCAAGGTCAATTCAAGTTTTTCTCCAAGAGAAAAAAAATCTCATTTCTGTCTTCTATGTCAAAGAATCACCCAATAATGCTACTCAGTTTTGATGGTATATTTGATTTAGGCTTTACAGTGCCATACGGCCAAGATGTGAATTTCCTGTGACTTCTTATATGGTATGTCATTGTACCTTTGGTGCTTTTACACAACGGAATCACTGCTTTAGAGACTAGGAGCTGAGTCAAATTTAGAATGACTGGGCAAAGCATACAAAGGGTCTTCTGCTGGACTTTTAGGAAGAGTCCACACCTTGTCTCTTCCTGAATCAAGGTCCTTCAGCTTTCCTATTCCAATATCAACCTCTGTGGTTGCAGTCAGAGTACTATGCTTTCTGCTTTTTCTGTGTAATCTCCCTTACTTTCTTCTTAAAAGGATACTTGGGATTGCATTTAGGGCCTGAGAAGATGATCCAGGGTAATCTCCTTAGTAGTTCATCCTTGAACAGTTGGTTGCTACAGTTCAAAAGTGCTTGGGGGTCCCCAGTAGGAATCATAGGATGCCAGGGATAAATTTCAGTGTTTCACATATGGCAGGCATATGCTCCACTACTTGAATCATATTCTCTGCTCCTTGTACATCCTTTTAAGCCTTATAAATTTACAAAGACATTTACAAACCGCATAGATTAGGATGTAGATCTCTTAAGAGGGACCACTATAACCCAAGCGATATCATTTTCAAGATTAAGATTCACAGATCACTGCCCTATGCAGAACACACATTGATTAACTGTAATGGTCCAAAAGGCTTTGAGTGTCAATCTTTTCTTTGGGGGTGGGGTGGGGTTATCCTATGAGTCTTAAGGAATCTGGGTACCTCTGTGTGAAGCTCTGATGATGAGGAAGGCAGTTCCGTGCAAGAAAATGAGAATATATCTGTTGAGTGAATTTACTTTTTGGCCAGGAGGTATAGAAATTCAGTAGAAAATTGTCAAGTTATCATATAAATGAGTTTGAATCCATAAAGTATAGTATAATATCAGGTTGATTAACCTGAAACTAGGTTCTCTTGGGTTGGATCTTTGTAAGTTGTGTGTGTGTGTGTGTGTGTGTGTGTGTGTGTGTGTGCGCGTGTGAGAGAGAGAGAGAAAATTAGATAGAGAAATGAGATTATTTAAATGATATACAATTGAGTTTTTTAATTTTTGTTTATATTTTGGGTTATACCTAGCAGTATTTTGGGCTTACTTCTAGCTTTACACTCAGAAATCACTCCTGATAGTCTTTGGGGACCATATGGGTGCCATCAATACATGCTCCCTCATGTACAGTTTAACACATTGGCAGCAGCATAAAAGACACAAACATTTTAACAATGATTATTTTAACTATATTTTATTTTTTCCTTCCATATTAAAACTTTGAAAATTTTACTTTATTCCTTCAAATGTCCAGGACTCACATTCCATAATTTGTACTGATATCCTTCATTTTCAATAAACAAATAAGCATTAGAGTCAAGGTTTCAAAATATACTTTTCACACTCAATTTCCACCGGTGCATAGAGTATGTAAGGGATTCATGTCCCCTCCTAATGGGTTTTAAACCAGACTTTGATTTTAAACTTGTAATGGTTGATTATAAATGAAGTTGACTGTATCATGGGTTGCTCAGACATCTGGTGAAACATGATCTCTGTGTTTGTTTGCAAAGGTGTTTCTTTTTGAACTAATAGACTAAATAAAGTATGTGTTTAGGAATTATTCAATCTATGAGGTGCTGCGGACCCTTTAACCTAATGAGATAAAAATTCCCTAAGCATAACCTTAGCGAGTTCATTTTCCCACTGAGAGTCAAGCAGGAGCATGAAGAGGCGAATATGAAATATGAATTATGAAATATGAAATAAAGGAGACCACACAGAATGCATGGGGACTTGCGTCTAGAAAGACGAAGACAAATTTATTTTTTGAGCTCGGTAACTTTTAAGGGTTGAGCTCTGGAATGTGGGGTGTAATTTTGGAGAACAAAGAAAGTGGGAGATGGTCAGGGAAAACAGAATGAAAGGCCATGGCTAAAATCTGCATATTAAAGAACCGATACTGAAGGTGAAAATAAGTTTTGTTGTGGGTTAGCTTTGTTTTGGGTAAGCAGGAGAAACCAGGTAATTTTCAGGGAAGTGGGAAGAGAGAGAAATGTTTTAGAGTTTTGGGGAAAACTGAAAATTGCTTTACTATGAGCTAAGTTTTGGGAAAAAACATGATCTTGGCACCAACGTAGCAGAGATCACAAAGAACTGGTTAGTGGGGAGAGACTTTTGGCGGGATTTGTACTGTGCTTCATTTTTTTTTTTTTGGGCCACACCCCTTAGATGCTCAGGGGTTACTCCTGGCTACGTGCTCAGAAATTGCCCCTGGCTTGGGGGGACCACATGGGACGCCGGGGGATCGAACCGTGGTCCTTTCCTTGGCTAGCGCTTGCAAGGCAGACACCTTACCTGTAGCGCCACCTCTCCGGCCCCTTGTACTGTGCTTCTTTGTTAGAATGAAATATAGAGGCCTGATTTCTTTTTTTTTTTTTTTTATTTAAAAACCTTGATTACATACATGATTGTGTTTGGGTTTCAGTCATAAAAGGAACACCGCCCATCACCAGTGCAACATTCCCATCACCCAAGTCCCAAATCTCCCTCCTCCCCCCCCAACCCCCGCCTGTACCCTAAACAGGCTCTACATTTCCCTCATACATTCTCAATATTAGGACAGTTCAAAATGTAGTTATTTCTCTAACTAAACTCATCACTCTTTGTGGTGAGCTTCCTGAGGTGAGCTGGAACTTCCAGCTCTTTTCTCTTTTGTGTCTGAAAATTATTATTACAAGGGTGTCTTTCATTTTTCTTAAAACCCATAGATGAGTGAGACCATTCTGCGTTTTTCTCTCTCTCTCTGACTTATTTCACTCAGCATAATAGATTCCATGTACATCCATGTATAGGAAAATTTCATGACTTCATCTCTCCTGACAGCTGCATAATATTCCATTGTGTATATGTACCACAGTTTCTTTAGCCATTCGTCTGTTGAAGGGCATCTTGGTTGTTTCCAGAGTCTTGCTATGGTAAATAGAGCTGCAATGAATATAGGTGTAAGGAAGGGGTTTTTGTATTGTATTTTTGTGTTCCTAGGGTATATTCCTAGGAGTGGTATAGCTGGATCGTATGGGAGCTCGATTTCCAGTTTTTGGAGGAATCTCCATATCGCTTTCCATAAAGGTTGAACTAGACAGCATAAACAGTGTTGGCGGGGATGTGGAGAGAAAGGAACTCTTATCCAGAGGCCTGATTTCTAATAATGGTCAAAAATAAAGAGAGAGATAGTTATAGCCACGTTTTAAAATTATGGCCAAACAATCCACGCAAAGGCTCAACTGATTTGACTGCTCTAAGCGGGCCTTTTTGGCAAATAATTCTTTTTCAGGAGTGCAACACTTCTGATGTGTGTGCCCTTCCTGAGTGGGGTGTAACAATGAGGGTTGGAATAGAATGAAGAGAAAACGAAGGAAAAATTGACTTTTTCTGACTGAGTTCTGACCCAGTCTTCTCTTACCCTCCAACTAAATCTTTAATCATGAATATCCTTGATTCTCAAACTTTTAAACTTAGACTAGTCTAAGCTGTCTAGTCAATTTGGTTAGGCATGACCAATAATGGGATTTATTGCAAGAATCTTTTAATCCTAATTAAATAAGTAATTAATGAACTAAATTAAATAATGAACTAATTAAATAATAAATCACAATGTATATCTATCCCATATTATTTTTATACCCATATGTATATGAAATAAAATATGTGTGTATATATTTATATACTAATTCTTTTCCTCTGGAAAACCTTTCTGAAATAATCAATCATTCCAGAATTTCCCACAGTATTCCCCTATGCCTCCCCTGGAAATAGGAAACAGGATTAGATTATCTGGTCTCTGTATGTCTGTTCATCACATCATCCATCCTTTGCTGAGCTCACCAAACTCCTAATTATCTTTTAAAGTCACTTTTCTATGTGTATTTTTTTAAATATAAAGTTAGATTTTTATCTCTAAAACATGACATTTCTTGTTTGTACCACTCTAATCATTATTGCTTTATGATTAATCTTGTGTTAATTATTCACCTATATTTGTTAATAATCTTACATGGAATACCTTTTCAATTTGGGGATGCTTATATCTTATCATCAAATGGCTGGGAAGCTTAACATCAAAACTGTGGTTTTGTGGAACTGGAGATATTATTTAGCTAGTAAGACACTTGCCTTGCATATGGGCAAATCAAGCATGATTATTGGCATCCATGTATGATCTTTGAAGCCTTGATAAGAATAATTTCTAAGTCTAAAGCCAAGAATAAGCCTGTGTACTGCCAGGTGTGGCCCATAAGAAAAACATAATAAAATATCAAACCAATTTATATACTTTGACATATATAAAAAAATCTGAAACCTGTGCTGTCAGGAATTTAGTTAAAAAAGGAAGTCACGTGCACTTCTGGTGGGAATGTTGTCTGCTCAGCCCCTGTAGAAAACAATATGGGATGTCCTTAAAATAAAAAAAAAATAAAAAAAATAAAGCTTCCTTATAGTCCAATGATGCCAGTGCTTTGTATCTATCCCCAAGACACAGAAATACTCCATGCAGAATCATATTCACTGTAGCATGCAGTACATTAGCCAGGATAGGGAAATAGGTCAGGTACTCAACAACAGAAAAGTGAATGAATAAATTGTATATATACACTAGGGAATACTCAGCTGCTTCAAGAATGATAAAAACATGCACTTTGCTGCAACTTTAATAGAGCTGAAGGATAACATGTTAAGTAAAGTAAGTTGGAAAGATACAAATACCAGCTAAACACATTAATATATCTTTATTAATAATTTTTATTTTGACCAAAGTGGATTACAAATCATTCACGTAATATTTTAGGTACATAGTGACATTAAATCAGGGGCATTTCCACCACCAATGTTGTCCTTCCTCCACCTCTGTTTCCAGCATGCATCCCATATCTATCCTCCTTTGCACCCCAGGCTGCAATATAAGTGGTCCCCTCTGTTTCTAGCTTGTTGTAGATTGGGTATCGAATCTGTTGTAGTTGGCTTTGGATTTGGTGTTTAAGTTTGATCATTTTTTATTTCTACTCAATGTTCATATGACTGTTTGGTCTTGTTGCCCTTCATTATTTCCCCCTCAATTTGTGAGGCAGAACAAGATGGCTCAAGTTACGTGGTTCTGTTTGAAGGTAAGAAAAAAAAGAAAAAGAGAAAGGGGACAAACATTCAAACAAGCAAAAAAATGGGAGAAGTTCTTCTAGAGATTATAAAAATCAGTTTAAGAAAAGAAAGGAAAAAAGGAAGGAAAACATAAAAATAATACAAAAATATCAACCTCCCCAAAACAAAAAAAACAAAACAAAACAAAACCAAAACCAAAACCAAAACAAAAAACAGGCAAAAACTCTGAAAAGCACCACAGCAATAAAGACAACAACCAAACACTAACCATGGTCCCAACATAAAGACAAATCAAAGCACAGGAGGAAAAAAAGGGCAAAGAAAAGAAAAAAAAAAGAACAACAATTACAAAATTTTTTTTAAATTTGTGCTATTTTTTTTTTGCATAGGCACAGTACAAATTGGGGAGATTAGAAAGGGAATTCTCTTGGCCTAAGAGTATATATATATATATATCTCACTAGACCTTATGCTACTGAGGCATGAGGCCAAAGCTACAGAATTTAATTGAACAAGTATCTATCAGGGCCAGATTAGAGGTGTATGAAGAAACCTGGGGTGTTTGGTTAAGGGATGAAGTCCCAGGGTAGTGGAATTGAGGGTGGGGACATTGAATGCCTGAAACTTTATTAGAAATAACTTGGTAAATTACCATGTCTAATTAAAAAATAACATTAGTAAAGCACATTCTTTTTTTCTAAATGACTTTTATTATATGCACCAAAATCAAATGATAATCAGTAACTTTGTTTTTTCTTTGTCCAAAAATTATTAATACTTTGCCTATTTTACTTTTATATGTTTCTCAAATTCCTCCCTCTTTATTTTATCCAAATTAAAATTCTTCAAATCAAATTTATATTTAAAAATAAAAATACCACTGGTTGGAACTCAAGAACCAAGTTTAGCTGTTACATTATCATGTGAACTTGGTTGAACTGTTTTATACTCTTTAGGTCACAGAAGAGAATTATAGTAAATGAGGATTTTGAATAAAATTAGTTTCAACTTTGGAATTATATAACTCCAGGATTAAAGGAACTTAATGTAATTTAATATCATTGATGAAGGACCAATAGACTGCAAGTGGAATTATAAGATGCAGTTTCTATCTTCAATTTTTTCTTGTGACTTGGACCAGGGCCACACTGAGGCATGGGTTTTAACCACTGATCTCTATTTCTGGTCCTGCCCTCAGCTATGTTAAACATATTATCTTTGATTAGAGGTGAATAATTAATGCAAATCTTGGTTTAATTTTATTTCTTAACTTGGAAATTATTCATTGATTTTCTTTTTCTTTTTTTTTCTTGGTTTTTGGCCACACCCGGTGACACTCAGGGGTTACTCCAGGCTATGCGCTCAGAAATTGCTCCTCACTTGGGGAAGCATATGGGACACCAGGGGATTGAACTGTGGTACGTCCTAAACTAGTGTGCTTAAGGCAGACAGACACCTTACTACTTGCACCACCACTCCGGCCCCTGATTTTCTTTTTGGTGCAAGAGATTATCTGGAAAATATAATCTAGAATTTACAACTTAATAGGGATAAGTATCTTAAGGTTTTTCAATAGTACCCTTTCATTAATAGTATTTTAAATCATGGTCCCTAAAATAAATAAATGGGGTGGTGAGAAATCACAAGAAGAAAAGTGTCTGCTATGTGAACAAAAAAATAAATAAAGACTAAATCATCTAGATAGTCAAACTACATGTGTATCTCTTAAGTCTTGTCATACATGAAAAGATTTCTTTACATGGTAGAACTTTATCTCCTGAGTTTATAGGTAAGGAGAACATAATGTCAAACACTTGTGTAGAACTACCATGAGAAAGAGACAATTTAAGTTTTTATAGCTAGTCTTAACACCATTGTTACACACTTGTTTAGATAAGTGCAATTTATGTTATTTATGCAATTTAGATAAGAGACAATTTATGTTTTTATAGCTAGTCTTAACACCATTGTTACACACTTGTTTAGATAAGTGCACTCCCTCTCTGCACCAAAAGAACAACTTTAAAATGCACATTTCCTGTTGTGTTTATCTTCCTGCACTGAATTTTTTGTTTCTTTAATATCAATATTCAAATCTATTTTCTATATTCCTGTAAAGTTATATTTGCAACTCATAGGTTGGTTTCCCAAATGAATGGCTTGTGTGAAAATACCAAATAAGCTTCTATATTTGGGCTATAGCATCTATCTTAGAGAATAATTTATGGGCTTTATTATTATCAATTATTTTGGCAGAGATTACACATGACAGTATTCAGAGTTTACCCCTAGTTCTGTGCTCAGAAATTATGTCTCGTGAAATCTGGATTGGACACTTACATTGCAAGTTCCCCACTTACTGTACTATCTCTTTGGCCCAAATAGAGAATGATCTAACAACTTTGATTAAAAATTATATGTTCTAGATATTTAGATCAAGTCAGTTTTGGAACTCTTTCTTCACTCTAAAATGCAGTTTTAATACACACATCAAGTTTAGAAATTCAATTTCATTTCTACTAAATGTGTCGATTGTTTCCTTTTGTTTGGATTCTGTGGCTTTGGCTTTATTCTTGAATTTACTGTTTGAATAACTGGTGCAGAGTAATTCCCACTTCTTGCCTTTTGACTTTGCTGATCTGAGTGGCAAAACATTTTCCCTTTGCATACTCTTTCAATCTTCCTTTCCTGCCTATAGTCTCTCTGCCTAGTTCTTTACTGAGTTTCCAAATAGAGTTTCCATTCTTCACTGAACGGAAACATCTTTTAACCATCAAAGTCATTTCCCTCACTACCACATTGTCTGTGTCTCTCCTGTTTCCCATCCATAGGTGAGCATTTCTATTATTTTTCTGAGTGGTTTTATTTGCAAGTTAATTGCTGAGAAGCTTTTCTGAATAACCAGAGTACTATAGAGGATTAGGGTTTCTATGTATGGTTCATTCTAGGATGCATTGAGTTAGCACCATAAAGAATCCATTTTCTGGGACATGGCTGAAGCATATACAATTTAGATAATGATATATAATTATATATTTCATAATTATAATTATAATTTTTCTGTAAATTTTTATTTGCAATGGGAATGAATTGTTCCTGTCAGAAGATGGAGGACTTTTTTTTGAAAGGAGTGAATGCTGTATAGTAGATGTGATATTTTAAGAAGAATAGCAGCCAACGTTTCTTCATTTATCATTATGTATTAGGAACTGTGCTTTTAAAAAAAATAAGAATCCTGCCAATAGAAAGTTCAGGGTAAATAAATAAGATTGTCCTGTGGTCTAGCTCTTAGCAGGGTTTTAAAATTTAGTTCAAAAATCCAATTTCATTGCCACCAAGTGTGTCTATTGTCTTTCTATGCCTAAATTCCATGGCAGAGGTTTTATTCGATCTTCTTTGAGGACTAGAATATAGCAGAGGAAAGACATTGCTTAAAATAGTTATTTTAGTGTTATGAAAAATTACCAGCATTGGAAAATAAGGGAAAAAAGCTAGAGTTCGGAGTTGGCTCAGTGGGATCTCTCAAGTTTGGTCCCAAGTAATACCGCATATTCTGTGTATTATTGCTAATGTCTGGCATCTCAGCAAAGCATGCAGATTTCAGCAAACTTCAACCAACTTGAAGGGAGAAGAACAATGAAGATGTGTGAACTGTGGTGAATACCACAATCAAGAATGTGTGTAACCCCTAGTCATTAAAACAACAATAAAGAAATTAAAGAAAAAACAAGGAAATAAAGAAAAATATTAGTTTTTCTTCATCATATGCTCATTGTCTCATAAGCTCACCTGAGAGTATTTGATCCTCAAGGGAAATACACCTTATTGTTTCAAATCACTGTTGCTAAAGGCTAAGACTGAAAATATGCAATCTGTGAGAATTAATTGATATTTTTCTCTAACTAAAAAGAGAAATTTAAATTTATCATTGTCTTGCTCTCTAGTATATTAAACAATATTGATTTTCCTAGTGGCTTTTGGAATTACTATTGCTCTATCTGGAGTGAGTTCTAACATCCTGCAGATTCCTTTGATATGAAAAACATCCCACACAATTGATATTAATGTTAGAATTACATTTATAGCTATATAATATGATACTTTAGCTGTTTTCCATGATATTGAAATAAAGACATTCCTTCAGATCAATAGAATATAGAAAATATCCTGAGACATACCCTCAGGCATATGAACAGTTAATCTTCAATAAAAGAACAAAAAATATGTAGTGGAACAAGAAAAGCCTCTTCAACAAATGGTGTTGGGAAAGTTTATTTTCCCAACAAAATAAAATAAAAAAATTAACTCAGATTTACCTCTAAAACCATACACAAAAGTTAAATCAAAATAAATTAATGATATTGATATCAGACTTGAACCCATAAAATGCAGAGAAGAAAATACAGGCAGTAATCTCTTTGATATTGAAACTAAAGGCATCACCAAAGATGAAACACCACTGACCAAACAAGTGGAAACACAAATGTAAAAAAATATATAATTATATTAGATTAAGAAACTTCAGTACCTCAAAGGTGTAGGATACAAAGACTGCCCAGGGAGAAATACTATGATAAGTGGTTAATATCTGAGATATTCAAAGCACTGGTAGAACTTAGCAAGAAAATAATCATTCAGTCTAATCAAAAATGAAGAGAAAAGATGAAACTTCCTCAAAGAAGAACTATAGATGGTCAAAGGCACATCCACTTCATTAATCATCAGGGAGATGCAAATCAAAACAACAAGGAGATATCATCTAACACAACAGAGACTGGCACACATCACAAAGAACAAGAATAATTAGTGTTGGTGTGGATAAGTTGAGAAACGAACTTTTAATCACTACTGTTGGGAATGTAGACTGCTCCACCCTTTTTTTTTGAAAACAATATGGACATTGCTCAAAGAACTAAAAATTTAACTTCCATAAGACTCAGTAATGCCACTCAAGGGAATAAAGCCTAGAACCCAAAACCACATGCAGAAAAGGTATCTACCCTCCTATATTCATGGCAGCTAGAACTTGGGAAAAAAACTCAACTGCTCAAGAACAGATGAGTATATAAAGAAACCATGGTACATATATACCATAGCTTACTATGCAGTTGTTAAGATAAATGAAGTCATGAAGTTTGCTTATACATGAAGAATGGCATGCTGAATAAAATATCTCAGTGAGAAAGACAAACATAGAATGATTATATTTGTTTGATGGATCAAAAATGCATAGTATGAGGATAATAGCCAAAAACATTATTGTTATAACACCCAGAGACAATAGAGATGAGGGCTGGAAGGACCGGCCCACATCACAAAACTTACCACAAAGAGTGGTGAGTGCGTTTAGAGAAATACCCACACTAACAACTATCATGACAATGATAGTGAATGAGAGTAGTATGCCTGTCTCAAAAACAGGCAGGAGGTGGTGGAGGAAGGAGATTGGGAGCATTGGTGGTGGACAGGATGGGAACCCAGGCGAAAAATTGGTGTCAGAAAATGAACACTGATGAAGAAAATGTTATATAAATGTTATATGACTGAAACTCAACCATCAACTTTTTAACTCCAACTCACAACAATAAAAAAGGAAAGAAATACAGGCTAATAGTAAGCTAAACACTGAACTTTCATGAAGGAATTTACAGAACTTCTTAACAAAGACCCAGAGTGAAGAATTTCTCAGATTAGACTACTGACCCAACATCCAGATACACAAGATAGGTTTGATTAAATGATCTGTAGGGAGAAGTCTAATTGTGATGGTTTTGATTTAGAATATTACTAATAAGATTTTCCATAAGCTATTAAGGGAATAAAAGCATAATTCCTTTTTATTAGATTTCCTGACCAGTCATAAAATGAATTTTCTTTGTCACTTGTTTGCATAATCTATCTGGACTTCTTTAAACCATGTAACAAATACCAAAACAGTATTTGAGAAAAATTTTTGGACTTTATTGCTACATACGAATAGCTATACTTTTTCTTGGATGGGAGAGATTGTACAGTGGGTAGGACATTTGACTTGCACATAGCAGATCCAGGTTGGCTACTCTGCACCCAATATAGTCTCCTAATCCTAAAAGGAGTGATCCCTAGATACAGAACCATGAGATGGCTCTGGAAGCTACCAGGTGTGCCCACAAAATTAAAACAACAATATTTATTCTTCTTCATTAAGATTGAATACCTGGTTTAAATGAAATAGTTTTCCTAGGCATAACTAAGTTAGCATAACCTTGGGGCAGGAGAGATGGTGCTAGAGTTAAGGTGTCTGCCTTGCCGGCGCTAGCCAAGGAAGGACGGAGGTTCGATCCCCCTGCATCCCATATGGTCCCCCCAAGCTGGGGGCAATTTCTGAGTGCTTAGCCAGGAGTAACCCCTGAGCATCAAACGAGTGTGGCCCAAACAAAAACCAAAACCAAAACCAAAGTTAGTATAACCTCATTTGTAGAATCAGTTTGTTCAACTATATGTACTGGTAAAAACAGAAGACAAATTCTTGTTGAGTTTATGGAAATTGTCACAATGTCATAAAACTGACAAGTTATTGCTGAGTTCTGAAGAGCTAGAGAGAAAAATATGGTTGTAAATATCAGTATAGACCAGAGTTAAAGATAAAGGAATTATGCTTTTATTCCCTTAATAGCTTATGGAAAGCCCTATTAGTAATATTCTAAATCAAAACCATCACAATTAGACTTCTCCCCACAGTTTAAAGAATGGAAAAATCACTAAACTGTACTGTGTGCATATGTATGGATGACTTCTTGAAATTTGTTCTATATACTTGTGTATTAGGATGAATAACAACCATCTTCTTCTCTAAACTCCCTACCTCCAAGATCCCATGTCCTACTTCCAGAATGCAGAATATGGTAAATGATACTTTGCAGATTCTGTCAAGCTGAAGGTCTTAATATGCAGTGATCACATCAAATAATCTGGGAATGCTTTCTCGAATCACAATGGTCTTTCTAAGAAGGACCAGGAAGGCATCAGGGAGAAGCAGAGGTTCATAATGAATGCTTGCAAGATGCAAAGTCACAAGTTAATTATGCAGAGAATGGATACTTTCACTTCAAGCTTAGCTTATGAAAACCTGCAGCAGCAAGACATGGCAAAGGGACTGGTAGATTTCCCAGTAGGCTCTGAATGAACCAGCTTTTGACTAGTCTAGAATAGAGTGAAATAAATTTGCATTAAACCATTATGTTGGCAGTGGATTAAATAGCAAAAGGAGACAAACATATTTGGAGCAAAAAGATTACTAAGAGTCATACTATATATCTATATACAAAAATATGCATATGGGAGCCATACTATATATCTGTATATAAAAATATGCATATGGGAGCAGAGAGATAAACAATCAGAGATTCCTCTTGAAATTTTCAAAGGCAAGTCAATTTTCTGTTCTTATAGCTGCTTCAAAACAGTATTACTGGTCATCCTTAAAAAGGCTTTTATGTTAGTTATACCTTATGCTCTACCCAGGTCCAAACAAAGGCTTTATATAAAGAAAAATTCTTGCAAGTTATTTATGATAGCAGAGGGGATAGTTGAACAAATGATCTAACACTTGGAAATTAAATGAGACCTACTTTTCCTTCTTAAGTCAGTGGGTCATTGACTAACAGACCTATTAAAATTTTATGCTAATTAGTAGGTTATTGATCAATAGAGATACAAATAATTCATTCCTAGTACAAAAGTTTAGGGTTGTATTTGTAGGTAGACCAATCAGTTTTGCCTTTAAAAGCACAATTAGTTCAGTTAGCCTCTTCCTGCAGACTACTTAACCACTGTTTTCTCAAATCTACTTTGAACCAGTGCTGTTAACCCAACGGATCCATCTTTTACAAAGTACATTTTGGGGAATGTGCATTCTGTGTATTTTCATGAGAATCAGGTTGATCTCTCTACAAACTTAGGTATTGACAAATTCTAGCTGGCAGGTTGTAATAAGTTTGATCCTATAGCCATCAGGTAAGAAAAATATACCCTTAAAGTATTAAAACTTTATACCTGTGTTAAGAAGAGGAAAAGGGTTGTACGTACAGTGGGGAAAGTGCAAGGGGAATTTAAAACCAGATGGCATTTCAATTAGAGAAAGAATTTCTTATTTCTTTTCTTCACACCATATTCCCATAGAGGGCCATGGAAAAGAAAATCAAATTATGTGGGCTAATATGTTTTAAATTCTCATGTTGAATGGCAAATATCAAAATTACTAGAAACAATCTATGCTGTGGGGGATATAGTGAAAAGGGGACCCTCTTTCATTTCTGGTGTGAATATTCTCTCATTCAATTCTTATGGAAAACATTTTGGAAATTTACCATAAAGAATTGAGGGGCCAAAAGATAGTATAGTAGACAGAGGTCAAACAAGGCTGAAGTACATTTAATTTTCAGTTTCTCATATGATTCCATGATTTCCCCAAAGATTGATCCCTGAGCAAAGAATTAATAATAAGCTCCGAGCACTTCCAATACCTCCGAAAAAGAAACATTAAAAAAAAGAAACCCCAAAACATTTAGCTTTAATATGACCTAGAAATTCCACTTCTGGGTATATATACCTCACCAACAGGACACAAAAATATTTATTCTAAAAGATTTATGTACAGCATTATATGTTGTAATGCTTAGTACAATAGATAAGAATTAATCTAGGTATCCAAAAACAAATGAGAGTATCATGAAGATGTGGAATAGATGCATGATGGTATATGATGCAGCTACCAAGAAAAATAAAATGACGCAATTCACTGCAACTTGGATACAACTGGTTGGGGAGTATCATGTAAAGTGAAGTAAGCCAGATGAAGAAGGATAAAAATACAAGCAGAGCTCACTTATCTATGTTATATAGAATAACTGTATGAGTTAAGTCAATGTAGTAAAGGAGGATAGATGCCTAATTACCTTTCACCCTGAAGTATAGGAATACAGATAAGAAAAGAAACTGAAAAAGGAAGTCCAGTGAATAGGATGTAATGGGAGTGGGAACAGGTGCCAAGGGCCTTGGCACATTGGTGGTGTAAATGAGTAGGATCACTCTAAATCCAAGCCACAGAATCAACAATATTGGAAGGAAGAGACTCAAATCACAAATACCAAATGTAAAAATTTGCCTATCAAGGTAGCTGGCTGGGGAAGAGTATGGGAACCTGGGGACATTTGACTTTGGTTACAAGAAAATTACATTTCTTTTCTTTTCTCAAAAATCCTCAGTAGAGGGCCCGGAGAGATAGTACAGAGGCGTTTGCCTTGCAAGCAGCCAATCCAGGACCAAAGGTGGTTGGTTCAAATCCAGGTGTCCCATATGGTCTCTCGTGCCCGTCAGGAGCTATTTCTGAGCAGACAGCCAGGAGTAACCCCTGAGCACCGCCGGGTGTGGCCCAAAAACCAAAAAAAAAAAAATCCTCAGTAGAGCATACAGTGCACTAGATAGAACCCAGCACTACCACATGTAGAGTCAGTGAGCCAGTATTTGAGCTATAACCCATCATCAATAAGTGAATAAATAAATGGATGTTTAAAGAAAATGAATAACTCAGCATTAAATAAAACTTCCTACTAACTCAGTGGTACCTCTGAATCCTGAGTTGCACAATTTCATTTAATTTAGATCTGTTGAGTTCAATTAGAAAGATACAGACTTCTTCCCCAATGCCCAACACTGCACTTCTCAGTTTATTTCTGTTCTTTTTCATTAGAGCTCAGACAGAACTTTCCCATGAGTCAATAGCACATAGCTGCAAACCAGAAATATTGCCAGGGCTTTCTCTGAACTCTATCCTCAAATTCTTTTATTTCTATTGATTTTTAATTTTTGTTTTTAGGCCACACCCAGAGATGCTAAGGGCTTACTCCTGGCTCTGTGGTCAGGTATTCACTCCTAGAATGGTTTGGGGGACCAAATGCAATGCTGGAGATCAAATCCTCGTTGGCTTCATGCAAAGTAAGCACCTTAATCCCTGAACTATCTCTCTAGTCTCTTTAGGGGTCTTGAGAAACTGACACTCATTTTATTTTTATTTACTAATTTTCTTTGGAGGAGAGAGGATGAGAGGACGAGTCACACACACCCATGAGTGCTTTAGACTCCTTCTGGCTCAGAGGTCAGTAGTGGTAGTGTTCAGGAAACCCTATTGATTGAACTGGGGATTGAAATTGCAATTGCCTTAGCCCCTGCATTTTGTTGCCAGGCCTGATAAGGTGTTAAGATTGTCGAGATTATCATCCTGATAAAGGGCAATCAGGATTCAGAACCAGGGGAGATCTGGCTAGGGTAGTAGCTCTTAGCATGTTGTTAAATTTGATTGCTCTTCACAGTTCTTAGGACCCTAATTTGCTGATTAGGATCTTGCTTGGTACTACTTTCCAGAATTTCCATTTTAGATTTATTTGTATTATCTCATTATCAATATTGTTGATAGTAATGTGATGGCTTAAAATAAAACTGTCATATTATGATGTATATCAAGACTGTGATGTATGATTATGTCCAAAAGAACACTGCTAAAAGTGCTTAGAGATTAATAAGCATAGATTTAGGATGAAGCTCTGTGCATACCTAGGTATGGCCCCAAAGCAAAATAAAAAAAACTAAAGCTCTTATCTCAGTGTCAGAGAATTTTGTCTTTTGAGAATTCTCCCTAGAAATCTCTAAAGATTCCATATCTTCTTCTGAATTTTCATAAAATATTTAATTAATATAAATTATTATATTTCATATAGTTTTCATAAATTTTTCATAAAATATTTAATTAATTAATGTTCTTATAAATATCAGAATGTCTTTTGGATGATTCTGAAGTAGTGATGATGACTTAACTTTTCTAAGTCTTGCTAAGTGACAGTAGATGACAAAATCAATTAGTAGTTCAGTGTGTTGAATAGAAAATGGAATACTTTGAAGTGAAACAAGGTATTAATTTATTAATTTTTATTTGATTGAACTTATGTAATTTATGATCATCTAAACAGTAATCATGTTATGTAATTAAAACAAAAACTGATATGCTTTCATTGGCCCAACTTTCCCGGACACATACTAAATTT
Source organism: Suncus etruscus (assembly GCF_024139225.1). Classification (NCBI taxonomy): domain Eukaryota; kingdom Metazoa; phylum Chordata; class Mammalia; order Eulipotyphla; family Soricidae; genus Suncus; species Suncus etruscus. The sequence goes on along the minus strand of NC_064860.1, from coordinate 47,189,940 downwards.
AAGAATTAAAATATACTGCTAATAAATACTTAATTCATTTCCACATGTTGTTCACAAACAATATATAATTACAAACCCAGTCTTAAAAACAAAGCTCATTTCACAATAATAAGAGCTCAGGTTAATTGCTAGCAAATTTTTAATTCTGAGCATGATGTATGAGAAACTTGATTTTGGAATCAAATACTGTGAGTATGAATCTTGATCATCTTTGATTAGCTGGGCAACTAGGGGCAAGTTATTTAACTTTCTAAGCTCTATTTTCAAAAATAAATACTGTCTTCACCTAGTTATTGTAAAAATTATAAGAGATACTGCCTCAAAGATCATCTAGCTTTACTTTTGACAGATGTAAGCTCAATACAAATTCAGTTCCTTTACTTATCTTGACCTAGTTAAGAATTCCTTAGTTCTCCTTTCACATTTGCTACCTCACAGACTTTATATTTGCAACAAACCTTGCTCCTTTCCAGAACTCCACTGGGTTTTATTGAAGTTCTTTACATTATACTCTGAGAACAACTATAACAACTGAAAGCTTGTCAGCTGCATATTTTCTATTTGCTGAACAAGTCCACCAAACCATTAATAACCAGCTATCAAGCAGAGTTTGGTTCTAGTTTGAAGGAGTCACTCCAATATCTATCTATCTATCTATCTATCTATCTATCTATCTATCTATCTATCTATCTATCTATCTATCTATCTATCTATCTATCTATCTATCTATCCATCTATCTATCATCATCTATCGATCTATATCTATCAATCATCTATTGACCTTTTTAATCCTTTATCATCCTCTATTGACCTTTTTATAGATCTAAGAATATATATATATTACTATATATGTAATATATGCTTGCAATTATTTATTTACCTCTTATTTATGCAAGAAAATATATTGTTTAAAAATCAATGAGTAGCACTGACAAAAGTTTTGCATAATTGAGAACAGTGTTCTATAAAATGAACTGATATGATACATTCACTTTTAAGGAGCATGGGAAGATTGAACAAGTGCTTAAAGATCAGCAGGCAGGATTTAGAAAACTCTATATGCCAAAGGTTCAGTATAGTATTTATTTGTGATATTCACCTAACAAAACACTGGCACCTACTAATTAGATGCCATATATTGAATCCCTAAATTCTAGACAATTTTTTTGAAATAATAGAAACTCTTGGGGAAAAGGTTTTTGGTATATTATAGACAACTCCCAAGCCCTATTTCATCATTGGTTTGTTTTGGGGCCACAGCTGGCAGTGCTCAGGACTTACTCATTTCTTTTTCAGGAACCAATTTTTGTAGGCTTGGGGCTCCAGATAGGGTGCTGGTGATAGAATCTAGGCTGGCTGCATGTAAGACAAATGTCCTATCCGCTGTATTCCATCATTTAGAAGTCTGTTTTTGCTCTGATAAAACGTTTGCTTCCAAAGAATCCAGATGTTATGTTATATCATGGGGTGAGACTGATCTGACCCTCTTTGAGAAACTTAGACATCAGTACCATGGCCCCAAATAAAGCCTTATATTTGTTATTATTTTTTTACACCAAACAATGTGTAGGGGCTCCTACCTCTGTGCTTAGGAGGTCTGGGGTGGGTGGATATGAGGTAGTAGGGACTGAAACCAGGCTTCCTGCATGCTTTGTGTATACTTAGTCAGTTAAGCTATCTTTCTGGGCTTGGTTTGTTTTGTTTTCGAATTACTTAAGTATTCCCTTAATGACAATATTTTCAGGTACTCAGAGGGTAAAAATTCATACCTAGTAGTATATAAAACTACTTCCCACAGCCCTTCCCCTATCTTTTGTCAAGGCTCACTCTGATGACTACACATAAATGTTGGGTTTCAATCATTTGGATGCCTTTCCAGATTCTGTGAATGCTCATCACATATTAAGTCGTTCCTAATATTTCTTCCCCTGACATTTTCTCTGACATATTCATGCAAGGTTGTCACCATCTCTATCACGTAGGATCATACCTGATATGCAGAAGCAAAAGGATCTATTGATACCATTGAGATTGTAGCTCTTCTTCCCCGTTCTTTCCACTGGCAACTCGGGCCCCGGGGGGCGGGTGGAGGAGGGAAACCCCTCCCCTTTCAATTTTCAAACTGGAGAGGGAGCTCGCAGTTGGACCCAGCAGAGCACACATACCAGGAAAGCCATCCCTCTTTTTTTCTGGTATGTCAGGGTCGCTGGTCAGACAGCGGGCCACAGATCTCCTGGACTGAATATTGGGTCCAGGAGACTGGGACCTCCCACACCAGGCGGGTCTTCATGGCAACTCGGGCCCTCGGGGGCAGGTGGAGGAGGGAAACCCCTCCCCTATGTATATTGGACCCCCTGTTTTGCTTGCTAGTAATACTATTTTTCAAAACCTCATGTTTGTGCCCACGCGACAAATATACTTTTTAAAGCATTATCCAAAAACGTTCCTGATCCTAGACTGTTCCTAGGAATAGAATCAGGATGCCCAAGATTTTGATAAAACACTCAAATTGACCTTTATTGTCTAGTCTTTTATGTATTGCCTCTCCCCTCACCCCTGTGTCTCTCCTACCTCCTCACACCCAAACCCTGAACCATTATCTTTCCTTATTCAACCCTCCTTATCCTCAGTTCCTAATTGGGTAGACACCAAGACTGACCTTCTGCCCCAACACCACCATCCAGCTCCTCATTGAAAGACACCCTCTTGGTCCCCAGCTCATGACTCTACAAATAACTACAATCAACATGCCTGTTGACCCATGCTTGGTGGCCCCTCATGCCCCCATCAAACTATGGACTGTTGCATGATACCGGAATCTGCTTCAGCAAAACCCCTAGTTCAAGGACAATACAGGGTTCTGTAATGCTGCAAAACATGTCTCAAATTCAACTATCACCTGTTGTCTTCAAATACCCTTGTTTTCTTTCTTTCTTTTTCTTTTTAAAACATAAAAGGGTCACATGTATCTCTTTTGTATATCTCAGATGTATTCCCTTAACATCTATAACTCTTTTCGAATATCCTCATATAGTGACAATTTTGCCCAATAGATTAGTTATTTGATTGTTTGATTTTCCCCCTTGTAATATCTGTTTTTTAAGCAATACTTGTATAAGAGTATCTCTGTATAGATTTCACGTTTATACTAAGTTACGGGAAATGTTGGACTTTATACTTTGGCCCCCAGATGCACCAACAATATCTTGTGGCATTGCTTCTCTTTTGCATAGGCACATTAAAATGGGAAAATAATACATATGCAAACAAGTTCTTATCTAATAGAGATGGAAACACAAATTTGGTAATGTAATTAGGCCTTTTACCCTGAACATTGGCATAATGATTTGGCTCAGGCCTCAGAAGAATGGGCATCGCCCACACACACCTGAACAATGGATACAATCTATGGAAACAACAATTGTCTTTAACATTACCAGGATCCAAGCCACTACCAGAGAAGACCTACCACTGCTTTGGCATTGACTTACTCCAAAGAGTGCTCCCAACACCCAGGCGACTCAGCAACAGTCCGCATGCAGGGCAGATCGCTCTGCATTTAATGATATGCTGAAACTAGAGGATGCTCCACATCAGCCTGGCATCAATGAAAGAAATGCACAGAATCCAGAGTCTTTAAATATAAGAGTCTGATACCAACAATAGCTAAAGTGTGAAAAAGTTTCACCGGGACCTTGAGAATGACTGGAGTTGGATAGACTGGTATGCCTGGAACCCAGAGTCTGTCTTATGCCAATAAACTTCTAGGGTGAGGCCTTTTTGCAATCAGGTCAAGGATTCTTTTTTCATTTTCTCCATTTTTCTGGACCTATGCAAACATTGGCGATTGCCTCTATCACACCTTTACTATATTTTTTTACTCTTATCCTTTAAGGAAAAAAATGCAACTTACTGAATTTAAAAACAAATTACTGTAGTAGAATGCCTGTCTTGAATACAGGCAGGGGATGGGAAGGGGGGAGGGGGTAAAGTTGCACTGGTGAAGGGGGGTGTTCTGGTTATGACTGTAACCCAAATATGATCATGTTACTTAAATAAAAAATATATTTAAAAAAGAATGTTATTTGTTTTATGAAATTTAATAGTATTATCTGTTATCTTATTAAAACCTGCATCACAGTAGTTTTTCATGAGAGTGAATAGTGTGCATTTATCTCCAGATAATGCTTTCCTAAAGGTTGGGCCATTGTATTGCCATAGACTCACTGCTCATCACCCCTCTTGAACCTAACTAATAATGTTAGATGCATCGGATATACTTAATACATACATGTTCAGTTGAATTCTGCAGAAGAACTTCCACACAAATTTTTATTTGTTACTATAATTTTGGAAGACACAAAAATATCATACTGTAATCAGAACCTATTTGGGTATGAACCTTCCTGTTTTATCTTACACTATTAGAGAAACTTGGATTACCACATGATAGCTCTATTTTGTCCAACCTCAGTACTTTAAAACTTTGGGTTACCTGGAGGAAGTAGAAGAATCTCTGTGCATTTGGGGAAAATTTCTTCACCTCCTAGTAGTCTGTGTCTTCTTTCATACATGAAGATGTTAAAGGGAACAATCTCTAAAATCAACCCTTTCTCTTTCTACTTTGGAGGTTTGTCTGGATTCCTAACATTTGCTTATACAGGTATCAGTTCAACAGACTCTGAGCTCAATCACATAAACTATCTGCCTCTAAAAACTCATGTCATATTTTTGAAAACTTATCCAGAAAAGTGATTGATCTAAAGGGGAATGTCTGAAATTCTCTTATGCCCAGAAATGCTTCTAATCTTCAATCTCTCAATTCTCCTGTATGCCTTGTTCCACATCAGAATTGCCTATGTAATTTCTTGATGGATTTTTATTTCTTTTTTCTTTTCTTTTCTTTTTTCTTTTGGTTTTGGGGCCACACCCGGTGACGCTCAGGGGTTACTCCTGGCTATGCACTCAGAAGTCGCTCCTGGCTTGGGGGACCACATGGGACGCCTTGGGATCGAACCGCGGTCCTTCCAAGGCTAGCGCAGGCAAGGCAGGCACCTTACCTCTAGCGCCACCGCCAGGCCAAAAAGTGTTTATTTCTAAGGTTTTTAAATAATTCATTGATATTTGGGGGTGAATGGGGGTTTGGGTCACATCAGGCAATGCTCAAGAGTTACTCCTGTCTCTGCTCAGGAATTACTCCTGGCAGGATTGGGAAACCTATGGGATGCAGGGAATTGAACCCAATTGGCCACATGTAAGGCGAATACCCTACTTACTATGCCATTGCTTTGGCCCCTACTTAAAGTTCTTTTTTGGGGGGGGGGCACACCCAGCGGTGCTCAGGGGTTATTCCTGGCTGTCTGCTCAGAAATAGCTCCTGGCAGGCACGGGGGGACCATATGGGACACCGGGATTCTAACCAACCATCTTTGGTTCTGGATTGGCTGCTTGCAAGGCAAACGCTGTTGTGCTATCTCTCCGGGCCCTACTTACAAGTTCTTAATTAACACTTTGCAGTTGGTTCATCAGTGTACAGAGAAGTAAGAGGATGGCCTTGGAGAAGTATCATGATGCTCTGGCAAAACTACAAAGTAAACAATTTTCATTTTTGTAAATGTAAAACTAAAGAACTTCATAAAGGAATTCTGTTTCAACCCACATGCTTTGTAAGCTCTTATCTCCTAAAGATGAGAATTCTAGGTTGAGATTCACATTGTTTCTCAAGAATTTTCAGGAAATTTCATCCTTAGTAAGAAAGAAAGAAAAACACAGAGTCAAAGAAATCCCATTGCATTCCACAAAACTGCCTCAAAACTACAAAAGATTTCAATAGACTGGTTGTTTGACTTAATGACTTTTAAAACAATTTTCACAAATGGTGGGTGAACAAAAATTGCTTGGTGCTATACTTCAAGGCTGTTACTTTCAAAATTGCTTTAAGATGGAAGCAATATACATTACCCTGACTATCGGAGAATAATTAAATTAAAATGGTAAAAGTCAATTGTTTTGATATCATTACAGACCAATTGAATCATGTCAATTAAAATAGGTTGGGCTTGTTCTAATTTAGAGCAGCTTAGTTTCACTCTTGCTCTTGGTGTGGTGCAAAATTTACTATCAGCCATCAGTGAATAATCCTTTTAAAATAAAAAGGGCCAATTATAAAAAAAAAAAGGGAGGGGACTTTGCAGATCTCTAACTATCAATTTCTTTGAAAACATCTTTCTGAGAAGAGAAATACAGGAACACGGAGGGGCTGAAGTATTTTTGTAGCTTTGCACAGAGAATTGCAGTGAGTGAACTTAGTACTTGTCCATCTTTAATCTGGATCCTTCCTTATGTACTTACTGTTGAAAGTCAGTTTCTTTGATTTATCCTACCATAGAGACAGCATTATTTGCATTTTTGTGAGTTTTATTGGGGATGGGGAGGAGAGAGATTTGCAAAATGCTAGTTTTATCTGGCAGTTTTGAGGAAGAGTTGAGGAAAGGAGAGGGGGGGGGAGGAGTGGAGAGAGGAAAGAGAGACAGAAAGGAGAGTTAGAGGCCTCCAAGAGAATATGAGCTTCTCCAAAGACAGAGTACACATGCCAACATTTACGCATGAATGTGCACATCTCAAGAGGGGATATGTGCATGGCACATGCATTTGTGTACCATGTGCATGCGCTGACAACACACGTGTCCACTTTTCAAGCATTCTTGCCAGATTGTATCTATCTCAAGGCAAATATGAGCCAGTGGCACTGAATCCAACTGAATTGGAAGGAGATGAAAGAGCAACAAATCCTAAGTCAAAAGATGCTCACCAGGTACTCAGGATTTCATCTCTGCCCTGCTTCCATCTAGTCTCATTGGGCACAATTAACTTACCCTAGGTCTATAGCTTTATCAGCCAGCCCAAGTGCATCTGGGGACGGGGGTGTGCTGCCAGAAGCTCTGTGCAAAGGGGTCACACTCCAAAAGCAAAGACAGGCTGATTATTTCCATTTAATATAAATTCACTGAGCAAAGTGAATTGCATAACATCATCGTACATCTGCCATCGATATTTTGATAAGTATTAAGAAGATTATGGATTGGCAAAGGCATGGAATTGGAGTATCAATTGCATGTACTTTTCTCTTGTATCCTTCCTGTGCTTCAGGCTAAAGTGCCTTCAGAGAAGTCTCTGGGATTCGGATTGTAGAGCTCAGTGTTTCCATAGTGGCTGTCATTTATTTGTTTTAGAATGTTTATTCAAAATCAGCTCCTTTATTGCTTCATGCTCATTTGCATTCCCTTTCCATCGTCCTATGGCATTTGGCTCAATTCCATGACTTCTGAATCAGTATCACACAGGGTCCCACAAAATTGCTGGGCCCTACAGGTACCAGAGAAGTCCATAGTGTTTATATGGTTCATTGCAAGACATTGATTGTAGACAATCAAATGTTTGTGAAATTTAATGGGCAAAGTCCTTGGGAGACTTGTTATTCTAAGTATCCTCACAGTAAATCTTTCTGAAAAATTAGTCTCTTGTGTTTGATTTTGAAAAATCTCAGTTGTGAGACTGATCTGGCTTAAACTCACAAAATTCTTCAGTGAGAACATATATACAAATCAATGTCATATAGTTAAAATCAGATTCACTCTTACCTGTGAGGGTAAAAGCTGGTGCCTACCCAATACCTCATTACTACTCTGGTGCATTTGCTGCTAGGATGCTAGGTGTCCTTAGCCTAGAGATACTCAATGACAGGATGCCTGGGAAACAGGTATCCTAAACGTGTAAAATTGATGATTGATAATGAATAAATTAGTAATATTGGGTATATATTAGCCTCCTGAGAATCCTACATACTGGAAAGAAATGAATGTTCAATAAGTCCCCTATAAGACTGAGAGGTTATATTTCTTATAGCTTGTTTCTCTGTCCTATCCACTGTCCAGCATTAGGTTTTCCTGAAAGTTCATGTTTCACAAATCCCTTGCATACAAGTACCCACTTTAGGCTGTACTTCAGTGGAATCTGACCTATAATAGATCTAGAAAAACTAAAGTATTCTTAAAAGTTGGAAAGCTTGCTATTCTTTGGATATTCATGTTCATAATGATACCTATAAGAAAAGATGGAAACTTGACATTAGCTCATAGAGAATAAGAATGCAAGAACTATCAGATTGATTAGCTAATCAGTAATGTATCATCACACTTAATCACCATCAAAACACTTCAAAGTAGATATTTTACTTTTCTCTTTTATAGAAAGTAAACCAACTCTCATGTCCAGGTAGCATAATTAGCCATAGAAAACCCCAATTGTGGGGGGCACACCCAGCAATGCTCAGGGTTTTCTTCTGACTCTGTACTCAGGGATCACTTACAGCAGAGCTTAGAGGGTCATATAGGATTTAGGGGATTAGATTCTGGTTGGCAACTTTCAAGTTAAGGACCAACATATTTGTATTAGGCACTCTGATTCTATGGAAAACCCAAACTTAACTGTCAATCTCATTTTAAAGAATAATCCATTTGTTTATTTTTGTTATTTTACTTTTCTGGTTTCCTTTACTTCATCCTCATTTAATTAAATATAATATATACCAGTGCATATTTGCTGCTACCAATGTCTCCAGTTTCCCTCCTTCCCGCTCCTCTACCTCCCCTGTCTGCCCCTGTAGCACACATTATTTCTTTTCTTTTTCTTCTTTTCTTCTTCTTCTTTTCTTCTTCTTTTCTTCTTCTTCTTCTTCTTCTTCTTCTTCTTCTTCTTCTTCTTCTTCTTCTTCTTCTTCTTCTTCTTCCTTCTTCTTCCTCTTCATCTTCTCCTCCTGCTTCTTTTTCTGCTTCTCCTCCTCCTCCTTTTCTTTTTCTTCATCATCTTTCTTTTTCTCCACCTCTTCTTCCTTCTTCTTCTACTTCCTCCTCCTCTTCCTTCTTCTTCTTCTCCTTCCTCTTCTCCTCTCCTCCTCCTCTCCTCTTTCTCTCCTCTTTCTCCTCTTCCTCTTAAGGGAATCATTGTACATGTTTTGCATTCTGATGAAGACTTGGATTGATACAACATTGTCTCCTAACCATCACTGGTTTAGCTCTAGAGAGCCTCAAGCAATGCTGGGTTCAGGCCCTCGAAGCCTTTGTGCACACTTGAAGCCTAGGTAGTCCCTAACACTGCCTGTTAACAGTCACACCCTATCCTTGTATAAAATCACTAGGAGAGGACACCTGGACTCACTTGAAAGTAACTTGCATCACATGAGATTGACCTTATTAAAAAAAAATTCTTAGCTGAAAATAGAATGCATAATAAAATGGTTAGTCTTAACCTTATATAATGGGTCAATTCATTAGGCCTTAAGGTCTGAAATATAAATTCTACCAAGTTAAATAGAGTAGAATAATCACTTAATGATCAGGTAATGTTAAGGAAAGAACATTTCATCTATTTTGATTATTTTTAAAATGTCTTGTTGGAAAATCTTGTTGATAAAATTAGCACTTTGCTCACTGAAAAGAACAACCTGAGTTGGAAGTGCACAATTAGGTCAACAGTTTTTCAAATATAAAAATCTTCATTACTCTTTAAAACAAAATCTTTTGTAATTGTTTCCATTATTTTATAAAAATAATAGACAGTGACTGCAAAAATTAATTATGATGATTAAAATGTTATTTTTCAATGTCTTGTTCAAAGGAATTTGAATCACAATATTGTCATTCCATTTGATTTTTTATGAAGGTTCTAGATGGCAAGGATGATTGTGGTGAGTATAGATTATTCAGATAATAAGATAATACTATTACCAGGCTGTGTACCATTGGATGTACATTGAATGTATTTTAGAGATTTGGAAAGGAAAACAAAGAGAAGGTCTCTTCAAAAACATTGACTTTACTCTTATTTATTGTGCCACATAAACTTTAAAAGCTATATTTACCATGGAATCAATGAAAGGAAGGAATGAGTAGAAAATCTCTAACTAACCAAAAGGTCAGTTACTGTTATTAGTGTCAAAACCTGACTTTCTAAGGCAAACCGTAGGAGCCTCGATTTACATAAAGGCCAACAATGAACATTTTCATTCTTTTCTCTCAGTGCTCCTTTCTAGGCTGCATGCAAAGGGAGTTGTTATTCAAATATTATTTCCAAGTTATAATTAACTTGATGTTCAAATCACTGGTTTGCAATTTCAATAATGTAGACAACTAAAGCCAGTGGGCTTTAGACAACTGTGGGCTGAACTTGCTATTTGGTCCATGGAAGACCAAGAAGAAAAGGTGGAAAGAGGGTGAAGAAGGCTTGCCCCCTCCTAAGCAAAGCCCACGCTTTCCCTTATATCCTCGATGCTCCTGCTGTTCTGAATATTAGGGGAAAAGAAATGTTTGAGCAAGGCCTTTCATTTTTCCTTTCTACCACTTTTGGTTCCTCAGCATGAGTTTCTTCCTAACTCTGTGTTTCTCTATAAGATCTTTAGTTAGAGCTGACATCATGAGGGCTAGACGCCAACTGCTTTTGGTGTAGGTCTATGGGTGTCTTTTAGCCTGTTCCATATTGTGAAAACTGATGAAGGTTTACTTATGAATATCATAAGATCTTTGTGCACAGATATTTGCCACATCATAAGATCTTCATACATGGATATACATGATTTCATAGGGAATGAAAGATACACACATAATTTTATTTGTTTGTTTTTGTTTTTGGATCACACTATGCAGCTCTCAGGAGCTAATCTTGACTCTATGCTCAGAAATCTCACCTGGCAGGCTTGGGGGAACATATGGGATGCTGGGATTCAAACCACCGTTTTTCAGCATGAAAGGCAAATGCCCTATTGCTGTACTATCTCTCCAGCCCCTACACAGCATAATTTAACCTTCTCTTAATATTCTAAGTAAAATCTTTCTCAAATTGACATAAGAATTATCTAAATCTTTGGAGTTCGAATGTGAAGAGTAATATATTTGTTTTTAGCAATTTCTTCAGGTCATCTGGTATGTACTACAACTTGGGAAGTTCTTGCTTAAAGAAGGTAGTCATTAACACAACCTAGAAGTTCATTTATGATATGACTTCTGCTGACCATTTTCTATTTATCTCATACTGTAATTCAGGTGATTACTTGCCAGTTGCAAGTACGAAATGCTTTTTATTCTAGATTGTTGGCCATTTCCCAATTCATTCTCTAATATTGTAGCCAATCCTCAGCATCCCCTGACAAAAATTTTGAGTCAACTCAGAAGAATCCACTGTCCTTGTGATCCTTATTACCACAGTCTGCATTTCAGTCTCAGGTATGGCCTTTGAGAATATCTGTTTATTAAAGTCAGAGTCTCTTCTGAATTGCCTTATGAAGATTACTGTCATAATTTCTAGTATGCAATATATTTTCCTCAATATTGATGATACTGAATCTAAATGCCAGAGTTATCTTGGCCATAAATGGCATATGAATGTTTATTCCTTCATTAAGTATTTCTACTCAAGAGATAAATTTCAACTACAGGTGTCACAACTGATACTTGCTTTGTCTCTGGAATGAAGAAATCCTAACTTCTCTGAATTTTCTTGCTTTCTGTCTCACTGAAAAAATTAGAAGCAGGATAGTTCCATCACCATATCTACTACATAATCTACAGCATCTATACACGATTTCTGGTTTCTCACCTATTATCAGAAATGAACCACATGAGCACTATGCTCCTCATTTCTCTCTTACACAAGAACATAGTTCTAGCAATTTTTCTTTCTCCACAATCAGTATCTCTCTGCATTAAACATTCTAGTTGGCACAGATATGTGATACAATAGATCTCATCTTCTTAAAAACACTTGAAATTGCAAGTCCAAAACACTAGACCGACCATTGTCTAGTGTTTTACCATTGGTTTTTTCCTTTCATTCTAATGCCATGTAGACTAGGAATTTTTAACTTTGTCTTCAGAGTTGGCAGGACATAAGAACTAATAAGAAACTAATAAAAACTAATAATATCTAGCCAAGACATGGATCCAGATCCATATTACTAACTCCAAAGGTATCCCTGACCTTAAAGAGGAGACAAATAGGAATAATAAAATGGATCTGGCATGTATGCTTAAGAGTACTATGTGGGAATTACATCTCAGTTTTCACAACTGCAATAGGAGAGACTTGGGGAATTTTGAATATACTTACATTTGCATTTAAATTTTTGTTTGTGCTCATGGCTTAATCCTGTCTTTATGCCCATTTGTTCACATTCTGGAGTGACTTTGAGACCATCTGTGGTGCAAGGAATCAAACTTGGGCTGACTTCATACAATTGCAGCAAGGCCTTTATCCACTATAGTGCTTCTCTAATCCTTCATTCCCTTTTAAGATTTAGAATTCTTCAGTCTATATTACTAGTTAGAAAGAAAAAAGTAATATTTTCCTGGGAAGGTGAAGTTGTTATATAAATGAATCTCAGAGATGTTATGGGTTGCCATAATTTAGTTGGAAGCATTTTCATTCTATACCAGCAAATTGCAATCATAGAAGAAACAATCATATTTTGCATCGAGAAGTCTGAAGATTCACTATCTAGGAAACTCAGGTGTAAATTGCTTTATTATTTTGTTTCAGGGGCAGAAAAAAATTTTGGATCAATGGCATTTGTAACTTTTAAAACTCTGTTAGAGTTGGAAGCATAATTATTCAAGAGAGAACCCAGAGGAATTTTTCTGAATCTTCAGAATTTCACAAGGTTATTAGAAATATTTAAATTTTATTCCATATACAAATATTTTGAACGAGAGAGGCAATACTTTCTGCAGCAATCAGGGCCCAGTTCCACTTCAGACCACGGGGGTGGGGTTTGCAAGACTGAAAACAGAGCTTAGAGCTTTGATCACAAAAGCTAGGTGCTTGAGCCACATTACTGCTTCAGAAATATTTTTAGATATAGAAAACATTTTTACATACACAAAGAAGTATAGGCAAGTGTTTGGGGACTTGTTAGTTGAAAACCACTAGATAGTGATTAATGGTCTCCTTAGTCCTCTTTAAATTCTGAAATCTTGGATTAGAGAGGCATTTAAGTACAGAGAATAAGAGCATGGAATTTCTGATGTAAGAATTGCAGTTGGTGCATGTTTACACTTGTAATTTTGAGCCAATTACCCACCCTTGTTAAGCCTCAGTTTCCTCATGTAAAATGGAACTGTTGTGCAGCTCAAGAGATAGAAAACATTTCAACATTGCAGGCTCCTAATTAGTCTTGTTCAGTAGTTATTATTTCTTGGTGAAGGTTCCAAACCCTCTAATAACTTGTCTGCAGGATACTCCAACACTAACCTGTGGGCCTTAGTTTTCTTTTCTGATCATTGCATGAACTCTGTGAAGTCAGCCCTGGATAACTAAAAAGGGCAAAACCTGCAAATCACCTTTCCTTTAAATAGACATATTTATAATTTATAATATATAATTATAATTTATTTTATTCATTTATTTTATAATTTTAATTTAAAATTAATAATTTTAATAAGGGTGTGAGCTAACCTTTTTATGATTTATTTGATGGTTTTGACATGAAGCACAGAGGAAAATATTCAATAAACTGAGGAAACAATTAGGGTGGAAAAGTAACTGATCAGTCCTTTTAAGACATTACTATACAAATACACTCAGGAATTTGATGTCATCGAGATAATAAGCAACTTGATCAACAAGTAATTGATCAGTCCTTCCACTTTTAGGACATTACTATAAGAACACACTCAGAATTTTGAGGCCACTGAGACAATAATAACTTGCAGAAAGTTACATAGATCTTTAGTGTCAGGAGAAATAAAATGACTATTTCCTTCATTTTTTTGATTTTGTTTGTTTTGTTTTGTATTTGTTTTTTGGACCACACCCAGTGATGCTCAGTGGCTTCTCCTGGCTATGCACTCAGAAAATGCTCCTGGCTTGGGGGACCATATAGGAGGCCAGGGGATTGATGGAACTGCAGTTCGTCCTAGGTTAGTGTCATCACTCTGGCCCCATATAATGACTATTTCTGATGCTCAACACTCAAGAGAAATATTGTATTTTGAATATTGCACATGAATGTGCATGTGGACTTATCATAGGAAGAATCACATTATAAGAAATACTTGATGGAAAGTTCTTATAAATATAGTATAGAACAATATAAGCCTACTTTTTATATGATTTTTATATGATTTCTTTTTTATATGATTTTTCTTTTTTATATGATTTTGTTTAGTTTGCTCCCAAAAAGAAAAGCAATTATATTGCTGAGTTTAGCATAAAAATTTAAAAAAGGAATAACATTGTTTCTGGCTTTTGATTAACTGTATTTAAAAAGAAGATGAATAAATGTTATTGTCACACCATCCTCATTTTAAATAACACCTGATAGAATAGTTGCTACATTGTAGTGTCAATATTAGACACACTTGAGCATTACTGAGAAGCCTTCCCTTTCTTTTTATTTGTATTTCAAATAGAATTTTGATTAGTAGGACAGTGTTCGACAATAGTCCCTGATTTTGGTTAATTGAATCATATTCTCTGGCTATAATTTTTATTGATTGATATCAATGTTTAGCACCATTAATTCTTCTATGCATTGGTAATCACATTATTTCTAGTCTGGGAATTCTAAAGAGTGATCAATTATACTAAATTAATTATCCAACACATTCTTAATATGCTCAATTCTCAACATATTCTCAATATTCTTTGGTAGTCAGTGGGTCTTCTGATTGCCCTGAAAACCTGAAGAATAGGTGTCATTAGCAATGCAATATTTGAAAGCAAATGCTTCATATTGGAATAAGCTAGAGTTACATTTCAGAATTTTTCAGCCATTATAAAGATTATTCCCAAAAAAAAAAGTACTAGTCAAATTAAAAGGTTAAAAAGTTGGAGTAATAGGATGTAAATATTTTAGAGGGAAAACATGGACTCAATAAATTCTCTGTGCTCCTGTAAAGTGATACTTATTAACTAGAGCATACTTCATGGTATCTTACATTATTTTATATGTTGTTACCTGTCCAAACTGTTTTTCTTTGTTATAAGTTAGTTTTACTATGTCTACACACAAAATTTTTGATTTTATAATTATTTTTGTTAAGAATCTTATTTTTTAGTGTAATAAACAATGCCTTACATGACAGGAATATTATTCATTTATCTTTGAACTTCATCATCTGTATTTGACAGTTGATCAAAATATATAGTTTATGACTGAAAGTATCATTTCAAAAGGTACATCTATTTAAGAGGAGGAGCAAAATCTGAGAATTTGGACTATCTTTCTACTTCCCATTTAAACAAAAAAGGCTAAAGGATTAAAAAGACAGAGAGAGAGAGAGAGAGAGAGAGAGAGAGAGAGAGAGAGAGAGAGAGATCCCCCAGATACATTCTCCTAGCTCTTTCCTCTTCTTCTCAAAAGATGTCAACAAGAAAACTGGGACCAGAGCGATGGTGCAGCAGTAGGGAGTTTGCCTTGCACGAGGCTGACCCCGGACGGACCTTGGTTCCACCCCCTGGTTTCTATATGGTCCCCCAAACAAGGAGCAATTTCTGAGCACATAGTCAGGAGTAACCCCTGAGCATCACCGGGTGTGGCCCCCAAAATCTGCCCCCCAGATAAAACTCTGTAATCTAAAGATCAAAGATCTAAGTCAGGTGATCTCACGGTTATGGAACTGACTGTGGTAAGACACATTTGCCCCCTTTATTTCTACCAAAATTGATCCTTGAGCATACATGGTTATGGTAAAAAAAAAATGTTGTTGTTAAAAAGAGAATATTAAGGCACCATTCTGAAAAATTGTGTAGAGAAGATAGAAAAGGGAATTTTATGGATTTTAAATTTTTGTCTACATTTGGCCCTGTCTCAAAAATCAGAGTTAACAAGCAAAGTTTGATATGTTAATTCATTTAATTTTAATTAAAGGAAGCTTACTCTGTATATATATTTAAACACAAATCGGTGAAACTAACTATACAATTACTGTCATTCCAAAGGTCTCTAGAGTCTGAAACAATGACAAATATCTAAAATTCACCTAATGTGATCTCTGTCCAGTCACCCAAAATTTTAAGCCAGTTTCCAGAAAAGCAATTTAAAAAACAAAATTGAAGTATATATAATAATGGTGATGAAAATAAACATTAAGCATAGCAAGAAATGATAAACATGACCTTTAGACCACATAACTTCCTTAGATGTCAGCTATTTCAGGAAATGAAATGGTGCATTTATCTTATTCTCATCTGTTCAATATATAATTATTTTAACTATTATGTGTTGTTTATAACCCATTATCTTGCAATAACAGCTTGCATGGATCACCGCTTAATTTAAAAATATAATGGCTTTTCTTGCCAATATTTGATTTCCAGCTCTAGATCTGCCACTTTAACTATATCTGTGCCATATACTCAGTGTAAACTGACTTACATTTGCTAGGATTTATCTTAGAATATGCACCTGGATTTTCTTTTTTTTTCATGTGGTAGTATTCTTTGGCCCTGGCTCATGCAGTGGCTTGTTTTCTAAATTGCCATAAATTGGCTTCTGTACTTGCTAGTCAACTAAATGGCCAGAACACATGTCAAACTCAGTGGGTGTGAAACGGGTGGGAATAGGGAGCTTGCCCAAGAATATAGATAATGTTACTATTTATAACCAGAAATCAAATCATTTGATCTTGAATTACTCAAAATACTTTGATTATATTAATCAAATTATTTCTGTTAGACAAACACTAATATTATAGCTAATCAATATATTATTTTCCTATGAAGCTAAAATATGTAACTCATTTGCATTGAAATAATATTATTTTTTTAGTTTTCCAAGTTAGGTGGAATAAAGTACTTTAAAAACATCTAATTATTAGGTCACCAGGATTTACTGAGCATTTGCAATATAGATGATACAAATTGAATGCTATAAATGAAAAGTAGGAGATAGACTGAATTTATTTATTATGTAAAAGAGTAAATAAGATAATATGGGCTACATGATGAAGTAAAAATATTTTGGACAATAACACAATAACACAATGGTATGGCATTTGCCTTGCAAGAGTCTGATTTGGAACAGACCCTGGTTTGATTCCCGGCATCCCATATGGTCCTCGGTGCCTGCCAGGAGTGATTCCTGAGTGCAGCCGGATGTGGACCAAAAACCAAATAAATAAATGAATAAATAAAATATTGTTTAAAAAATTTAGACCAGTTTGAGAGGACAGATAATAAGGCACGTGCCTTACTTCTGGCTAACCTGGGTTCAATACATGGCATTTTATGTGGTACATCAAGTTCACTAGAATTGATCACTGAATAGAGTCAGGAGCAAGCTCTGATCACTGCAAGATATGTTCCCAAACTAAAATTCTAAATTTTGCCCAAGAGATAGTACAATACATAAGTGGCTCACCTTGCAGTTGGACAACCTGGGTTGGATATGAGCATCCCCATACAGTCTCCAAACCTCACCAGGAGCAAGCCCTGAGCACAGAGATAGGAGCAACCCCTGAGCACAGAGACAGGAGTAAACCCTGAGCATTTCTGGATGTGGCCTACATACAAAAATTAATTTAATAAACAATATTATTAAAATTAATTCCATTAGTGTGCTTTAATAAGGCTAGTAGGATTAGAATATCTATGTTACTCTCACAATAGATTCTTCTGCAGAGTAGTAAATCTCATTTATACCAGAGACTATTCTTTACAACTCTATTTGTTTGTAAGTAAGAGCTAACATCTAACCTAACAAAGAAGGCTGTTAAAACATCCATCAGGGTAAAAACACATTTCATTTATGAGTTGTTCCTTTATGTGTAACCTCTATTTTCTTAACTTTTTCATGTTTTGTTACCTCCATTCTTACAGGGTTTTCCTTCAAGTTTCACATTTTTAATGAGTCATTTTTAAAACATTCATACATACTATAGAAATGTTCATTTCTCTCTTTAAGAAACCTCTTAAGAATTTTTCCTTTTAAAACAATCCTTGTCATCATCTCAAGTACGTTATACAAAAGCACACACACACACACACACACACACACCAGACTTCTCTTGTAAAGTACCAGAGAAAACCATTTTACTAACTATTGCAGTCTTGGTAATTAAAATGTACAGATATGCATACACAAATTGACTTTACTTATAACCCTGGATGCATTTTATATACATTTAAATATATATGTATATATAGTTATTGAAGTTTTGGTTATGATGCACTTTGATTAAAATGTTTTATTTTGTGCAATAGTATGCCATATATTAGGATGTATGATATACACACCTTCATTTAAGCAAATGATGTTTATTGAGTTAAAATAGTTTTTAATGTAAACTATTTATCACAAACACCTAATAGACTTGTATAGAAATAAAATTTTTCAATTACTGTAGTTTAGAAGCAGACTCATAAACATGAGAAGAATAATTGACATAAATCTCTGAATATTATCTTACAAAGACAAATCTTATCTCAAATCATATAAATAAGAAGAGTTTTGCAGAACATCCAATTCTATGCCAACATAACTCATTTTAACATTTCTCATAGGTAATTTTTTGTATAGCCATTGTGAAAACTTCAGGTGATAGTTAATAAAGTTCATAGAACTAGTACAACTGTGAACTATAAGCATTTAGAAATTCACTTTTTAAAATCCCCAGTTGAGCATAAAAATGAAAAATCTATTTTTTAAATCTAATTTAAGTCTAAATTTAAGTCATAAATTTGTGAAGTGCAGGGTAGAATGGTTCTCATGGACATGAGATCTAAGCACTGATATTATAGAATGAGAAATTAAAGCAAACTACTACTATACTTCTACAATTGAAGTGATGTCTTCAGGGACAAGAAAAACATACTTCAAGTGATCATGCTAAATATAATAAATAAGGAAACAAAAGAAAGTATTGGATAGTTTTACTCCTGTGTGAAAAATAAATTACTAAAGCAAAAGAAATAACAAAAGTAACTCTTGAACTCAGTAAAAACTATAATGGGTACTGGAGGGAAAAAGGTGTGAAAATTGGGTATGATGGATAGGGGGTCTTTGTTTTGTGGTGGAATAGGCATGAGATGAACCTTTGGTACTAGGTTTAGTGTCAAATACATACAGAGGTATGAAGTCAAACTATTGAAACTCCAGAGTAGTATAAACCAACGTCAATGGAAAATGCACATAAAGAAGAATAAAGTGTGAAAATTCAGATACTTTTCAATAGAAGAATGAGAAATATAAAGCATATTAATTTGGCTAAGTTTGAGAGCCAATGAAATTCGATTTAGTGACCACTTATCCTGTTCAAAATCAATATGCAACAATGGAAAGTCTTATTTGAAGAGCCATGGTAGAATTAAAAAACAGCAGAGCTTATGTTTCTTAAAGAAATTTTTTTATTAATTTTGCAAATTTTCACCTGGATCCCATTTAAATACAACAATTAGAAACAAACAAAATTTTTCCTACCACTGTAAAATCTTTGTATGGGACATCACCAAGATCTATATAAAACAGGCACAATTTTCTGATGCTGTTTTGATTGGCTTTGTTTTGATAAAAAGAAAATTATAAATGTAAATTTGTAAACTAGATATTTAAATTGAAACTTTTAAAATCATAGAGTCAAAAGGATTTTTCTTAAAGCATCTATATAAGTATTAATACTTTTACTTTGGTTTCTAATTGTTTCTCATGTGTATTTATACATAAACACAATGTATATATCACTTTGATTATTTGTGGAAAAGAGTTGTAACTGTTTAAGTAGATAGGGTGCTTGCCTTGCATGCTTTCTACCCAGTTTGATCCCAGTACTCCATATGATTCCTAAGTCAGAAGTGATCACTGAGTGTAGAAACAAGAGTAAGACATGCCAGCTCCAGGTGTGACTCAACACCCCTTGCCCTCCCCAAATATCAAACAAATTTACAGGACTTAATTAGTTGCATGTACAAGACGAAAAAATTTAGGTAATCTATAAAGGTGTGGTCTTAGTGGCATGGTATAGGTTGTAATTATTATACTTTGGAACTTTACCTACTGAAATATTCAATGTGGGAACCAAAATGGTAAATAGATGAATAAAAGAGTAGATAAACAATTCCAAGTTGCCAGTGCACAAGGAAAAAGAATGAATTGTTTTGGAATAAAATAATTATAAATGGCAGTTGCATTTTGAGGAGTAAGAGTGAAATACTGATAGGCTTTTTCTGGACATAACTGTCCTTTGGGGAGCTCATATTTCTTTACTTTCAGGTTATAATTTTCTAGTTTTATTCCTGGTAAGTAAAACATCCAGAGAGGCAATCACAGAAAGCAGAAATGAGTTGAATGCAGTTGAACATGTAGAAGATTCATGCTGATTCAAAATGGCAAGATTAAGTTGCTAAAGACCAATGTGGATTCTCAAGTGGTAAAAGAATCCTACCTATAAAATGATCAATTTAGGGGTGAACCATCTATAAGAAGTTTGCTATGTTGTGATTGTAGGCACTACCAGCGTTTCCTAGGAAGACCTCTCTTTGTGTGTGTGAGGTTTGGTCAGAGACCCTCTGATGGATACTCCATCATCAGTGGTAGGATTAATTAGAGGAGTGAAGAAACTTCATCAGGAAGAGCAAGAGTCCAGAAGTTCAGGGATGGAAGAAAGGTTCTATACTTAAATCTCAAATAGGGATTAATTTCTTGATTTGTATCAAGGATACATCAAAAGAAACTTTTGAATTCAGAGTCAGAGAAAGTGCTTTAAGTAAAGTAATTAGCTTTGAAAATTTCCAATCCCACTGAAGACGCTTTTTTTTTTTATAAGACCTACAGAACTCTTGGAGAACAAAGCAGTCCAACCAAAAAAGAAGTGTCCTAATTTTTTGAACCAAGTAGTGATTACTAAGGTTAGAGTGATGAAGAAAGCAAACAAGGGAGGGAGAGGAGAAATATTCCCCTCCCCTTCTTTTTAATAATCATACAATATATTTGAAGTTAGGAAGAATGGAAATGTCAAATCAAGATGAACATCTGATAAATATTTAGAACAATCATGCAGGTTGTAAACTCTGCTCAGATTTTCACTAAACAATTTTATGTGAAATTGGTGGGGGATATGGAGTTAGAATATGGTATGTACAAAACCCTATTTTATATTGATTGGATTTGTTTACTAAAATAAAAATATAACACTGGGCCAGAGCAGTAGCTCAGTAGAGCATTTGCCTTGCACTTGGCTGACCCAGGACAGACCTCGGTTTGATTCCGGTGTCCCATATGGTCCCCCATGACAGGAGCGATTTCTGAGCACATAGTCAGGAGTAATCCCTGAGCATCATTGGGTGTGTCCCCCCAAAAGAAATAAAATAAAATATTTGTATTTGTTTGGCATTCCAGTTTCAAATAGGGCCTTTTTATAACAGTAAATATTTAATTAATAAAATAAGAGTCTACTTGGGAGTGTCTTAATGTGGATATCCTAAAATATTTTTCTAAAATTTTTTTTCTAATATGAACACAACTGGATGATGTTAGATCTAAGGGAGAAATTAATATTACAGAAAAATACTTAGATATTTATCTGAAAAATTTCTAAGCCTTTTAGTTCAACAAGTTATGTTCTCTTCCTCACCATGATATCTGTAGGATTTATCTGTATCAAATATCCTATTCATAGATACCAGGATAAACTCTTTGAAATCACATTTTGTCTCTGTTTCAAGAATAGCAATTTGGGGAACACTGAGAAAATGGTAGAGGGAAGTGGGCACTATGATGGTGGGTCTGCTGTTGGAATACTGTATTCATGAAACCCTACCATTGACAGGCAGTATTGTAAAATTGTAAATCATGGGGAAGGAGATAAATTTTCCCCATAATTAATTATATTTCAAGTTCTCAATGCAGCACATCTTTTTCACCAACTAGAGTTTCATATGGGCTTATCCCTTCACATGGATCACTCCATGGGTGAAGAATGGAGGTTTCATTTATAGATTTCATTTATATTGTTGTGCTCACTGCATTGGAACTCCCTTTCAACTGACTTCTATTTTTAACAGCCAGTTCAGGTTAACTAGGATGTTTTTCAGGCCCTTGAGATTGCAGACCGATTTCTATGCCTTTTATGGGAACTATGGCTTTATATGGGCCATATGACCCAGAAAATATTTGAGAATCCACTGAATGAAAAACTCTGATCCTCTTCTCTTACCCACAGTTCATAGCCTTAAACTGTCTATTATTGGTTCAACTCTTCTCAGATATGTTCCTACTATAATGACTCTGGAATTTCTCAGGTCAAGTGGAGCAAAGTCTGTCCAAAGCAACAAATTGGAAAGACTAGCTGGAAGCACTTTAGCTCCCTCACATCAGCTATGATTCCCCAGACTGACCTGTGATTTAAATTTCTAGAAATTACCCCTGGTAGACTCAGAGGACCATATGAAATGCTGGGGATTCAACACATAGGCCACATGCAAGGCAAATGTTTGATCATCCTGGCCCAGAAACTGAATTATTGAATTGAATTATTGAATTCTTTGATGCTTGATCATTCTGCTTTGCCATTTCTCTCTTCTTTTTCTTTCTTTCTTTCTTTCTTTCTTTCTTTCTTTCTTTCTTTCTTTCTTTCTTTCTTTCTTTCTTTCTTTCTTTCTTTCTTTCTTTCTTTCTTTCTTTCTTTCTTTCTTTCTTTCTTTCTTTCTTTCTTTCTTTCTTTCTTTCTTTCTTTCTTTCTTTCTTTCTTTCTTTCTTTCTTTCTTTCTTTCTTTCTTTCTTTCTTTCTTTCTTTCTTTCCTTCCTTCCTTCCTTCCTTCCTTCCTTCCTTCCTTCCTTCCTTCCTTCCTTCCTTCCTTCCTTCCTTCCTTCCTTCCTTCCTTCCTTCTTTCTTTCTTTCTTTCATTCTTAATAAGAATGATGACAATAGTAAAATAGAAAGAAAGCTATTCATACATAGTTTAGGCAATATAATGAATTTTTCTGTTTTGTTTTCGAGTCACAGCCAGCGATGCTCTGCAGCTACTTTTGGCCTATACTCAGGCTTGGGTGACAGACAATATGGGATGCTGGGGAACAAACTTGAGTTAGCCATGGGTAGGATAAGTGTCCTACCCATTATACTATTGCTCTGGTCTGGTAATGCAATGTTTTATCTGCATTGAGTCATTTCTCTCTGACAACCCACCTTTCTTGATACACGTTGTTACAGAAACTTTCATTTTATAGCTATTGGCCTTTACTGAGCAGTTATTACATCCTGAACATTTGCTAGACAATGCATATAAATAAATAGGTGTGACTTCTATTAAATTACGATATGGATATTTATTCCCATTTTTTAAGAAAACTGAAGATCCAAGAGAGTGCAAAGCTAACTTCACAAAAAATAGTCATCACAATGAATTCATAGGTATCAGGCTTTACAATAAATTTCAAGGTTTATGCTCCCAGTGCTAGATTTTTCATCCTGATACGAAATTTTCATCAAGAATTTACTTACTCATGTGATAATTAAATTCCTTAATCTCTTACCAGAACCTACAATCCTAGTGAAGATTCTGACTCTGCTATATTGTATTGTTTCTATTAAATTAATTTTATATAATTTTTATGTAATTGTTTTTATTGAATTGATTTTTTAAAATTTTTATTTTGACCAAAGTGGATTACAAATCTTTCACAGTAATATTTTAGATAAATGCAACATTGAATCAGGGGTTGAATTGATTTTTTAAGTACTGAGTGTGGGTGCTTTTCAATACCTTTGCTTATTCATTAATTCCTGAGGTTGATATCTATTATTGCCTGTCTTGCTCTATGTGGGACTTATCCAAGAACTATAGAGTAAAGACTTAGAAAGACACAGCTTGCAAAAAGATATGCAAACAGATAAGATAAAATGGTCTAATCTAGCAGATGTGCTAATATGTGGAGGCAAAAAAATCTAAATTTCTGAGCCAAGACCAGCAGATCAAACTTAAGAGGCAGGAAATTTTTCGTAGAAACAGATGGTAAGTTCAGGGAGATGTATCAAGCGCACCAAGTACCAGGAAGGGAACCAGGGATGAGACAGGGCCAAGCAATGAGGAGTCCAATCACAGCAGCCCCTGTATGAGTCTTCCTAAGTAAAAAGCTTTCCTTTGTGGCATAGGCATGCAAATGAAGCCTGACATTTCTCCGCTATACAGAATTCATTTTAATAGATAATAGAAACTGCACAATCTCATGTGGGGACAAACAGTTCCTCGGGGTCCAAGTTAATGTTACTTACATAATGGAGTCCCTGTACACTCGCTGAGTGGAAATTTATAATCTCCTCCTCTGCATTTGCTTAATGAATGCCCAGAGAAATAAACCATAATACAGTCCATCAAATTTAAAGATCTTCTTGAATTTCCCCTTTTACTAAGTCAACCCTAAACATTGAAAGATACTTAGCGTGAGGCCTCTCTTAAAGACCTACTGGTTCCAAATGACGTGTAGCATTGTCAGGGGGGTTCTTGCACACATAACTAATTCCCTTTCTGCTTGGGAAGTTTACTTCCATGACAAATTTAATCTTCACTCCATCGATTTAATCTGCTGACTTGTGCCTTTACATGAATTCTAATTACCGAGTCAGGAATTTACAAGCAAGTGATGGTACTGGAAGTGTTAGGAAGTTTTGTTGAACCTCGCTCTCATTTCATGTTTCTTTCATTCATTTTGTTGCCCGCAGTTTGGTCAGATTTTCTACTCGAGATACTCACAGTTTTCTCACTTTGCATGTTTGAATTTGTCTCAGAATTCTCGCAATGCCAGTCCTCTAGCAGGTTGGGACATTCATCTAATTACCCCCAATCTGATCTTGCTGGCAGGTAGCTACAACTTGTCAAAGGTTGAACAAGATATTGAGACTCCAGATAGGATGAGAGGAAAGTTATGTGAAGTTTCTCAAGTATCCTCCATCCCTGAGTTTCTCTTCCCATTCCCAACTGTGGAACGTGACAATGAGAAATTTGCTCTTTGGACTCAATGACCATAACAAGCTTTCTGGCTTTCAATATTGTGTCTTGTCTTGCAGCTCATTACTTCTTTCAATGGGTCTAAATTGTGCCTGGTAATTTCACCTGCTTTTGCAACTGGAGTACAAGTGAAAAGATGCTCAGGGGGTGCTCAGAGTGTTTGATCATAACCTTTCATGGAACTTCAAGCCTCTCCTTGCCCTGGGTTGAGATAAAAGGGAACCAGCTGTTTTCTTGTTAAAGATCAAGGTGATAAGGATGGAGATTCAGGACATAACCATAATCACCCGCAGGGAGAAGAGAGCTGGCACTGTTTTTCTATTAGGCACAGTGTGTCAGATTTATGTAGCTATCAGAAAGGATTTTTCATTTCATGCCTATTTGTGATTTCTTTGTTGTTATTGCCGCCAGTTTTTAAATTCCTAGCAACGTCCTCTGTCAAGTGAACGTGGCTATTACAAGTGGTTTATTCCAATGTTGGAAATAATTTCAGATTTTTACTATATTTTTTACAAACTTTATTTTTGCTTGGTGGGGGAACACAGTGCTGCTCAGGGCTTATTCCTGTTTAGGGAATAATCATGAAATATTCCTGAATGTTCAGGGATTATTTTTGACAAGAACCAGGGATGAGACTACATGAGTTGCCAGGGATCAAACTCAGATTATTGAGTGTAAGGCAAATGCCTTATCCACTGTATTATCTCTCCAGCTCTTTATAATTATTGCCCTTATATTTAACCCCATAGTACTCCTGTGAGAAAGAAGCTATTACCTCCATCTTGCAGATGAGGAAACTGAGACACAAAGAGTTTAAGGAACTTACCTAGTTTTATTACTCAAACATGCTAGTGAACTAAAATTGACAACAACTTGAGGAACCAATGGGATAAGGCAGAAGTTTAAGACACTTGTCTCATATTCAGTGGGCTCTTGGTTTGATCCCTGGCACCACATATGATTCTCTGAGTAATGTCAAGAATGACTTCTGAGAAAACAGTGAGGGATAGATTCTGAACACCAATAGATGAGCCAACCCTCTAACCCCTACTCCACCAAATAATGAAAAAACATCAAGTGTGCATGCCAGGGCTGGGTTAAGGGAAAAGAAGTGTCTTGGAATTTTAGAGCAGGACTTCATAAAGATTACTTACAAGGCTTTAATACAAAGAAAAGGATCAGGGAAGTCCAAGAGATTATCTAGGACAATAGTAAGTCTATTTATTTGAAATAGGACTTTTTCAGTTTACTGACCAAAGGTCAAATAATAGGTGACAAAGAAGTCTTTTTTTTTTTTTTGTATGCCTGTAAAACCACTGGGATTATAAGTGGTCACTATTGGAATTAGTTATGGTACCTTTCACTGATGGAGTAACCCATTTCTTGATTCCAAAAGTCCTAGAGTAATCACTTGTCCTCTCTATGAACTCATATGAGATAAAGTTGAATGAGGGATCATAGTTGAAGTGAAGGAGAATCCGTATTATGAACTGGCACTTTAACTTCTCAAATCACACTGTAAAAATTCATCATAGTTTTCCTTGACCAGTATTTATAATCATGGACTCATATACCAAGTGGGTCAAAGGGGAAAAAAATCACATACATGAGGAAGGGGTGCAAAGCACGAGATAAGGGGATCAGTTGTCAAAAATTGAGGCACAAGAAGGAAACAAGGTCATCAAGGGCCTTTGTCAAGAAAGGTTGAGAAGTACAGAAATCCCATTAAAAATGGAAAAGACAAACCGAGCTGAGTCAAAGGAAGAACTAGGCTATGAAAGCAGCACTTGCCTCTTTGATCAGGTTCATAAATCTGGGTCCAAGGCGCCAGGGCTTGTGTCGATGGCACTGGAGGGAGCTAACAGTCAGCTGGGCAGCCCGGTGGGAAGCGATGGCCACCATGTACACAGCGTCGTACATCAGGGCAGCATCTGTCTGTGGAGGGAAACACACAATATCTCTTTGGTTTCATCTTTACCTATGTAATCACTCTGCTTCTTTATCATCTTTTTGTCTGATCTCAGCAGCCATTTTTTCTCCAGATGAGCTATGTTCACTATTTATTTCAGCTATTTATGAGATCTACAATCAGATTTCTTACTAAAGAGTAAACTGGACTCATAGCTCTTCGTTTTGAGTTTCCAAAAAGAAAAGCAAAAAAGGCAAAAACAAAGCCAGTAATTCAGATCAGTGAGAAAAGACTTGTTTCAAGGCACAGATATTTTTGGAATGTGTGTGTGTGTGTGTGTGTGTGTGTGTGTGTGTGTGTGTGTGTGTGTAAATATTAAAGTGTTGAGATCTGCCACATTGAGTGAGAAGCTCACAAAATTCAATATTTCACTACTACATCTTGCATCTCATTTTTCACCTATTTGTTTCTTTGTTTGGAGGATATTTCTACAATGGATGGGTAATTTTTAGATAAGGATATTGGTGTTGGTCTTTTTCATTTATCATAGTCATGGAACCAATTCAATAGTAGGCTGGAGAAGGAGTTTAGCTATGAGGAACAGACAATTGTACTCTGCTCAAAATAAGCCTACCCTGGACAAAATTTGCACCCCAATTATTGTAAGTGGTAATTTCTTTGGGGAGCTGGAAATCTCACTTATCCTTTCTCATGACATTTTATCACTTCTAAAATTCCACATGTTTTAAGTTATTTATAACATATATTGCCTCTTTCAGAATAAAGTCATTTAATATTTCCACATTTTACTTGATTTTATTTATTTATTTTTTTTTTTGTTTTTTTGGGTCACACCCGGCGGTGCTCAGGGGTTACTGCTGGCTGTCTGCTCAGAAATAGCTCCTGGCAGGCTCAGGGGACCATATGGGACACCGGGATTCGAGCCAACCACCTTTGGTCCTGGATCGGCTGCTTGCAAGGCAAACACCGCTGTGCTATCTCTCTGGGCCCTTACTTGATTTTATTAAACTTTCAAATATACTTGCTTATTTGACCTTATCAATAATTCTTTAAAATGAGCAAGGAGACAGATACAGTTATTTATGTCAGAGAATTGTCTTCCAGACAGAATATTCTTTGTATAGGGAAATAAATATATAGATGAGTTAAATCTAGAATCGGGTCATAGACTAGTGTTTATCATGTGGTTTTTCTGAAATCCGTTGATTCATTCAAAGATTTACTGTGCATTTACTGAGCTTAATTTTACAGAGCAGATAAAAAGAGAGAAAATAATGACTATATCTTGCACTCTATTAAAATTTGAGTTCAGAAACTCTAACTACTTTGAACCCATATTGCCTATACAATCATTTCATTTTCCTTATATATTTGTGTTCACTGTTATTACATTTGTTTCTAAATAAGAATGTGATTTCTTGAAGACCTAAACTGCTCAACTTGATTTGTTGCAGACTGCACTGTTCTTGGCATGTGAATGTTGTTTAAGAATTGTTTGCTGAAAGAATCTTATTTCATATCCTAGGATGAATTACATTTTTGTGTGTGATCAGTGGAGAATCCTAAGATTTTAAGATGTCTTTCTAAGATGTTTACTCATATTATTGGCACATAGAACTGGTAGTTATTGTAGCAACTGTTGAAGCTTATCAATGTTTGCTCATTTTAGTTCAAGATTGACAAGATCCACTACAGAGATGAAAAGGTCAGGTTTAGGAAAAATAAGTGACAAGATTAATGCCAGGCTGCTAATTAGCTGCATGACTAGGGATTGAACCCACAATTGTCTATAATAGCATGATGTTTGTCACAGTGATTCACTTAGACCCATTTGTTCAATTGAGGGATTTGAAATCCATGAGCAGAATGAGTTCTTCTAAAACTATAATTCAATAGTAGTGGCTGATGTTTATCAAACACTTATTATGTGTGAGATTCTATTTTAAATAGTTCACAAGCATTTAATCTTCACTCTAGCTTTTACTCCTAGATGGATGAATCACTGGTGAGGTTTAATATCAATGTCTTTCCTTAAACCAATGAAGGGAAAGCCAAGATTCAAAACTGCGAGGTTGGTGCTAAGGTTTATGCCCAGCAGGAAACTATGCTTTATCTAAGCCAAATGTTCTTTTTAATAATTATAATATCATTTCATTAGTATTTAACATTTGTTGACAATTATTTTGTCATCCACTAGAATGATTTTTTGCCAGCTATTTTTTTAATAATTGAAATTTAGCCTTTGAAATAGATATTATCCTCATTTTATTGAGAGAGGAATTAGGATTAATGATATAGGAAATAGTTTGCATAGCTATCCTAAAATTAAGACTCTAGTCATGATTTTAATTCTAAATAAAAACATATATCTCAGGGCTCAGAGAATACAACATGTAAGGCACTTGCTAACTATATACTGTATTATCAGCTTTGATCACCTGTAACAGGGTTTCCAGCCATCCTGGGAATGATTCCTGAGCCAAGAGTAAATCCTGAGCACTGCAGGGTATGGCCTCCAAATCAAAAATCAAAAACAAAACAGATTTGAGCAATGCAATGTAAATATATATAAAATATGTATTGACATTTGCATATCCATTTACTAATTTATTGGTTACTCTGATAGAGAAATGCGAGGAAGGAATTCCAATGTCCTAAATTTTTGACAGGTTAAGCTTAGAAAGACTTTTTATTTCTTTTCCAAAGCTGCTGTTATACTGGCCTGGGAAATACCATATTTCAAAACTAAAGACCTGATCAGTGGTTTTCAATGTAAAGAGAAATATCCACTTATTTTTCAAACTATGCTATCTCTTAACATGCAATGCTTTCTGAAATGGAGGAAATGTTTATTCTATTTTATAGCACTAATAAAGCATCACTGAATTGTCTCCTTTTTTCAGTTTTGTGCTGGAGGGCTGCTTACCTAACAGCAACTCTCAAGTCATTTTAGGTCAATGTAAAAGAAATTGGTCTGTGCTTCAGATTTTAGTCTTCAAAATGTTTTTGTGTTTCACATTTTACTTATGTCTACAGCCTAGATTTAACCACACTGATCAATGCCCCTTGAAGAATTTTTCTTTTTAACAAAACAAAGAAGAGCAGTAGGCTTCTCCAATACATAATGTTTTATTTCAGTGATATAAATTAAAGGGTTTATTCCATGGAATTGGTGGGGGCTCAACTTTTATATTCTAAAGAAAGGAATGGTTATTAATTGGTTTCTGAGAGCTTAGGCTTACACCTTTGGGATATCCTGCCTAGGAAGAGTACTTGTATGTCTTTGGGAGCTCAGACAATGCTGCTTTGGGGTAAATATTTATTTTTGTTCATCAGGAATCCTGAAGCTATTTGACTTCTGGGATGGAGAGAGGGAGACTAAGTTACGAAGGTAACTGATGGTTACTCTGTGTCAAAGAATTTATCTCCCCAGTAAGATCCCTGGACACCAAAGCCTGAGTAAACTTTCTGCTTGGCTATACTTCAAACATTTTGCCAAATACCTTGCAGGGAAAATAAAGCACTATTACTATGACTCTGTTGAACGGGGATCTGTAGTTCACTTGTTGTCTCCCTTGAACTTTGTCCTTTGGCAATTTTAATCTGTGTCTTTAACCATAACCATGTGGCTGAGAAAGATTTCATCATTTCTCCAAGTCTTTCTAGCAAATCATCTAACTTGAATATTGTCTGGTAAACCTTGAACTTAGACCTGTGAAGTACTATCTCTGCATAGGATCCATGTTCCACCATTTTTATGACTACCTGCCATGAAACTCACAGTAAAAAAGGCAAGATGAGATAAGGGTAATCTCACATTAAGGGAGTCTATCAGTTTCCATGATAATTAAGAGGCACAGTGAGGAGTCAGAAAAAGAGGGATATATGTGAAATTATAAGAAAATTAGAAATTTGAGTAATCCCACTGGTCAAACAAAGTAAGGCAGGTCCCAGGTACAAAATCAACATGTAAGCAAATAGATTTGCTTTGAACAAGAAATAATAAGAAAACTAAATACCTTGGTTCTTCAGAGTATCTGTGGTTTTTCTTTTTATCAACTTACAAGCTGAAAAAACAAGTATCATCAAATGAATGCAATTTTATGTCTAAGTGGCTTTGTGTATGTGAACTAAATTAATTTGTGGAGTAACACTGTACATTACTAGTATATGATTTTGACAGGTGAACAAGTAGGTTTAGAAAGGCTAAATAACTTATGTAGTCCAGTTATTTAAAGAAAAAAGGGAGGAATTTAGTCTAAACTTTATATATCATAAAAGCTTTCTTTTCTTATTAGTATTACCTTTTATTATAGGTGGATCAGTATGCATTTATATTGAAGACTGAAAGATGTCTACCCTTTCAGTTGGTTTGTGATTCTAGGGAACACTCAGGTGAAAGATGAGGATACTAATTGGAATTCATATTAAAAAAGCAAATAACACATTAATGTTTTGTTATTTCTCTGATTCTTATGCAACACTGAACCACACAAAATTTTACTCCATCAGAGAGAAATTGATCTGAGAATTATCATTCTATCTCCCTAATTTATCCCAAAACTAATGATTTGAATCAACAGAATAGGAAGAGAAATTAAAATATTGTGGAAAGAAACAATGTGGATATTATAGAGGCTCTCTAATATTTGGAATTAGTATTTTAGTTGATAAAAACTTATCCTTTAAAAAAATCTCCAGATGTTTTAAATGAGCAAGTTTTGATGTTTTTAAACTCTATTCACTTTTAACAATTTTTTCTACTCAATTTAAATCCATTTTAAAGTCAATATTTTTAAAGAAAATACTATTCTTAAATTGGAGGTAAAATAATTTTTCACTAGCACTTTTTTATTTTTATATTTGAATGTGTGTTGACACATGTAACAGTATTTCTTAAGGTATTAATGTACAAAATCTCTAAGAAACTTGTAGAAATGCTAACATGGAAAATATCTAAGCAGGTTGAAAGTAATAATTCATGGTTTTAAATAATTCTATTTTATATTTATATGGGCATTTTTATTTCAAACTTTTACATGTAAAAACATTCAAAAAACAGGGAAATCATCTTGGGAAATAGTGGGGATACTGCATAGGATTTCAAACACTGCAATTTTACTATGGAGAAAGACACTAATAGTGGCTGGGCTAGAGTGATAGTATAGTAAATAGGGTGTTTGATCAAAGCTGACTTGGGTTGATCCCCAGCACTCAATATGGTCCCCCAAGCCCTACAGAGTGATCCGTGAGATCAGAGCCAGGAGAGTCCCCTGAGCACAGCTGTGTGTGCTTAGATACTTAGATAAATATAGTAGTTAAATAATGATCAGGGGCAGGAGCGGTGGCTTGAGCCATAAGACATCTGCCTAGGATGGACTGTGGTTCAATTCCCCACCCCCCATGTCCCATATGGTCCCCCAAGCCAGGAGTGATTTCTGAGCACATAGCCAGGAGTAACCCCTGAGTGACACCTGTGTGATCAAAAAACCAAAAAAATAGGTCAATTTTGTAAATATACTTTAAAATAATTTTTATTTTTACTACCTTGTCTATTTCTTATTTTAGAACCTTCTTTGTAATTTTATGGCAGGATTTCAGGTTTCTATAAATATTTTAACTTAATATCTGCAGTAATAGGATCTTTATTTATATCAATCATTTATTTCTTAAGATATATTTATTGAAGCCTGGTTTATTCCAGAACTTTTCTATTGCTAGAGTTAAAACAAAGTATAAGACAAAGAATCTATTCTCATGGAGTTTATATTCTTAGAGAGGAATGTAATCAATAAACTAATCAAAATATAAGATATGGATTCACAGGACTATAGAAGAAATAATGCATGGAAGGAAAGAGGCATTTAAGCAAAAAATTTAAGTGGGAGTGGCAAAGGCAGGAATGAAATGCAGAGCCTATAACAATATATTGTTATATATATATATATATATATAGCCTATAACAATATAAGTTAACAATATTAATTGAATTAACAGATTTAAAAACAAAGTATATTTTAAGTTGAAGGTAGAGGAGAAATTGTACAAATACAGAGGCAGGTGGAAAATAAATATTTGTTAGCACTGAACCTAACAAAGTTGGAATAATGGGACATGTTCTCTTGACTCCTGGAGTCATCCATATGAAAGGCCTTTTCCATGCATGCCCTTTAATCTTCCTATGCCTCAGTTTATACACCTCCAAACCCATCACCTCTACTCGAAGCAAAAAGGAAATAGTACATTATAAAAGAGGTTCTTTGGATAAAAGAGGTAAGTGTTATGTTCTCAGGATTCATTTCATTTTTAAGATTTATATGCAATAATCCAGAGTCAACTCTAGTGGGCACATGGTCTCCTACATTTTTGACTGATCTGATATTTTTGTCAAGCTCTTTAACAGTACCTGCTTCTGATAATGTATTTAAAGGGATTACTGTCAATGTAATTTTAGGGATTGATGACCCCCCTCAATGGTAATTGGACTGGGACATGCACCCTGTAATGGACAACTGTCATAATTTAAAAAGGTAGAGCCTGGCAGTTAGGAGGGCCCCAGGAAAAATACCGGAGCAGAGTCTGCTGGTTGGAGGCTGAAGGCCCCAAACTCTTGGCCTGGCTGGGCTTGAAACAGCATCAGCAAGATGCAACTTGCTCTGCCTTTCTCTCTCTTTCCTGCTACATGAAATATAGCAGATTGGCCCCAGAGGTACAGGCTTCCTTCTCCAGGCTCCAGTCTCTCTGGCTTGTTCTCTCTCTCTCTCTCTCTCTCTCTCTCTCTCTCTCTCTCTCTCTCTCTCTCTCTCTCTCTCTCTCTCTCTCCTCATGTATCTATTTTGATATACTATAGCTTCTTTTTACATGCTTCTGTTGAGCTAAACACAAATGCCCCCCTCCGCTTATTTTGGTTGTTTATAGGAATAACAGTTTAGAAACTCATCTCTTAGATGAGATAACAGTTATAAATTTTAGGCATAGCAGAGTTTATTCCATCTATTGAGAGTAGGCATTACTGTACTTCCTGTCAACATGGCAGCCATTTTTCCCATATGCTACACTTCCTGTCATTTTGCTCATACCCCATCAGTAGTCTTCAGGAGTAGCATCTACGACTTAATTAGGTATGAGTTACAGAGCTCTTTTCCTATGTTCAATGGTTTTCCTCATCTCAATCAATATGTACAAAAATGTTCTATCAGCTCAGTAAAATTGAGCACAACAGGCACTTTTTTTAAAAGTAAATTAAGCCATACTTCTGATGAATATTTAATGTTTGACATGAATCCAAGATCTGTGTAACACTGCTTAAAATGGTAACTCAGGAATGCATACCAATTGCAAGTCAAGAGATTTGGATCTTGTACTGGGATACAAATCTTATTGGTATCCAGAGGGCCTGGGTAATAGGGGGCACAAGAATTTGAACCATGTATAAACTCACTAGAATTACAAATTCAAAAGGAATTAGATAAAAAATATAATACCATTTTTTCTCCTTTTTTTCTTTTTCACTTCACCCTTTTCTTTTATACGACTATATTGCCCTATATATCTTTTTCTTGCTCATGTTAATGGTTATAATCATCACATTCACTCTCAGATCACTCTATATTTTAAGAGTTGTTCAGGTTGGGGAAATAAAAACTAGGGAGCCTGAACACAAAATTATCCAGAACTATTCCATCCATTCATTAATTTATTCACCTTTTCTTCATTAAAAATTAAAATTGAGGGGCCGGAGAGATAGCATGGAGGTAAGGCGTTTGCCTTTCATGCAGGAGGTCATTGGCTCGAATCCCGGTGCCCCATATGGTCCCCTGTGCCTGCCAGGAGCAATTTCTGAGCCTGGAGCCAGGAATAACCCCTGAGCACTGCCAGGTGTGACCCAAAAGCCAAAAGCCAAAAAAAAAAAATTGAGAAAAAATAGAAGAAGATCATCTCAAGGAGATGATACCTTTCAGTTATCGGTAAATTGCATTTTAAGAGCAAAAGTGTTTCTCCCGATGATGGGTAGAGAGAATGAAATACTAGGACAATTTAAAATGCTATTACCTGTCTGCATTCCCAATATCTTTCCCCTCAAACGATACAGTACCTACACAGAGATCTTTTAGAAAATTTATTTCCTTCTTGTTTCTTCATCACACAGGAAGCTTCATTAGAGACAGAAAGCAAGGGCGAGTGTATTTGACAACACAAGACAAACGACATTAGGGAGAAAAGATCTGATGTGGCTGTTAGCAATTCATCTGCTGTGCTGAATACTCCTCCTTGTCAGGAGTCAGGCTTGGCATTTGCTTCAACAGTGGCATCTGGCCAGTAAAAAGTGCTGTCAACATTCCCAAACGAGTGCCCATGTACATTCAGGACAGGGAGGATGTGAACCCACCTATTGTAGGCAAATGGGCATTTCCGCACAGGATGTGCCTATGAGCTGAGATGTGGCAAAAGCAAGGAAGAACTACTGGGAACAAAGTGTGTCAATCACGTAATTTGCTCAACTTCTTTCTTATTCTTCCTTTCAGTTGTATCCCCAAGAGTCTAACTCTCTTTTGCCCTTTGCTTGTTTTCTGCCAGTGGTAATTATATTTGTTACTTGTTTTTTTTTTTGGGGGGCACACTTAGTTGTACTCAAAGCTTACTTCTGGATCTGCATTCAAGGATCATTATGAGTGGGAACATATGACATTCCAGGGATCCAGCCCCAGTTGGCTGCATGCAAGGAAAGCACTCTACCCACTGTACTAATATTCTGGCCCCATACTTGTTAATTTTTAACCTAAAGCAAATTGAGTCAGAAAGCAAAAGAAAAAGAAATCAAAAATTTTAAATGAAAAATGTATACATTATAATTCAGATAATATAAAATTCCAATAATAATAAGCTTATGATATTGATTTATAAACTTTCAGCATCCCACTACCATTATATTATGCCTACAACACTAACCACAGCCCTGATACTTTTTGTCCCAATCTTTATTCATTTTCCCAAGACTTTATGTTTCCTAATCAATTTTTTTTCCAACACCAATGGCTTGGCATTTCTGATGCTGTCTGTTCCTTTATTGTATCTCTATTCCACAGCTAAGTGAGTTATTTCTGTCTTTTTTCTACTGAATTCTATTGTTTAACATGATACTCTCCTGTTCTACCTCTATCGTGGTGAATTACATGATTTCAGATTTACAACTGAAAAGTAGGTTTTGATAATTCCCAGGCATATGTTTTCAAAATATTTAGAGTTTAATCCTTCTCTTGTACAAATCAAAGGTAGCACATTTTTCTCACTTTCTAGAAGAATGTGCATTTTTTTCTCTTATAAAATCTTTGTTTAAAGATAATTATTTTTTAAATTATACCATAATTACAAGCATGATTGTAGTTGGGTTTCAGTCATACACAGAACACCCCCCTTTACCAGTGCAACTTTCCTGCCACAATGCCCTCTCCCTCCTCTCCCACCCCTGCATGTATTTGAGATAGGCATTCTTCACCAAAAGAGTCCCAACGTTTTCCCAAGTGACTTTATTTTAAAAGTACTCACTGTCATCACACCATCTAAAAGGCCGATCTCAGGCCTGGGAGAGGCTTGTAATCTCTCCATCGACCACTTCTCAATGATGGATGATACGTGAGGGTTCTCAGTATTGAGGAGTCGAAACCCGGTCATATTTACACCACTGTACCTGTAGAGTTCCAGATCTAAAGCAAATAAGTCCTGTGCAGTGTTAAAAATAATAGAAATAAAGTTAATGGTGTCAGTATACTTTATATAGAGGAGAATTAACAATTGCAGAAGCAAAAACTGAGACAAAATGAAACAAAAATGGCAGCCTTGATCACATTCCTGTTCTAATCTAGAAAAATATGTTTTTCTTCTTCTTTTTCTTCTTCTTTTTTTCCAATTGTATCCTGCCTAGAAAACACTGAAGAGAGTCAGCCATATGCATTTTCATTTTTTTTTTTTTGGCAATGCTGTGAAAGTGTAGACACAGCAAGGAGAGGGATTTGGCTGTCAAAAATGAGCTTCCCCTTGGGCACAGAAAATGACATTTCTGAGAAGGTAAAAATAATTTCTGCCCCTAAGAGGTGACTTTTAGAAGTGTGAAGAGATTTTAATATCTATTTGACTTAGTACTTTTATTTTAGAGATACGGAAACTGAATTTCTGAATGGTGGTGATATGAGTGCATGAGAGCCACATCCCAGAGACTTCTTAATCACATCTGGCTGCCTCAGGCTATTCTGACTCTTGCCAAAGAAACAAAACTTGAAAATTGCATATGTGTTTGACAGAGAGATGGCACTTGGCAGGAAAAAATACCATTGCCTGTATTACTAAAAGTAATCCATGTCTCATAAAATGAGGGCATGAAGAATATCTATAACACACAAGCTAAGAGTAACAACCAAATGTTCTCTTTGGAGAATAAACTGGAGCATATGGTTGTTGTGAAGACGTGAGTACCTTAACAATAGAACTGTTTTGTTTTAGATTATGTTTCATGAAGGTTAAGCTCACCCCAATATTTCTCCTTACAGGTGAGAAATTTTAAAGTTCTTTTATATTTAAGACAAATAATTTAATCATCTAAAATTTTTCCTATATAAGTTGAGGCTTTAAAATATGTCATTAGTATATTTTACATCAAATAAAGACAAACTTTGAGTCTGGAGCTAAAGTACAGCAAATATAGCACTTATTTTACATACGTTTGCTTGCAAGGTTGATGGTCCGCTGAACCCAGCCAGGAGTGGATCCTGAGCACAGAGTCAGGAATAAAAATTGAGTAATGCTGGGTGTGGAAAAGAAAGGGAAGGAAGGAAGGAAGGAAGGAAGGAAGGAAGGAAGGAAGGAAGGAAGGAAGGAAGGAAGGAAGGAAGGAAGGAAGGAAGGAAGGAAGGAAGGAAGGAAGGAAGGAAGGAAGGAAGAAAAAGAAGAAAGGAAGAAAAGAAGGAAGGAAGGAAGGAAGGAAGGAAGAAAGGAAGGAAGAAATAAATAAAGAAAGAAAGAAAAAAGAAAGAAAGGAAGAAAGAAAGAAAGAAAGAAAAAACGAAACAGAGAGAGAAAAAAGAAGAAAGAGAAGAAAGAGAAGGAAGGAAGGAAGGAAGGAAGGAAGGAAGGAAGGAAGGAAGGAAGGAAGGAAGGAAGAAATAAGGAAGAAAGGAAGAAAGAAGGAAGGATGAAGGAAGAAAGAAAGAAAAGAAGAAAAATAAGGAAGAAAAGAAGAAAGAAAGAAGGAAGGAAGGAAGGAAGAAGGGAGAAAGAAAGAGAAGAAAGGAAGAAGGAAGAAAAATGAAAGAAGAAAGGAAGTAAACAAGAAAGGAAAAGGAAGAGGAAAGAAAAGATGGAAAGAAGGAATGAAAGAAGATGAAGAGAGATGGAAGATGAGAAGGAAGAAATGAAGATAGGAAGGAAGAAAAGGAATAAAAGGAAAGATGAATGGAAGGAAGGGGGCAGGGAGGAAGAAAATGTGACCTTAAGAATAAAATCTGACTTGTTATGTCTCATGAATTGAAGGGGAAATAATGGAGGATACCAGGACCAAACAGTCATATAAAAAGGGTGGAAATAAAAAAATGATCAGACTCAAACACCAAACCCAAACTCAATGACAACAGAATCTATACCAATTTACAACAAACTATACACAAAGGGGAGCAGTTACACTAGCAGACTGGAGGGCAAATGAGGGAGATATGGGATGCATGCTGGGAATAGGGGTAGAGGAAGGACAACACTGGTGGTGAAAATGGTCCTGATTTATTGTCATTATGTCCCTTAAATATTACTGTGAAAGATCTGTAATTCACTTTGGTCACAAAAATTATTTAAAAATAAAAAGAATAAAATATGATCTGAGAAACTTGCTTAAAAATTCCTAATATTGGGCCTGAGATATTATATGGGTTTATGACACTTAACTGGTATGCAACTAACTCTA
The DNA here is from genome assembly GCF_024139225.1 of Suncus etruscus. Lineage (NCBI taxonomy): Eukaryota > Metazoa > Chordata > Mammalia > Eulipotyphla > Soricidae > Suncus > Suncus etruscus. The sequence continues at coordinate 47,151,073 of NC_064860.1, read as the reverse complement.
CTTCAATTCCCAGTATAAATAAGTTTTTCTAAGTGCCTTAGAAAGTGATTCTTGAGCACAGAGACAGGCAAACACCCTTCTCACATCTGAATATGTCCCCAGCATTCTCTAAATTTCTAACAGCATACATAGCTTTATGAAATTTCAATACAACTAATGTACTGTAGAAGCAATTGTAGTGGTTACTAAATACAGTAACTTAAGAAAAGCTGTGATTTGTATGGCAGATGATGAGACATGTATTGTTTTGAATAATGTTTTTCACCATTGCTTTGCATTAGAGAGCAGAATTATAGGAACATAGTTGTGTGTACCTCATCCAATATCAGAAAACATGCTATGTTTTATTCCTCGAAATAAGGGAATACTTTTCTTTCTTTAAATTTTATCAGTACTCGTGGGCAAATATGCTAAGAATATAAAAGTGAATCTTGGCAGAATGCAGGAAAAAATAAAAACACACAAAAAAGCTTAAAGCAGCAAATTTGAAATATAATGCCCAAGAAATAACAATTCTTTAGTCTACTCAACAAATAGAAAAAAAGTCACCAAATTACAGGAGATCATGCAGAAGTTTCCAGGATACATATTAAGTTCATCCAAGACTCAATTTTGCATAATACAATATACTAAAATAAGCACATTAAACATGCAAAATTAGATTAGCTTCTTAATAGAACTTTCTAGAAAGGAGAATGTGGACAGTCCAAGATCTAGTTTTCAACATTTTTTGTGACTAGAGGATGAGGAACACAGGACTGTGAGACCATGTTCCTCCTTTAAAGGGTCTCTATTGAAAGCCTAGTTGTCTAGATTTCTTTGCTTGTGATATCTTCCAAATTATAACAAAACAAGCCCTTACCTTGGAGGCTGAGACACTTTGTCACATTACCATGACTATCTATCCCCCAAGTGTTCATAAGGATGGGGGAAAGGTTGCATTTATGAGAAATGTATGACATTTTCCAATTCTTAAGGTTTTTTTTTTGGCTGACTAGAAATAGGATCCTATCAAGACATCAGTGACGGAGGTGAAGAGCCTAGAAATTAGGGTTTAGGAACTACAATATTCCACCCCACCAATGGTCTAACTTTAGAAAAACAAGAATTTTGACAACTGCTCCAAATACAGGCCTTATGGTACACATGTTCTATTACATCCTACATTCCTCAAATATTGTTGAGCCATGAACTGATCTGACCACCTCTGTTCATAATATTTCTCTCTCTTTTACTGAGTTCTTGACCTTTCTGTTTGGTAAATAAATCACTGATACTGAGTTTTTGGAATGTAGATAGATTTTCAATATGCTTCCACATAGCAAAAGTATAGTTATTTTGCTTTATTTTGGATACTCATGTGAGTTTCTATATTGAACATATGTACACACAATTTTTAAAAAATGATAAAGAGAATGATCACATAGTTTTGATATGGAAACTTCTAAATCATTTCACCTGACCTTTTAATTTCTCAGGTGAAGATGATTTAGAGCAGTTTCCATATCAAATATTAGGATTTTCTGCTTATTTGGAATTTCAGGATGTACAGTCTTACTTTTTTCTGCTAGTGAAAAAATTCAGTGTGTAAAGTTCTACCAATGTCCTCTTCATGGTGTTCTTCTGAACATCTTACAGATGACCTCTTCATAACTAGCTGTCTACTGGAAACAGGTGGACAAAAACACATCAGAGCAAAGGATACCAGGGCACACTTCTGTCAGCCCTTTATTATGTCTAGGAAATGAGAATGATGCTTCTTTTTAATAGCTTGCATCTTGATGTTTATTTTTAGTAGAAGTTTAGTAGAAGTTTCATCTTAAACTACTGGATGCATATACACTGAAAACAATTTTTTAAAAAGGAAGGAAACCATATTCAACATTTCTGGATATAAAGGAGGATCTTGGGAACATAGGCAAAATTTCATGAAAATAGATTGCTTTTATTAGTGAAACTGACTTTGAGAGAACTACAGATATCCATTTTGTTTAATACATTTCTACTGGGTGAATATGCTTACCAGGGTTGTGAAAAAGTAGTGATAGTATTCAGTCATCATACCCATGAATAGAATCTACAAAACAAAAAAGAAAAACAAAGTTATAATCATAAATAGATTTTTAGTAGAATGACAACAATAGTTTAGGAAGATAAAACCAAAAAGGTGCTTGGAAAATTCTCAGATTCATTATATCAAAAACCTGTAATGACTTATTGGCTTACACAGAAGTAACCTGAGCTACTCATCATCATCCACTGATCTTTCATTATATTTGTTTGACTTTTGTCAATCTTAGGCTGAAAAATTTACTTTTAGACTTATCCATATATAATCACAGAATATTTTTACCTTCCAAACTGCTTAGGTTTCTAAATAATTTTATATTTAGTATATATCTAATTTTTCTCATTTTTATTACTTGCTACCCTTCCTACTTGAATGTTGGATAAGTAATACTTTTTATAAAGATATCTTCAAATAAGAATTTGTAAATAAAATTATATCTCTTATTTCACAGAATAAGTCAGAAAAATATTTTAAAATGGATGGAAATGTGGAGACTATTCTTTTTTTTTTTTTTTTTGGTTTTTGGGCCACACCCGGTGGTCACTCCTAGCTGTCTGCTCAAAAATAGCTCCTGGCAGGCACAGGGGACCATATGGGACATCTGGATTTGAACCAACCACCTTTGGTCCTAGATTGACTGCTTTCAAGGCAAACGCCACTGTGCTATCTCTCCGGGCCCCGAGACTATTCTTATTATAAACTGAGCTGCCTTTATTTTGATTCTCAGTTATATACTTGAAATCTTTGTAAGACTACAAATTTCATGTACTTTTATTTCCCCTGGGTGGCGAAGGACAGAAAAAGGAGAATTACAGATAGGATAAAATCGTTCAATGGTGATCAGATGACTAGACATAACAAAGGCTTTATAGTGTTTTCCATATCTCTCTTTATATAATTTTTAAAAAATATTTGTGTATATATATATGTATATATATATATATAAGTTCAATATAGACACATGAGAAACAAAAACAAAGGCAATAGCACTATTTTTTTGCTATGTGGAGGCATATTGAAAATCTACCTACGTGGGGTGGGATGGAGGGAGATTTGGGACATTGGTGGTGGGAATGTTGCACTGGTGAATGGGGTGTTCTTTATATGACTATATGACTGAAACACATTTTGGATTATCAGGTATGATTTTATTTAGAAAACTCAAACAATCACTCCTGAATTTTGAGTGTCTGGATCAATGTCTACCATTGTTTTTGTGTTGTTGTTGTTGTTTGTAGGGTTATATTCTCTCCTAGACTGGGAGCTCTTTGAGGATCCATCAGTCTCCAATTGCTGTTTATTTTGGGGCCACACCTGGCAGTGCTCAGGGGTTACTCTTGGCTCTGCACTCAGATAGCGCTCTGGGCAAGCTCAGGAACAATATAGGATGCTAAAGATTGAACCTGGGTCTGTCCCGGTTCTGCCCCATACAAGGCAAATGCCCTGCCCCAGTGCTATCACTGGCTTGATCAGTTTTTTTTTTTTTTACTTTTATAGACTGAATATAGTTGTTCATAATAAGTCCTTATGATGTGTAGGATTTCTTGAGGTTCTGTTGTAATCTCTCCCCTTTTATTTATGTCCCCCCCCCCTTTTTTTTTTGGTGAATCTTGCCAGTAGTTTGTTTATTTTATTTATTCTTTCCAAAAACCAGCTCCGGTCTCATTGATTTTTTTGTATTTTCAGCCAAGAAATTAAACAAGTTTAGGGAACTCAGAAAAACTTGTGTCATATATGTTTAAACACCAGCATTGCAGAGGCCTTAGATAGAATATTGCTGGTATGGCCCGGGGCAACCACAATAGTGTCATGGTGATCCTGCTGATCCCCAACATCACAGTTCCATATCCTCTGGTTAGAGTACTAAGTCACTTGCAAGTACTATTGGAAGTATATGGCAAGTACTATATGTAATCCTATCACCATCCCCACCCCAAGAAACAAGAGCAATCATGAATCATTATGTTGTCAGCTTTGTGGAATGCTCTAGGACGCTGGAGAATAAGAAACTTCTAGATAAGAATAAACTCAGGAAGTAAACCTCTACCAGGGAAAACCTTACCACTGCTCTGGCATTGTCTTACTGCAGAGTGCTCTCTTAACATCCAGAGGACTTAGCAACAGCAACAACCTGCTTTCAGGGCATCTAATGGTGAAGTGAAACTAGAGAACGCTCCACATCAATCTGACTAGATGAAGGAAATGCACAGAATCTTAAACTACAGGAACCTGACACCAACAACAGCTAATGTGCAAAAAAGTTTCGAGGGACCACGGAGAATGATTCAAGGGTTGGGCAGTCTGGTAGGCCTGGATCCCAGAGTTGGTCTTAGGCCAGAAAACTTCAGAGGTGAGGCCTCTTTGCATTTAGGCCAAGGTTTTTATTTCGTTTTCCCTGTATTTTGCTGGGCCTATGCAAACAATGGCATTTGCCACTCTCACACCATTACTACTGTATTTTTTAATTCTTATTCTTTAAGAAAGAAAGAAAAAGAAGCTTACTAAACGGAAACAAAAAATAACTATTAAAATGCCTGTCTCGAATACAGGCAGGGGATGAGAGGGAGGGAGGGGGCATTAGTGTTGGGAATGTTGCACTGATGAAGGGGGGTGTTCTGTTTATGACTGACTCCAACTACAATCATGTTTGTAATCATGGTGCTTAAATAAATAATTTATATTAAAAATAAGAATAAATTCAGTGGAGTCAAGCAATACTATAGTAGGTTGAACACTTGCATGGCACAGAGCCGAACTAGGTTCATCTATAGCAGCACATATGGTCCCGATTCTCATCAATGAGTGATTCCAGGTACAACCCCTTTTGCCCACACAAAAATGATAAAAAAAATAAAGTCGGTAATGGTAAAGGCAGTACTTTAACAAAACAACAGTTATTACAGTGGTTTGCAGAGAGACCATCAACCCTACCATCTCATAGTCACACACTTAATAAATAAAAGCACTGCATTCACATGCCATTTTTTTTCCTTTCTACCTTTGGTATTTCAACTAAAAGCCATTAAGGAATTAAGAAAATGTCATATCAAGATAAATGTCAGTTTTTCAAATAAAAGTATAATTATGATGTGAGGTATTTTTTACAGTTCTTTGCAATTCCGACTTTTTCTTATGAAATATTACCTTCTTAAAATACCAAAATTGTACTTGTGTTTTGGAAAGGCTAGTGGTGCTTATCTAGATAGTGTGTGTGCAAACTGTACCCCAGGATGATATCACAAGGAACCATAGTGATCCTATTTAAATCATTTTAGTAGCACAAAACAGAGCACATATTACACACTAATGCATGTTACTGTCAATACTATTGCTATTGAGGACATTTTTCTCTTAATTAACATTTCTAAATTTATATTTCATACAAATTTTTTAACATGAACTTATGTTTTCCATATGCTTATGGTTCAAAAAGGACTTTTGATAACTGCTATTTCTTAGCAAAATAATTTGTATTAAATGACCCTATGATACCATAATATTGACTTAGATTGACAAACAGCAAAATTCTTTCTCTGACAATATAAATAGGAAGGTTAACATTGGATGTTGACAGCTTACTTTCAAAAAAACCAATATAAGAATGTCATTAATGCTAATGTCAAATTATAACAGAACTACATTTCCCAATCACTTGAACTTGTTTATGATAAGGAGGGAAATATACTGACTCAACAAAGTAGAAGGCCCTCTAAGGCCTCTAATATGGCAAAGACTATCCAATGCACCAACAGACAGAGAATAAAAGGAAAAAGAAGCAAAAGAAGAAATTTTCACTTTGCTTCATGATGATTGCTGAATCTAAGAACCAGGACTTCTCTTAACCCTGAAATAACTTTTTCATTGTTATTGATATTTCTGTTCTCAAATCCTCCTACTTGAACTGCATCTGAGTCTCTTTTTTGCTGGAGAGATTATGGGATAATTTAGTGTTTAGAGGTTACACACACAGACACTTTTTACTTATGTCTGTTTGGAGAGTCAGGACTGAAATGGAGAACAAATCTACAGAGCTAGATTGTAACCTAGATTTTCCATTTTCTCTAGATGAAAACCATTTTTAAATGAGTGAAGAGAAAGTTGGCTGATCTATAATTGGTGATTTTCCCAATATTATGTTATTCTAGAATGTCACGATGATTCATTTGTTTTAATGGCTAGAAAAACTTTCCTATTTTTGGTAGATAAAATACATCAGCAAAAAGCAGAATAAAACTTCAAAGTTTATTGACTTTTGAAAAGACAATGATAAAGATCTCAGTTTATCTTTGGGACACAATTACTACTCTTTAATCAGCTGGCAGTTGTGGCTTGATCAAACTATTTTCCGAAATTTTTACAACAGAACTCATGCGCTCATTCTTGTTCATGGTAGCACTGATCATCTTAAATCTGGGTCGTGTCCTAATGCTCTTAGCAAACACTTTTCTGGATTTTGATGGGGGGAAACTTGCTAAGTTTGTCTTCAGATTCAGCAGTAAAGTCTAGATGAAGATAAGAAGGAAAGTTTGTGAGGTATAGTCTCTTGGGAATGACAGCACAATTAGATACTATTAGATGAAAATTTCTAAGTAAGTTATCCAACAACTTTGTTCTTCAGTGGTCTTCAGTGGTCTGCAACCTAGAGCATTAGTTTCTCAGTAGGCAATGGAGTGCTATGGACACAATAATAAAAGATTGTCCTTAAATTCACAGCACGTATTGCTAAGGACAATAAGTACTTGATAAATAATTGGGACAGTGTTGCCACTATGGTAGAAGAAACTTAAAATGTAATCTGGCATGTTCTGAAGCAATTTCATGGCATTCTTATAATATTTCAGAGGGTTTTATTACTGCTTCTTTCCATAGAAGAAGTTTATATTGACATTGAAGTTTATATTGACTAACTTGAAGTACATTGCTTCTTTTATAGCCCACTCAATCCCAGGATAAATTCTAAGCTATTAGACACAGCTTCTAGTCAATAACTTCAAGTAAGTAACTTCCAAATGTGAGCCATTCCATATGGCTAAAATAATGGGTTTACTTCAAGATGAAAATAAATTATTTCAGTATGTGAACAATCTTTAGGAAACCAGGGATTGATATCAAGCCCAAGCAATTTTAACAAAAAGGTTTTAGCTCCTCTGGGGTATAGCTTGGTTTCATCTGACTGTTAGCTGTGATAGTTTTTTAGGCTAAATCTATGCTGGTTTTTAGTAGAAATCTCCTTTAGTCATTTAATTTTTAATGCTTGTCTGTATTAAGATAAACTGGGGAAACTCATAGTCTTTTACTCAATATAAATTACCATAACATAAGATATTTATACCACATTGGATATTATACTATACATCAAGACAGGAAGTGGTGTAAAAAAGATCATTGAGTCAGAAAACCCTACTTATATAATTATGAGATATAATGATAAATAACTATCTCAAAAATTAACATGTCCTATTTTTAGACTATATTAATAAACCAATTCTATGGCAAAAGGTGTGATTAAACACTTTGATCTGGGACTATTGTCCTTGGAATTTCAAAATGAGACCAAATGTATTCATGATAGATTTGGAAATTAAAGCTGGTAATATGGAAATTGAAGAAGAGAGAAAAAGAACAATGATATTGGGATATAAACCTAGAATTCTCTAGAAATAGAGAAAAATAAGAAATTCACCCTGAAGTGAATACCTTTTTAGAGTGATATCATTGCACCAGTGTGACCAGGGTTCAATCATCAGCACCCCATATGGTCCTGAGCACCCTAAGGAATGATGCCTACATGCAGACCAAGAATAAGTCCTGAGAATATCTGGGTGTGCATCTCTTCAACTAAAGAAGTGAACACTTAACAATTTTTTTTATATTCCAATTTCCTAAAAAGGAAACTAATTACTCATTTTTCCATGATGATCTGGAATAAGACTGTACAATTTTGCTAAGTTAATATTAAGTTCATATGTCGAGTCATTTATTAGTGTCAGATTTCTAAATTTATCTGTTACACTCTTTTCATCTTTGTACATGACACATACCAACTAAATGAATGTACCTAGATAAAAGCTATTGAGGAAGACAATATAGATTTGTTTTCTCAGTTTGCGCATTCCAAATGTAAGGTGAAGGCCCAGGGTTCTCTTGGAGTGACTTTTGGCCAAATGGATGGAAAATTCACTCTAAGGGCCTGAGGATGTAACTCCCAGGCCACTGCAGAGCTATTCTATGGGTCTCCAAGACTATACTTGTAATATTAGACTAACTAAAAACCCTAAGCAAAAGTGTTCCCCAACTTCCTCTTTTTCTAAACCTCTTCTTTTGGTATGTAAAATCTCACCTGGAGTACTTAACCTTCCCCCTCATGGTATGGGGAAGTGGTTTTGAATAAAGAAAGGAATTCTGGCTGTTGGCTGAAGCAAGGGAACACAGGCAGAAAGGCCATGAAGTGAAAAGCAGACTCACTCCAATGACTCTTTCATAAATGCTTGATGTATTATTTCTCTGCTGCTACCCTGCTTCATCAGACTTGTCCACCTAAGGGGTTAAAAGCACAGCATTTGGCGTGAGATCACAACCCGTATTTTATTATTTTACATATAGTCAGCAATACTCAGGGAACTTTGTGGTGCTAGGGATCAAGGTCACACTAACTCTGGCTCCAAATGTGTAGAATATTCATTCATACCATCCACAATCATTGGCTGCTTTCCTCAGATCCCCAAGTGAAATCAGCAGAAAGCAATGGATATTTTAAAAAGCCTGAGTGAATGGATTGGTATACTATTTGAATTTTAGCTTTAACTTCATTATAAGCTTTTTTTCTTCAGAGGTCTGCTTAGGAGGAGGAGGAAAGCTGATGTTAATCAACAAATAAGTTTAGTTTAGCTTCTGAAGAAAATTCAACTTGAATAACTAAAATGCCTAAGAGAAGCGATAATGCTCTTCATAAAGTACAGGTTGCTGACCACAGAGCTAGAAGAAAAGGCTTGGAGAGGGGAGAGCTTTTGGAGGATTAAATGAACATAGAGAATAAACTGCATCATCCATGAAAAATTAGTGGAAAGATAAAGAAATATTATAAAAAGTTTAAACAGAAAAATATGCAACAAACCTAGAAATTAGAAAGTAAAATTAGATTCACTCTAATTTTTTGTTAAATTTATTTCTTGACAATCACAAAAATTGTACTTTAATCTTTAATCTAATTTAATCTTTAAATTAAAAAGCCTGTCTAAAGTAGAAAGCCTGTTTAGAGTACAGGCGGTGTGGGGTGGGGAGAAGAGACACTTGGGATATTATTGATGATGGGAAAATTGCACTGCTGAAGGGTTTATATATATATATATATATAAAATAAGAAAAAAAAGAAAAGAAAAGATAAGGCCTCCCAATGCTTACCACAGGCTGTGCTCTTTACACTGACTATATAGAAAGAAGAGGTACAGTAAATGCACCCCATATACACCTCAACCCCGGCCCTTTACCTGGTCTGTATTGTGAATGGGGGGGGGCAAAAATCTAATTATACTTTAATACAATGCTAGTCTTTTGAGTGGGAGCTATAGAAGAAGAAATTGGTGGTTGTCTTAAGGTTCTGTTTTTTGGTGCATTGCACTAAGGAACATTAAAAATGTCAATGCTTCTTATCATACATAAATATTCTGATTTGTGTGGTCTTGGTATTGATTTACATTAAATTATCTCTAGGTGATGCTCATGTGCAGTCAAACTTAGAACCATTAATGCTTATTAACTAAATTCTAAGATATAAGTTATAACCAATATCTTATTTCTCAGATATAACAATAATGATTCTAGGATTTTTCTAGAATACTTGCTGAATGATACATATACACTATTGCATATTTTTTGTACTGACTCTTGGAAAGCTGTATTTTCCTCAATAGCCTACAATTATAGTATTTAACACAAATTTGTTATAAATTTTGGGCTCATTCTGCTAAATTAATTTAAGGCTAGGAAGCATATGTGGTAGGACTTTGAGAAATGACATGAACGTGTGGGATAGGAGGAGGCAGTATAAACCCTGAGAGAAGGGTGAATAGAGGTGGACAGTTTGGTGGAGGATGTGTGGTGTTGTATCATTGTATACATAACCCTATCACTAACAATATTGTAAATTATGATCTTCAATTAAAGACGAATATTAGTGTTGGACAGTAGGGATCTGATGGCAGTAGTAAGTTATATGAGTTCTTTATAGGTGGGTTTATTGTGTTCATGTTTTAACCCTACAAATGATAAACATTACATTCTTATAAACTATCATTCCCTAAAAAACCTAGATAAAAATAAGGTTGTTAGGATGCTTGGGGAGAAATAAATAGTTCCAGACAGTCTTTGGAGCTTTATTTTAGGAATAAATCTACCATCTTAAAAAAGTTTAGTAAATCCCACCTACTTTCAACAAAGTTTTCTGACCAGAGGGCGGGACTTTGGGTGCTGGTGATAAAATAAGGGACTTCATGCAATTTCCTTTCTACTGTGACAAACATTACTTTTTGGTTGTGGCATCTCTTAGACATTAGAACTAATTAGATCCTAGTTTTTAAATCTCTTTGGTGATGTTTGGGGAAAAGCTCTAATCTCCTTAGATGAATCACCATTCATTCTAAAATGAAAAGTTGTACACAAATGAGTCAATTCTAATTGGTTCACATTATATATCACACACAATAATGATTATTTTTGCATACTAAATGTTCCTCTAATAGCAATGAGTACAAAGGAAGGAAGACTTTGCTTGGGTTTCTAGGCAATATGTTCTTTATACTGAAGTTAGTACTGGGTCAGGGGAAGGTACACAGGATTTACAAACAAGAGGGATAAGGACAGATAATTTGTTGGGAATGAACAGTTTTTCAGTTTTTCAGGCCACAACATGGCTGTAGAGAAGGAAGAAATGGGGGGATATATGGCAGAGATGAATTGCTCTGATTTAGGTGGAAGATTAATAAGGACTTGAGAAAATAAGGTTGTCTGAAGCATATTTGGAAAGTAGAATTTATCACATTTGTATACAAATAAATAGAAAAGGTGTAGAAGATCCTGGTGAATTCTTAGGTTTCTTCCCTGACTAATAAGTCTGGTCACCCAGAGAGAGGTTGTTAAAAAAAAAAAACTAGTCAGATGGAAGAAGAATGAGGAGAAAGATGCTATGTATTAAATCCAGCATGGAAATTTAATGATGATAGATCTGAATATGTTATAGGGAGAACCTTGTTAAAGCAGGATTGGAAATCATTCTCGGGATACAGTGGAGGTGGCACCGCAGTGACAGGATTAGAATCTTAAGACTATATCAGCCTCAGAACTTTGCCTAAACACAACAGTAGTAGTAATAGTGATGATGATGCTCATATCTTACTTATGAAGTGTACATGCATAGAAATATCTTGTTGGTCTTGTTGCATTTAGCTTTACTCAAAATGTACTATGTAAAGCATGAACTGTTCCAGTCACATTTTCTGGATGTAGCAAATCATTAAGTTCTCTACTAAATGACCTCCTGCAATACACTGGAGTTTTAAGTGGTATTTTCTTTCCCCCTTATTTCTGGCACAATCTTTAGCTAGCAGACATATTCAAATGCATTGGTTTATTTATTGGCAATATTTAAATATCACAGGCTCAGATTACTCTTAATCTGGGTAGAGTTTGATAGTTACAGGGAAGAGGGAAGATATAGCCTCTTGGTTCAGTAGTGCTCAGGGGCTCCAGTATTTGCAGTATTGTAGTCTTGGAGTCTCTTTATATTATCTAGACCTTTAAGCTAATTCTCTGACCCAGAGATGATTTGTGTGTTTGGGGTAAGGGGGGGACACACCTGGAAGTGCTCAGGACTGACTCCTAACTCTACACTCAGGGATTAGTTTTACAGTTCAGGGGACCACTATGTGATGCGAACATAAAACTATGTTAGCTGCATGAAATACCCTACCAACTGTTCTATTTCTCTGGTAGTAAAGAAGTGAGGTTTAACCTACTTTAGTCTTGAGATGTTGTTTAAGGATTTAAAATATTTTTTGCTGAAAGGAAAGTGGCATAGGCTGGAGAGTTAGTGCAGTGATTCAGTTGTCAGCAACCAATATGGTCCACTGAGAAATGCCAGTAACGATTCCTGAGTGCAGACAAGAGTAACTCCTGAGCATTTCCAGACATGGCCCCCTAACCAAAAAAAAAAAAAAAAAAAAGAAAAGAATATGAACATTCCCCCATAATATGGGTAAAGTGAAGTTCATTGATACTGAAATAAGTTAAACATATCTTCAAGTTCCTTACATAGTCCCTTTTAAATACCATTCCCTCATACACACTTTTATTTCAAGTAAAATTGTGTCATATATTAAAATACACTTTGTCACAGCTGGAATTAAGCTTTAGAACATTTTGAAGTATATATGTGATTTTTACTGCCTTCTAATTCATATGAAAACAAATCAAAGTCCTTTTCAAAATATGCTCTTTGGAGACTTTTGAGAATCTTTAAATGGACATTTTATACACTAAGAATATGGACAAAGCTCATTTTTATGAGTTTTCAATTACCCACAAAACTCAACTGACTCCTGTGTATATTTAGTATCAGAATCATATTGAAGAACTGCTCTTTCTAACTAAAATAAACTGTGTGCTAAGGAAATGTAAGCAGATACTAATATCAGGCTGAGATAAACATAATTAGTATAAGACTATGCCACCAAAATAATTATATAATAGAAAACAGATTATTACATACTTATAAATTGAGACTCATCATTGCAATGTTGGGATTTATCCACAGTAATGAACTTAACATCAATTTACTACCTTAAAGACTATCAAAGGACTTCAGGAGCTTGAAGAAAAAAAAAAGAGCTGCTTAATCGTTTTCTTCTTTCTTTTAGAGGTTGCCTAAGCACAATGCAATGGATGAGCTCTTTAGGTCTACCCATATGGATAAAGATTTTTGATATCTTTCCTGGATGAAAACTCAGGAACCTCAACATTAGTAAAAGACACCCAGTATAAAGTGCTCCTCAAAGTAACAGTGTTTGATATTGTGTAATATACACTAAGTATCCAGGAATAGGTAAGACTGCTAAGGTGGTTTGGCTTATACTTTGGGCTTTTGGGACTAAAGAAGCTGATGGATGGATGTTTGAAAATTATGGGTGAAAAATGATGGTTCGACTTAATGAAGATGAGTTTGAAGCACAGGTTTGCCACTGCTTAGCATATCACAGCCTATATAATGCTTGAGTTGGAGTTTCTCATTCTGAGAGCTTGGCAGTACTTCAGTCTTTTGGAAACCTTATATGAAGCTTGCTTATCATCTCTGTTTGACCTAGTCACAGACAATAAGTACAATATTTTTGAGGAAGGAATCAATAGGGCAGATATTTGGTTAATCAACACTGCACATCCTACACCGGAGGGAAACCAAACAGTTTACAAAATCCAATTTTTGTGCTAGTCCTATTTTATGTTAATCTTGGAATGAAAGAAAATGCAAAACAGGAACATGCAAATGTTGACAGAGAATGTGACATAATTCTGCAAATGTTTTGGTACTAAAATGTTTTATGAAGACTAATAGCTCAATTATAGCTTAATACTCATAGCCACAAGTATTAAGGGGAGAAAAAAATCTCTTCTGATGTTATTTCTCCTGTAAACAAGTGAACATAATTTTTGAATCTGAAGCAGTTTGTTGTGCCTGCTCTCTACGTCCACTCTCCAGTTCAGAACCTTGGTCTAGCCTCAATGTACCTTTCCTGTTGAATGGAGAACCATCGCCACCTCTTCATCACACATATTCATTATGATACAGGCTAATGGGCTTACAACAGTGCTGGGTTTTCTCATTCTTTATAGGATTGAAAACTACTATGCAGTTCTCCAAAGAGGTAAATTATTTTCAGAAATAGGAATTAGTGGCTCACATACATTCCTATTTTTGATAACATGGGGTTTATGTGATTAAATGAAACCTTTCTTCTGAAGAAACTGAGGCACAAAGAGGGAAATTTAACCAAATGAACTTGGGTAAATGGAGAATACAGTTTGCTGAGTTGAGTGAGATTTTAGAGATACCTTAGCACAGTTTTTGCAACATTCATCTATCCATTTCATTTAGCCATTCCCCAAACACATACTTTGTATCCAATAATGTAGAAAGTATGCAGAATTTGGTAAGCAAATTTTGCAAAAGACCTCTATCCTTTTGGACTTATTGTATAGTAGAGGATATAAAAAAAAACAAATAAGTCAATGTCCTTAAGTACAGATATTTATTTGGGCTATAGGGCAACTAGAGTGCAGGGTCAAAGGGAATAAGAAAGGAATTCATTTATCTCTCAAATAAAGATATAGGGGTCGCTTAGGGCGAAAAGTTTAAAACAATAGTGACTGCGAGGAAAGGCTAGTAACTGGGGAAAGAAGGAGGTCATTAACACACTTGGGAAAAATAGTAATGAAATATAGTATCAAAGGCTACAGGCTGGCAAGATGTTTGGAGAGAAAGGAAGGGTAAGGTCATGTAGAATTTTCCATTGATTACATGCTCAGTTTTTAGAAGATGCTATTATTGCTATCACTGGGCATTGCCATTTTTATTTCAAAAAAGGGAAGGCAACACAGTATATCAAAAGCTTTTGTGTCAATTAAAAAAGATGACACATATTAGGAATGGCAGACTGAGTTAATCTAACCTATGCCTCATCTCTAAATTCATCTCTCATCAGCGTTTGCCTTAACATAATCATACAGAATAACAGAGAGGCTGTGGAGGTGAGGAGGGGCAGTGATGATTTTCTGGAAGTTAATGTAGTTTGGGGAAAATAAAAGTTAGGAGGATCTAAGAGGCTTCTCTTCCCATTCTGAAGGCAGGTTAAGAAGATGTGGTTGTCTCAAGCAGCAAAGGACTATAAGTTGCTGGGATATAGTTGAGTTGAGAGAAAAAGTCTTATGCTCTATGGGTCCCAAGTACATGCTACTTGGCTGCTAGGGCCCCTCTGAAGGCACATGAATTTATGAAGCACTTGGAGAATATGAAAGCCTTGCTTTTCTGTTGCTTAGTCAAGTCTTAACATTTGATTTTTTTAACTAAGTTTTGTCAAATAACTTCAGATTCTCATCATATAGTACTTGTTCAATGTGAATAGAAATAATTACTTGGCTGACGTGATTAGCATTCTGAAAAATAGCTATAGATTTTTCTATAATTTTTAATTTTAAGTAAATGTCAACTATCTTCTTAAAGTGAATTTGATTTCTTTAATTTCCATTAAGAATCATTAAAAGGTGGCAGAATATAAGGGTACAAGTAAATAATAGGAAAAATTCATGAGGAAAGAATTAAAGTTGACCTGGAAGGAATATTTTTCTCAGCTCTGATTTAAGTCACCAAATGTGCAAAGGCAGTTTAAGAAGATGTGGTTGTCGGACCCGGAGAGACAGCACAGCGGTGTTTGCCTTGCAAGCAGCCGATCCAGGACCAAAGGTGGTTGGTTCGAATCCGGTGTCCCATATGGTCTCCTGTGGCCTGCCAGGAGCTATTTCTGAGCAGACATCCAGGAGTAACCCCTGAGCACCACCGGGTGTGGCCCAAAAACCAAAAAAAAAAAAAAAAAAAAAGATGTGGTTGTTTCATGCAGCAGAGGACTGTTAGTTGCTGATGTGTGGTTGGGATGAGACAGAACATCCTATGCTCTATGGGTCTTTAAAACTATGATTACTAATTTCATTTAAAGAAAATCAGAAAAGCATGTGAATTTATTTTCCTATAGATTTCTGGAAGCCTATTTTGTAATGGAGTGGTTATTAATTTTTAATGGGGGGGTTTTAAAATGGAAATGCTCAGGCTTTGAGATTAGGTGCTTTGCAGTCCATATGGCACCCTGGCCCAAATGGCCCATAGAGAGGGACCTAATATGAAACACTGAATCCACTGAGCTTCACTTTCTATAATACTAAAGTGGAAATCTAGGGGTTGTATAGAATTGAATGACCTTGCCTAGACTTTTATTGGCACCAAATAGAACTCATGGAAAGATGGTAGTTCTTATTTATTTTCCTTTCTTCACATAGAAAAGACCGTTTCAGTGGTATCAGAAATCAGACTATTGACCTACAGACCCTTAGTGTCCATAGAGATGAATGCCCATAGAGTTTTGCCCTGGGCTAGCTAGTGTACACATTAAATTGGGACACCAAATTCCTGGGTTTCATTTTGACCAAATAGCTTTCTGGAGATCTATACAAAACCCTTTAAAGCCAACTCATAATTTCAGCTGTGATTTCCAAAAGATTTTTCAAATGCAGTAGATTAGGAATTTTATGGTAGAACTTTTGATCACGGCTCTACCTCCTCCCCAATAGTTGCAGATCATTTACTGAGAACACAAAGTGATAAATTGTCTCTTTAGTTTCTTCTTCCAAGCCTCAGGACTAGCCTTGATCATTCAGATGATTAGGAGAAGGAAAGATAAAAGAAAATAAGAAGAAAAAGAGAGGTAGTAGATGAAGAGGTATTTGCAACAGTGGCTAATGTAAAGATGAACTAATTTCATGCTTTCTCCAGTGAAGGGGCTAAATGAGTGTCTAATCCAAGAAGCTTCATCAGCAAATCAGTGTCTTAAAGGTATCAGAATCCTCCAACTTCTGTCATAACAAGCTACTGGGAAGGGATGCTTCTTTGCATTTTGAGGGCTACACATAAAAGCTGGGTGTTTTTCACAGTTCGAGTCCATAGCCCATTACACTCTTTAATGGACTGTATTAAAATTCTCAAGTGAAGCATTACTTGAGACAAAAGGATGCTGATTGTATTTATTTACCTCAACAGTCCTTTAGTGGCTTGCTTTCCTAGGAAAGAGTTATTATAGTTTAAGACACAACTGTTGCCCTTCAGAAGTAACATGTACTGGAGAAGCAACATTGCTTATTGTAGGAAGACTCAGATAAGGTCACAGAGAGGAAAGTGTCAGCTGCAACTGTGTGACTATGGGAAAGTAATTTTATTGCCTATATAGTAAGAGAATTTACCATGATGAAGTGCAGACTTGTTATCAGCTGTGATTTTAAATATGCTTTTGAATCACAAATTGGTCAAGAGAAGTCAACTGGTGAAAGATAGTATTGGATTCTCAATATCATATACATTTATTTTGTAATAACATATTTAAAACTTCCACATTAGATGACAATGTTATTTCTATTAAATAAATAAATAGGTATTTTAGTCGTACAAACATTTTTTAGTCACAGTCAAACAGAGATGCCTAGTCCAAGTACTTGGTTAGCCATTTCCAGTGCAATTAAAACTTTAATATGAACTCAGAGTCTTCAAGAGATACCTGAGTACTTTTCCCCAACTTCCCCCATATTTGTTCCTCTAATTATTTTCCCCTTCAATGTTTTAAATTAATGCTTCTATTTTAAACATTTGACTTCTATTCTCCATTGTCTCAGTCAGTGTTTCTCATCCTCAGCACTTTTAAAATTTTAAGTTGCATATTTTTGCTATACAGCAGATTCTGGCTCTAATCACTTTTGCTGTAAATTTTAGCAATTTCTCCAGACTCTAATCACTGATTTCCAGTCTTCAAATATAAGAATAAAGCATATATATATATATATATATATATATATATATATACATTGTCAAAAGTGGAGATGTGTAGAAAAAGCTCCCTAGAGTTAAGAATGACTAGTATATGTTTTATATTTTTAAAAACTATTTTTATTATTACACATAAGAATATTGCACTTTAGTACCCATAAATCATCAATCTATTATATCATACTATTGGTAGTAGTAGAATATATTATATCATATACCTTTGGTAGAAATAGAAGTAACAATACATTGCATGTAAATATGAGTCTAAAACCCTTAAAATTTCACACTATAATAAAAAATAAGTTCATGAAATATTTAAAAAAAATCTTTAATCCTTACTAACATCTTTCCTTGATGTACAATTTATCATTTTACTAAGTGTCCCTTTCACACGTCTTTGGAGGTTAATGGATGTTTCACTGTCTATAACAATTTAGAATTGTTTTTGAGTCCCTTCTCCATGCTCAGAATCATGCACATCTGACATCTTTGCCACAAATGTGATACATTTAAGCCATTTTGGGTATTGTGTAAATGAAATATGGCTTGGCCTCTTCAAGAGACATGAAAAGAAGAGATAATTAATCATCATGAAGTCACACCCTTCTCCTCTCAATCTCTGTTGGAAAGTTCTGTATACTTCCCAATGGGACCCCTAACTTATTTATATACTAAATGGGACCCCTAACTTATCTGCCACTAAATTTGGATGTATTTAAGTGGAGCTGGGTTCTTTCTAAGGGCATGAAAATTTCATTCCTCAGCCTAGAGGAAGGAACATTTCCCCGATCCATCCCCACTTCCATCACTTTTGCCTCTTACCTGCTTAAGAATTTCAGCAGCTGTTCCGTGTGAGCAATCAAATATCACATAGAACTCCTTGCCTTTCTTCATCTCCTTGAGTAAAGGCTTGGCATCTTTATTCCCAGAGGGCAGCTGGCGAATTTTTATTTTAATGTTATATCTGGAGGGAGCTTTGATGAGCTCTTGCAGACGAATTAGACCTAGAAAATGACATCCAATCAGGAAACAGACTGTTCTGTTGAAAAAGGATTTGTTTATTGCCTTTTACAATCATATTCCTACTCATTCCCAAAGTGTGTCAAGAGGCCATCTACCCAAAGGTTAAACTATTGACTTTCTCATTTCTCATTCTTTATCCTTTGGTAGATTAAACTGATTTTTGCTTTTGCCTGCATGTGTGGCTTGGAAGCACAAGTTTTTTTCTTTTCTTTCTGTTTTTTGGAAGCACAATTTTCCCAAGTGCATTTTGAATTTATTTAGAATGCAATATCTTCTCCCATTTCAGCCAATAACTCAAATCCTAATATATCAAGCCTTTAACTGCAAAATTTTTGTAAAGAAAAGGTTACTTAAAATTTTCAAGATAATTGATGGAATTGATAACATTTGCTCACTTAAGAAGCTAATAGAAGGGCTAGAAGGTTAGGACTGTGGGTAAGGCACTTGCTTTGCACGTAGCTGAATGTGTTTGATCCTCAGAACCCCATATAATGTCCCAAATTCTAGCATGCATGATCCCTAAACATAGACTGAAGATTAAGCCCTTAGCACCACCAGGTGTGGCCCCAATCTCAAAACAAACCAACAGAATACTAAAATTTCTTAAGGGTAATAAATCTCTTGAAAATTCTTAATAATAAATTCTATATAAGACATTTAATCTTATAATTAGTTTGGCTGTTCTGTATAATCTACCATATAAACTATTTATAAATTATTTATTGTTCAATTCAATATTCAATATTGAGTAGGAAAATTCCTCTTTATTAAAAAATATACCAATGAAGTTTAGGGTTGTTAATTAAAGCAGAAATAAAATTATTGAGAAATATTCTATTAGTAATTGCAGGATAATATATGGACAAGCAACTTCACTTGACATAGATTCTTTGATTTAACACAAGTATGAATCTATTCAGATGTGCTATTTTTTAATAGAAGTGCTTTACTCCAAGAAGACAGACAGCTATATAAATCTTTTCTTCTATTTTCCCATAATATTATCTGGTGCTTGCTACACTGCACTCTGTTGATTCTCACTCAAGACTTCTCATCACATTGGAAAATTGACTTTTTTTTTCTTTCTTCTTTTTTCGGAGGCTGCATAGTTCTGTGCCTTTAGGATCTGTCAGCTTCAGGTAATCAATAGGAAATATTACTTTATCAGCATTCAGATGGAAACTGTATGCACAATTTAGGAGGTAGAATAGATGCCAACAACCTCTGGACTTGATACATTTGTTTCATTTTCTGGTTATACTTATTTCATGTTTTTCTCCCAAAAGCCACACATGAGTGGCCAATATGTTGTTTCCTTTAAACTTCCAGGACTGTATTTGGTCTGATAATAAATTTGAAACTAAACAACTCTTTAGCAGCAATTAAATAGGGGTTGAAATAGGGGTATGAAGGGTGTCATTGTAGACCCACATTAAAATTTTGTGATGCTGTGCTTACCCATTTCATTTTGTTATCTTATTTTATTTTTGTTTGAGACTTCCAAAGTAGATTCCATAAAAATAGAAACCTTTAGGTGATAATCTTCTTCACTGACTTCTTTATAAATTGAACAACTGATTAAAGACTCTCACTTTTTAATAATAAGCATCTGTCCTTTGACTTCCCAAATCACTTTTCCTGAAGCAGTGATTAAAAAATAAACACACAATGAAAGAAAAAAAAATCTAGGGGTGTAGACTTGTATCCAACTTATTGGATATATTCTTAATCCTATCCTAATCCTCGAAATCATTATTTTAAATAGCAAATGGGGGATTGGAGCAATTAAATAATTTACTAAGGTCATTAAAAGTAGAAGTGAGGAATTGAATTAAGGTGTGAACCTAATGGGAACAGCTGACTGTAGGTGGGGTTTGGGCTAAAAAAAGGCATCATTTTGCATTGAACTGAGGCGTGTGA